>NC_133328.1:547211401-547527762 GCF_042186555.1 Aquarana catesbeiana | reverse complement strand
GTATAGTGGGGGAGGCCCGTAGGGAGCCTCTGAAGGCCGGGTCAGTGACAGGTGGTTGCGTTTAGGGTAGGGGGGTGGTGTGGGGAAGGTGTAGGGAGTGGTGGGTGTGGGTGTTGGGTGTGTGTAGCATGAGGTCTTGGAGTGTAGAACAGTTCAGGGAGTTCATGGTGGGGGTAGTAGTATAGCAGGCTGCGTGGTCTGTGCCGTGGATTGGCTGTAGTGTAGCCAGCTTGCCCACGTGACATTAAATTTAGGTGGATTGTCGTTGGCTTGGCATATGAGTTTTTCCATGTCTGCTATTCTGTCTACCCGACGGATCCAATCTTTCACCGTGGGAGGAGTAGTATTCCTCCATAGGAATGGGACAAATAGGTTGGCTGCATTGATGAGGTGGACCCCAAAATTTTTACTTGCTCGAAAACTGACATCATCTGGGCAATGTTGGAGATGTGGTTTATCCTTAGGTACTCACTATCATATATTTTGGGAATGTTCTGCACTTGTGCCCTTCTGGACACAAGTTAATAACCTACTGGAAAAGGTCCTAGCTATAACTATCCCCTTCAATCCCATAGATTTTCTTTTAGGCCTCCCTCTCCCGGACACACCCAAAGCTACTAAAAGATTGATGGCTTTTATTTTATTGGCGGCCAAACAAGCCAAGCTGGTTGTCTACTCCCCCCCTACTTTTATGCAATTCCTCTCAGTCATAGCCGAGATATGCAGAATGGAGCGTTTGACAGCTGTGATAGCTGACTCTCTGCCAAGATTTGACAAAGTTTGGGGGAAATGGGATGTTTCTGAATATAATACTGAGTAACTACCTTTAGCTCCATAACACTATAACTCATGTGCACATCAAATTGGTCTGTATTGAATACTTCCTTTTAAGTTTAATCCTTGATTTCACGGTCATATTACTTATACTTATACCATGATGTTTTATCTGTATGTTTCCTTATATTACCTTTCACCTATTGCAATTATGCACATAGTTGTGCCTTCCTTTTTGGCTATTACCTCTGAAATGAACATTCGTTTTTGTATGCTTCGAAAATTTTAATAACCAAACAATTAAAAAAAAAGTGGAGGTCAAGGTGCCTAATTAACTAACCCTAAAACTGTTCCACTTTAGTCCAGTTAGATGATCGGCTTCAGGGGAGAGGAGGGACAACTGAGAAACAGAAACCCCACAGTAAGGATATGGGTGATGTCACTGCTCAGGTATTCCAACCAACCATTGTTGGAGCTCTCTCCTCTCCCCTGAAGCCAGCTGCTGGGGAAATCACATGACCAGGCCAGAGTGTCTTGAGAAAAGGAAGGGATAAGCATTTTCCTTCTTCAGGGTAGTTAGTATAGGAGTCAGAAGGGGGATGGAAGCAATTTTAGGCTTTGTTAGTAAGAGTCTGAAATTCCACATAAAACTAGTGGAGGAACACTTGTTGAGTTTATGTTGGGATTATGTGTTTTCAAATAGCCTCTTAGCATACATTTCCAGTAGGTTTCACAATTGTATAACGTCTGATACTGGAAGACTTAAAAAGACAGCCTGCAACCTGCTACAGTGATTTTGGAACCACTGTGAATCTAGCACTTTTTAGTTAGGTTACAGGTGTCTTAGATCATCTGGACTATACGGAGCAAACTGGTTCTGTGGAGCACTGGTCTGTTGTTATTGTGATTTGTTTTAATACAGACACAGAGTTAGTAATAGGAACCCCTCAATTATTTAATGTACATTCCTGAGTAAAATGTTGCTTTAAAGGTATTTTACAAATAATGTATAAATGATAATGATAAAAACAATGTCTGACCTGCTATCATATAAGCACTTGTGCTTTAAGTATACCGGCCTTTAAAATTAAATCCAGTCTTATTACTGGGCAGTGAACTCTAACCTTCTAATCTCTATTGTCTTGTCACACTCCAGTGCATCTGACATACAGTACTTCATATCACTTTCAAGAAGCTGCTTCAGGGTTGATGCTCTCTCCCAAAACATATTTTCCTATTAGAATAAAATATGTATCCACATAAAAAATAATGACCTCATTATTTTTAGGGCAACACATTTTTAAATATTTATGCATAAAGTATATGCTCACTATTAAGGAAATAAACCAGAAGGAACACATCATTCTCATTGAGACCATGTCATTAGTGTCACAAACTTCTCAAGCATGTCACCATTGTTAGGAGATACATTGACAAATGATTTATATGACTTTGATGCCTTTTGTGTTTGGACTATTATGTGTGTTTGTTGAGTTCTACATGTGTTAGGCTATGGCTGGTCATACCCAGCCTAATAAAACAATGCAACCAATTTGAGCTTCGATTGCAACAAACAGTCAGGTAGAGGTTCAGTAATGAGAACTTCCAATCATTATAAACAGGCTTGTTAAAGAAAGGGATTCTAGATTGTGATGGAAAATATTTTGAGATAAATAACTAATACATTTTCTCTGGAGACGAGGGGATGGGACTTCTCACCACGCAAACCTCCTATCAGGAAGAAGATTGCAGTTTAAATTAAAAGGTAATTGGCCAAAAGATTAGACAGGGAGTAACTGTATCATGCATTTTACTAAACAGGTACACAATAATTCAAAATATATCGAGGATGGCAAAAACCATGCAAACACTGCAATTAGCTGCTCAACCATGGACTTTTCAATGCAATGCAATGCAATGCCTCTGTGGGTTAGAGTAACATGTGACTGTATAGCACAGTCCCCTTAAGACTCTATAACAACAGAAAGTCTAGCTGAAAATCTCTAGCTGGATCTTCTAGAAAAGCTGTGCGGAATTAGGATCCAGCCTTGCTGCCTTTTCTGAAGTGGAGGGCCTTTAAACTGGCTGCAGATCAGTTGCCCATCTATTAGCTGCAATGGAAGAGAAGCAGAGGAATTTAGCTTAAAGGTCATGCTCCTACATATGAGCATCATGAGTAAATGGGCACCCAGCTACAGCAGCTGTTCCAGGCAGCAAACAAATTTCAAGGACAAGCACAGGTTGTATCCCCTGAAGATCTTGGCTGGTATTCTGCCCATCAGTGGCCACTCTTAGATCATTTGCACTCAGCACTTTTTGCAGTACTGGGGAAAGCTGCTATTACTATACTATCCATTACTAATTCTACTTAGAATGTGAATATTTCTGGAGTTGCTGTGTGTAAGTCTTGGATATTACAGGCAATGTAGAGAGTGTTACCTTGAAAATATTATAAAGGGAATGTGTAATCTTTAAAGGTTTTTTTTTTAGATTTGTAAAATAGACAGGCTACGTGATGAGAATTTATTAAATACATTTCATTTCCGGTGCCACATGAGGAAGGGGTAGATATCCTCTGCTCCCGCCGCGCTCCTTGTAAAACCTGCCTCACACACTCGCTACCACTTTGAGGAGACCCCCCTTCACCCACGCTATGCTGTGGGCACATTTGGATCGCTTTGTGGAGCAATCGTACACGGGAGTGGCATCCTCCTCGATACCCCCCACGGGAGAGACGGCGCCGGGCGAAGCCAAGATGGTGGCCGTGCCATCTCCAGCAGAGATGCTGCAGGCACATCCACAGCCTCCCTCTGCCTCAGGGACAATGGCTGCTGACCCTGCCTCTCCTTCAGGAATAGCACAGGCAGTGGTTACACTGCTAGGCCCCACACTCACTGCCACTATGGATGCAGCAGTCCACAGAGGGCTGGAACAGATCCACATAGAGGTGCAGGCCCAGGCCCAGAGACTCACACAAGCAGAGGAAAGGATCTCATCCCTGGAAGATGAATCCACAGCCACATCTGCTATGCTGGCACGCATGACTGCCACAAACAGAGATATCTGGGACACACTTGATGATTTGGAAAATTGTTCGAGAAGAAACAATGTGCGCAAAATTGGACTCCCTGAATCAGTTTCCACTACCCAACTCACAAACATCTGTGCAAAAATCATTCCCGAGCAACTGGGTCTCCACATACCCTGCACTATTGAAAGGGCGCATCGCATTGGGCAGTACTCAGAAAGCCGCATCAAACCTGGCCACGTCATAGTCAAATATCTCAACTATGCTGACAAGAATGCCATTATGCAGAAGTTCCGCCGCACACATTCGCTGTCCGTAGATCGTGCAAAACTACTGCTTTTTGTGGACTACTCAATGAAGTTGATGAAACAGCATAAAGCCTTCTCTCAGATTTGTTCCACTCTACACAACAACCAAATCTGGTTCTCCTTGGCCTACCCGGCAATCCTCTGCGTCCAAACGCACGACGGTGAACAAGTTACTTTCACCTCACATGATGAAGTGGAAAGCTACATTAATGCCTTGGGCACACCAATTCTACAGACCGCTCAACCTCTCCATCAGCGACCTCTCCACCCACACTACCTAAACAACATAGCCCGACCAAGCCTCCATATAAACGCAGCCGCGTCACTCAGAAGGAAGACCGCTCTGGAAATCGCTGAAAGACCACAGAGACACACTGTCATTGGACACACATGGGATATGGGTAGTATTACTCCCCTCTTTCTCTCCTCCTCCTCCCCTTGTTCCTGCTCTCCTTTTTTTAATATTTTTTCTGACTGAACTCTGTGCTGCGATTAATGTTTTAGCCTGCTGATCTACTTATGCTTGGTTATGTTTGATTGATAGTTAAATGTTTCTGTTACCACCATGACATTCTATTGCCCACACTTGTGATCGTCATAGAGGCTCCTGCTGCTAATCAGCTCCACTGCTCCCTTCTTGAATTCACGCATAAGCTGAGCTCTCACCCACTAGAACCTGCCCCTCTGTCCGGAGTCGATACGCTCCCTCCCTAACCTCCACCCCTCTGACTAACCCTCCCTATCGCCCATCACCCTTCCCCACCTTCTTTCTCCCTCCCTTCCCCATAGCCCACTCTCTACCATCAGAAGAAGAGCTAGTAACTGGCGGGAGCCCAGCTAGGTAGTTGAACCTCATGTGGAAAAAAGTGAAGTCTATAATGTGTGTTAGGTATTTTTCTCACCTAACTTTTGCTATGTTATTTTTTTCTATACCAGTTATGCCTGTGTGCTGACCGTATTTACCTGTGTTGTACTTATACCCTCAGGAGACCTACGATACTTTGGTGACTCTCAGATTGCAGATGCTCTGCCTATAGGGGGGCTCCATTGCAAGCCTCCAGCCCAATACATTACTTTATTTCAGACATGGCCTCTTCAACCGATGGGAATCACCTAAAGTTTGTCTCATGGAACATTAAGGGGCTTCACTCTCCATGTAAGTGTATATGTCAATCCTTAGACATCCGGACAGATGTGGCCCTCTTACAGGAGACACACCTGTCGGCAGATGATCTAACACGTCTTCGCAAACTGTGGGTGGGCTCGGTATATGGCTCACCGGCAATTGGCCGTAAGGCTGGAGTGGCTATTCTGATACACAAAAACCTAAGACATACTGTTAGGGATGTTAAGACCGACTCGACAGGCTGCAAATTGACCCTACACATGACCTTAGGTACCAAACAAGTTGTTATCAACATCTATGCTCCTAACTCTCCAGACACCTCCTTCTTCCAAGACATGGTACAGTGGATACTTACTGCCCCCGAAACCCTGCATCTAGTAGGCGGGGACTTTAACTCTGTCATGTCCACACTAGCAGACTGTAGACATGACCCAACTCGCAGACCACGTAAATCTATCCCCCCAACACCTGATTCTACCCTTCTAGCACAATCCATCGCCTCCATGCGCTATATAGACTCATGGTGTCTAATGCACCCGACGGATCAGGAGTATACTTTCTTCTCACCCCCACATAACTCCTTCTCCCACATCGATTACTTCTTTGCCTCCCCTGCACTAATGACTGTCCTATGCGATTCAGAAATCATGGACGTCAGAATTTCAGATCACAGTCCCATCATAATACACATTTCTTATGCTAAACCTTCATCCCCCTCGCCCACATGGCGCTTTTCTTCATACCTGGCAGACAATGAAGACACATGCTATATAAAGCATGGAATGAATACACCTCCACTAATGGAGCTCACATCACCGATCCAAACCTCTTTTGGGAAGCTGGTAAAGCTTTCCTGAGGGGGAAAATCATCTCCTATACCACCCAATTTAAAAAACATGCCAGGCAACAATACAGACAAGCCAGTGAAGCTCTATGTTTGGCACACAAACACCTTACTCTGAACCGCACCCCTGATAATATACAAACGTGGTGGCAGGCCAAACGTACATTTGAGGCAGATGATTCACGGTAGAATTAATATCATGCCTAGTAATTTATTAAGCTCCTTGCTGATGCCTCCTGTCAGCCCTTGAAAGGGTTCTGAATGATAGGAGGTTAAGTTCCTGATCCTGGGAGCTCTGTAATTGGCTGTTACAGCAATCACATGATCAGGAGTCCCTCCCACCAGCTCCTGATCATGAATGGTGACTGGGAACTATCAGTGAGAACTGAGTTCTCTCTGAAACAGGTGCAATCATGCAATGCTCTATTACTACCAATAAGACACCAATCAAAGTTAGGTTGCAACAGGTGGGTGGCCTGGGAATTGTGTCCACAAGAGCCCTTGAGCTGCCAGGTCTGCCACTGACCCATTTGTGATAAAAAACCCCAAGTCTGCCACTGACCTATTTGGTAACCAGGTGACCTCCCCTCACTGACAGCACTCCCCCCCACAGAGAGCAGCTCTGACACCACAACAGACTCGCAGCACTCAAAAATGGCAAATGAAGTGTGTCGCCTGCATTCACGTGGTTGCATAGACAACACGCTACCCATAGTGCGCTGCATCCGGTGCCTGTACACAGTGCACTTAAAGGACCTTTTTTTTTTTAAAGGACTTTTTTCTTTTCTTTTTTGGTGTCAAGCTGTGGGGGGGCGGCACCCATGCACCCCCTCTGGACAGGCCCCCACTGGTTGCAAAGGCACCATCCAAACACATTCCACAATGCAATTCTGGGACCCCTGTCTAGATTGTTGTAGCCACAGCATTGCATTGTCAAAGGTCTTCAGGATTAGAACGGGGAGTTTGGTGGTCTGAAATTATATATCAATGTTGTTTTTTACCTTCTTTTTCCAATGACAGTTTTTCTTTAATAAAAGTTATATTTAGTCACTGCTACAGTACAGGTAAACAGTTACATGTCTTTACTTTAATATCCATCATTGATGCAATTGGAAATGTAAAGCACTATTATTCAGGTTCCTATGTGCTTTTTTGTGGCTTGTTAGAAAAATCTAGATTTACATTACGGTTCTTTGTGTTGTACAGTAGATATAATCATGTTGAATAGGTAATCAGCTTCCATATTGTTTTCAAACCTGTGTCGTAACAGCATATCATGCAACTGGCTGACTGACACACTATACTTTTATAAGATTAAAGTAAACCTAAGTGGATTTGACATCCAATTTGTATAATTTGTATAAGGCAGAGGTTCATTTTACCTATTATGTACACCACTTGCAAGTGAAAACTGTTTATTGCATTAACAATATGGAGGAAGGCGTTCTTTTCCGGCAGACTTAAATATGGAAAAATCAATACAAGTGCTAAAACCCTTTAAAGGAAAAAAAATTACATATAACAAAATAAAAAGTATGAAAATGTTATTTACTGATAAACTAAAGAAAATATTTCTGAGTCTATGTCAAAATGTTTACTAAAATAACTAAAATTAAACTGAATGTGTCAAAAAATTTAAAGATTTTGCCTAAAAGTTATTTTATAAAGGGCAGGAGAGCTTCATATTTAATATTCGCTCCACACTAATGATAAACTAGTAAAATGTGAAAGTCCATCCTAATTTGTAAACAGCAGTAGTAATGGTGAGTCTGCTTAGAACCCGTCAGGTTTTAAGAGTTTTGGAGAGTTTTGATCTCACCTTCTGCTTGGTCTAGTGGGCAGGAAGTGAAGGGAAACTCTGCATGCAGTAAACATGACAAAAAATAAATAAAAATGATAGAGGTTTTAACCATGCCCTGTTTTATCCTGAATGAAAGAAGCTGTGTGTTTGGAATTACTTAACCTCTTTCCAAACCCTTCATGTGAGCCAGCTGGTCGAGTTGGCTGTACATATGCATCCTTGGTGCAATGCTATTTTGAGTACAGAGTGAGGCCACTGTGCATTCCCAGAACACTGACCAAGTTCTCACTGATAGCTCCCGGTCACCATTCATGATCAGGAGCTGGTGGTTGCTGTAATAGCCAATTACAGAGGTCCCATGATCAGGAACTTAACCTCCTATCATTCAGAACCCTTTCAAGGGCTGACAGGAGGCATCAGCAAGGAGCTAAATAAATTATTATTATTATTATTATTATACAGGATTTATATAGCGCCAACAGTTTACGCAGCGATTTACAACATGAGGGCTGACAGTACACTTACAATACAAATCAATACAGGAGGGATCAGAGGGCCCTGCTCATTAGAGCTTACAATCTAGAAGAGAGCTTACAATCTAGAAGTTACTAGGCATGATATTAATTCTACCGTGAATCATGCAAAGGAAGTTCTTTTGCTCACTACAGTGAAATATTTAGTACTAAACAAATATAATCATGTCTCCATATAATTTCTACAAATAATCTCAGAAGTTTGGCTGTATATTAAAAGCTGCCACTGTTTAAGTGAATATTGCTGTAGACAAAAAGCTTCTAAGCTCTATGTGCAGATCCAGAAAGACATAGGAAAAAATCATTGACCATTCATACATTTATGTCTATAACCTAGCTGTGTTAGCTGACAGGATTACTTGGATTACAAAAATGCCTGAACAGAATTACAAACCCTTTGGAATGTAAATGCGTTCATACTGTATATAACTATTTAAACAATTTCCTTAGCTGTTTGTGTTGTGAGAATACAAATATGGGAACTGCCATGATTGATGATATGTTTCTAAAGGTGCAGCCTTGTAAATTTTTATTCTGATCCTGACCTTACTACTTGTTGATGCACTGACTTGGATCAAGCATGCAGCCATACATCTGAATATTCTCCTACCTTGTATGCTGTTTCCAGGTCAGTGACTATGTAGTAAAGAAGGGATCAGAATTAGAGCCCTGGAACCATGACTTTTAAATCATCTAATTATTATACATGGTTACATCAAAATATTTCCTGATTATCTTTCTATAGATTTGTAGATTTTTTTTTTTCTTTGACAGGTATATGTATATTGAGGAGTGTGGGCAACATGGATAATTAAGGAAGATTTTTAGTTTTACATCTGCTCACGCACCCATATGCACCGGACACCATGAACAGTAACCAGAGGCCCGTGATTGGTTGATTGTGTTTCATTATAACCTAGTTTGGTAATATTTACGATAAATATTTTGTTAAACAACTAAAGGTACTGCTGACATTGAAATCTTAATAGGGCAGTGCCTACTACAGCTAACCAAAACAGTCTCTCCATTCTGCTTCCCTGATCAAATAGTTTGGAGGATCTCTACAAAATCTGAAAAAAAAGCAATCTAAAGAGAAAAAAAACATACCTGGATGACCAGGAATACTTTAAAAGAGAAGTTTGGACAAAAAAAATAATAAGCATGCATACTCACCTAGGTGGATGCAGCATCGATCCAATGCTGCCTCTGTCCCCTGCTGCCTCTAAGGTTCTTGGTCTTTAGTAAGCAGAGAACCGGTGACTGTCAGTACAGTAACGGCTCACTAAGAGGCTGAGTCATCTACGGCTCAGGAATATGGGTGGATCCTGACTTTAATGTCGGGATCAGTTCAGAGCCTGGACTTTCTCAGTGATGTCAGCCAACAGCAGGAGAAAGCACTCATGAGTGCCTCCATAGCAAGCTCTTGAAAAAGGAGAGGTTCTAGGAGTGCCGGTGGGGATCCGAAAAAAGGAGGATTAGGGCTGCTCTGTGCAAAACCAGTGCTAAGAGCAGGTGACCTGTTTGTTATTTTAATTTTTAAAAAATTGAGGATTTACAATCATTTTAAAATAAAATTCCAGCTTAAAGCTGGCCATACATGGGTCAGTTTTTTCGTTCAACCAAAGTGTTAAACAAAAGAAAAACTGACCCAATTCCCCCATCCAAACAGTTTATAGCCTTCAGCATGGATCAAGCAAAAAAATACCAACCTGAACAGCAGATAATCGGTAAATCAACCACTGTTTAACCAAGGTGGCCACACATGGATCAAAGTTCAGCTGGTCCCTGCTGAACTGACAAAATTTTCATCCATGCATGGCCAACTAAACACTAGACTAGACTTAAAAATGTTTCTGCCCTCCTTCTACCAATCCTGAAAATGTGTATACCTACCCGTTTTCTGCTCGTTACATTAACAATATACATAATTATTGGTCATCACCCATATATTTACAACAGTAAGGAGTGTCAAAAACGGCTGAGACATGGAAGCCTTTTAGTGACGTCACAGTTTCCAGATTTCCCAGCCACTATCAAGCACTCCTGCTCTTTCCTGTAGCAGCTGCAGACTGACATAAGTGATTACCTGAGTATACCAAAGTGGACTAACAATAGGTAAGTATACACATCTTTTTTACACAGGTTAGGTAGCATAGGTAACTGATCCAGCACCCCCCTTTACTTACCTGAGCCCAAATGTGTTGACACGGAACATTAAAAGAGAGGAGTATAGTGACCAGAAGAATGGGAGGACCTCATTAGTATGATTTTGCTCTTTCAATGTTTCGTTAGAAGGCTAGTGGTGGAGAGCGGACAACACTGTATTCCTTAAAGTGGAAGTCCATGCTAAAACTAAAATTCCTGCATCTATAGACACCCACAATCTAACACTAACCTATCTAGCCCTGTAAAGAAAAAATTTGTATACATAACTTTTCTGAAACATTTTTTTTCTTATTTATTTTACCTTTTATTTTTTATTTTTACACTGTTTTTTAAAAAAAGTGTCACTTTTATTCCTATTACAAGGAATGTAAACATCCCTTGTAATAAAAGACCTCAGATCTCATATTTACACTAAAATGCAATAAAAAATTAAAAAAAAAAATTGTCATTTAAAAAAATGATTTAAAAAAATGGCCATTTAAGAGCTATGGGCGGAAATGACGTTTTGACATCACTTCCGCCCTGCAATGTCATGGAGACGGGTGGGGGCCATCTTCCCCTCACTCGTCTCCATGCTCAGCCACAGAGAGGACCCGATCACCTCCGCCGCTGCCGATGGCTCCGGTAAGCGGCAGAGGGCACCAGAGCACGGCGAGATGGGGGGCCCCTCTCCCGCCGCTGATAAAGGTGATCTTGCGGCAAATCCGCCGCAGAGATCACTTTTATCTTGTAGCAGACTACCGGCCAAACACGAGGATAACAGGGTTATGCCAGCTAGTTGCTGCCATAACAACGATATCCCACGTCAAAGTAAGGACGTATGTATGTCCGGAAGTGGTTAAAATGTGCAACTATACATGAAAGTTGTTTGAATCTTGTGTGAAAAAAATTGTTAAATAGATTTTCATGTTTTTTTATCTGTGTATTTTACATTTTGCCTGGAGTTTAAAGCATTTGTTAACCCCCAAAAAAGGATCCTGTACTCTTAAAGCGTGTTATACAGCACAGTGCTTGTGCTGTGTAATTTGGCCCCTTGTATCACCTGTAAAACCTGGCTGATCCTATCAGTTTCTACACTCCCCCCTGTAAACTGACCATGATACATCAGAGCTGCTGAGCCCTGACACCGTGGTCTGTTTACGTATCTCCCTCATCTTCAGCTACTTGCAGCTCTCCTGTGTCTCCCTCTGTCCTCCTTCCCCCTCCCCTACTTGCTTGTCAGCTCTCACTAGCACTGCTCTGCTCCTTTCCCCACTGCTTCTAAACAATCTCACCTTTTTATATCATCCCCTCTGTCACATTAAAAGCTGAGTCCTAGTGCCTTTGCTTTATAAAAAAAAGCTGATTTCTACCTGTTTTAACAGTCTTCCAGTGATCACATGACTCCTGGCTCTCTGCTCCTCTCCTCCCCTCTTCCCTGGCTGACGTCAGCATGGGAAACTTGGCCCCGCCCACTGGAGCTATCACACGGGGAGAGCTGAGAGCCTGGAGTCATGTGATCGCTGGAAGACACTGTTAAAACCTGTAGAAATTGGCTTTTTTAAATAAAGCAAAAACACTAAGATACAGCTTTTTATGTGACAGAGGGGATGGTAAAATGATCAGTTAGTGGCTTAACAAACACTTTAACTTTAAAGTTGAACTCCAGATAAACAGTTAGATACATTCTGTATGTGAACTGTCCTACCTGCCAACCTTTTCTTAATTCCATACAGTCAGTCTTGTGATCCAGACAAAAAGTGTTTTGTGTAAGGAACGCCACAAGAAATGTCAAGAGGAGATTATGATGTGCAAATGTCTGCTTTTTTGCTTTTATCTCAGACTTCACCTCTGGCCTGGAACAATTTTAGCATGAGAGCTGCCCAGGGAATTGTGAAAGATTTGGCACCCTAGCAAAGCAATGATGCAGAATGCAGAATGTGCCACAATGCATAGTGGATGTGGCCAAATTGTGGTAAAGAAAGGATGGGCTTAAAGTAGAATTGGGTAAATAAAACATAAATCTACTCACTGTATATATGGCGCACATAACAGTCCTCATACCCACAAAATATACTTTAACTATTATGCCACAAGTGAGAGTCCCACAGACACACATAATGCTCAGCACGTGAGATTATATTTAAAAATAGAATCTTTTCTATTACCTAAGCTTTTCCACATATAAAAAAATGTGAGAGAGCTATAACACTTTGCCTGGTCCTACTCTTAAGGCAGAACTTTATTTAAATTGTTGGTCACTATTTAGCAACCAAAAGCTGTTGAGTCAATAACAATTTGGCTAAGAGTATGTCATTTTTAATATAGCATTAATAATGCATTGGTGAGGAGTATCTAATGGCACAATGTGCAGGGGTCAGGAGTGTGTAATGCACAGAGTACAGGGGTTAGGAGTGTGTAACACAGAGTGCAGGGGTTAAGAGTGCATAACACACAGAGTGGAGGGGTGTGTAACATGCAAAATATAGGGGTTAGAAGTGTGTAATATGCAGAATGCAAGGGTCTTAGTGTGCAGACTGTAGATGTAAAGGATGCATAATACAAAGAGTATAAAGGGGAAAAAACACGCTAATGTGTCAGTTAAAAATGAATCAATCAATAAAAAAATGATAAAAAATTATAAACCAATGAGCAGCAGCTTAATGTGAGATATACACAAATAAGACATAGAAAAAAGAAGCCACGCTGATATAGTCCAATTTATAAACATTTGATTGTGGAAATGAACATCATCTCTCTAATGGCAAAAAAAATTGTGGACTAATAAATCGGATCCTTCTAGTATTAACACCACAGTGAGTTCATTCAACAAAGTGTGCCACCACCTTTAGAAAAACTTGCTTAACAGATGGCAAGCAAAACCCGGAATGTGGCTATAGCCCAGCCAAGGCCTTTGCTTACACGGGGCTAAGCTCTGGATGGATGGCTGCATAGGTATATCCAAACACCGATAACACTGCTCAATCCAGGACCATTAATTCAGCAACAAACTCAGCAGTAAACCTCTCTATGTGTTCAGATTAAGAGGAGTGTATGTGTTAGGAATATGCAAAGCACAGAGAACAGGGTTAGAAGTATGCATGAATTGCAGGGGTCAGGGATGTGTAATGCACAGAGTGCAGGGGTCAGGAGTACATAATACACACTGCTCAGGGGTCAGGCGTGCATAGCCCACAGAATACAGGTGTCAGGAGTCTGCTGTAACACAGAGAGTGCAGGAGTCAGTAGTGTATAGCACAAAGAGTGCAGAGGCCAGGAGTGTGTTATGCCCACAGCCAAGTAGTTAGGAACATGTAATACACAGAGTGCAGGGCTCGAGAGTATGTTACACCAATAGTATTGGGCTCAGGAATATGTAACATACATTCCCCCCCATACCCCCGCCCACATAAATCCCTTACATTCCCCAGCACAGATTTTCTCTCAGTCCTAAATCCTCCACAGGCAAAAATTCCTTCTCTGCCCAAATCTTCCCCGCAAATCAAATTTCCCCCAATCCTCCTCCCAAACCTGATCCTTCACTCTTCCCCTCCAACAAACAAAAATTTCCATCCCAGTATAAACAGTAAAACTATGTATTAAGGAAAACAGAATTAAAAAAGTAAACATACAGTATATTGTAAAAAACTATAAAAACATCCTAAACAACGGCCGATATCACTTCCAGCACAGATTCCCCCCTCCCCCATGATGGTGCCTGATTTTCCATCCCAAAAGCAGTTTATACAACCTGGTATGCATCCTTTGTTGTTTTGCTATTTTTTGGTGATTTTCATAGCTTAGATATGTGAATATTTAGATTTTTAAGACTATATGCTGTTTTAGAAGCTGAGCCTTAGCCTCCCCTATTGATATGCTAACAAACCCGTTTGGTTAGTTTGTGAAGCTCCTTACATGGTATGAGGGGAATAGGACTTTGAACAGACCATGTGCTTAGGCAAAGAGTTGTGCTGGAAGACTTCGGAGGAAATCAGATGTATTGTGCTGGACTGTAAGAAGCAAGGAGCCATAACAAGATTCCACCCAAAAAAACTTAGTTAATTAGTATACTTATGCCTATACCATATATTGTACATGCTTATTTGTTAGGAAGGATAGATAGTTTGTACATTTTAGACATATTTTGTTATATCTTGTATGCTATGCACTGTGTATCCTGCACTTGTATGTGCAGTTTTTCTGTTTAGTAAAGCAAATATTAATACACTACAGAGGTCTAAGTTTCCTTGACTTATACTGCAAAGAACCTTAAAAGACATCAAGCAAAACAATATCGTAGTGCCTACAGAGTTTTCTTAGACCTACCCAAACAACGCTAAATATCACTACAGACTAGGTTACAAGATCTTTATTTACCTGGTAAATTTATGGGGTTAAAACATCTTCTCATCCACTGAATATCTCTTTTAAAATAGGCAATATAGATTAAAAAACAGTTGGATGTGCAAACATGATCCAAAAGCCTAAAGAGAAGCCAGCATGCAGGGGCCAGGAGTGTGTTATGCCCAGAGCACAGTAGTTAGGAACATAGGCTCAGCTTGGTTGAAATTGGCTGGAAGCCACTTCCATGGATGGAGAGGGAGCTGGTCAGTAGGGAGCAACAGCAATCAGGATAACTTGCCTAATCATCTTTTCCTTCCAACAACAGTCACCCATGGATGTAATGATAGAATCGGGAGGCTGTCATCTCATGTCTGTAGTTGTCCATAATATAATCTGAAGCTTGGTTACAAGTCCTTGAATTACAAAGATGTTTGTCAATGCTTAAGATTATGTACAACAACCAGAGTGCACTCTACAGAACAGGTAGAATATTGTAAGGTAATTGTTGTTTGTTATAGTCTTGCACATCGCTTTTTTGCATATTAAATAAAGGCCTACATGCCTTTTATTGCCTACCTTTATAACAGGGAATTGCAATTCATTCCTGTATGACAAGATCAGAACATTTGTCAAGGAACCTCTGAACACTGAAGATCAAAATAGAAAATGTGCATATAATTATTGCACATAATTAGCAACTTTGATTGTGATTCATTTACTTTTTCTTCGATTATTAAGTGCCTTCGGGCAGAATTCCCATCTCACACTAGTGAGAGGCTTCAGGAATGGGGGGAATCAGAAATTACTGATGAGGGCACTGTAACGATTCAGAAGATCTGAAGTTTAGTGTTGCCATTAACTACTGTGATCTTTGTAAAGGAATATTGTTCCCTTTAAGTCACTTATAGTCTCTTCCTATTATCTTTTATGACATCTTTTCATCAAGGTGTATTCTTTCAAATCATTCTGGTTAATTTACATTACAATCACCTTTTAATGCTTTCTGTGGTAGCCTTTTTACAGTCCATTTTCTATTCTCTCTGTAGACCAACATCTGGTGACATTAATCATTTACATGATACCTGCCCAAAGAGAACATGCATAGTACATTTTATAGCAGTCAAGTTTAATTTCTACAAAGTTAGGATTAAAGGTAAGGCTAAATTAAAACTCAAAGCACGTATGCGGTATGAGCCGGTAAAAATATGAACAAAAAAATTAAAAGCTGAATTCTAGGCAAACAGCTAAATATGTAGCTGCATAACATATATGTGAACTGCCCCACCCACAATATTGCATTTCACAGCCCAGCAGCAGCTGCTCACTTCTAAAATTCCACTTTAAGGCCTGGTTCACACTAGTGTGATTTCAGACAGAATCACATGACAATGAAAATCACATTGGGGTTGATTTACTAAAAGTGGAGAGTGCAAAATTTGGTGCAGCTCTGCATAGAAACCAATCAGCTTCCAGGTTTTTTCTTTGTCAAAGCTTAATTGAACAAGCTGAAGTTATAAGCTGATTGGCTACCATGCAGAGCTGGACCAGATTTTGCACTCTCTAGTTTTAGTAAGTCAATCCCATTGTGTTCAATGATACCTGCTCACATCAATGCAATGCAGCGCAATATTGTAAAAGGGTCCTGTGCTACTTTGGTGGGATTCCGGCATGATTCTGGCCCCATAGAATAGGAAAACCATATCCAAGTAGCATCCACGTTGCATCGCATAATCGCACTGACAGTTGGTTCAAAATCTGATTGCAGCAGTGTGAACCTAGCATGAGTGGGGGTGGGTGCCTCCTCTGGATTGTTCAGCTGTATGCACCCTGAATGAGGCCGAACAGCAGGTAATGAAATTACAACTTCTTTACAACTGTAAAATGCCACACAACATGTAATCTCACAGAAAAAATGTCACACGTAATGTGGTCTTTCACGAGAAAAAACACATAACAAAGCATCATTGTGGAAAAGCCACACTAAATCCATGCATATAAGAGTGTTCACCTCCTTCCAACAGGGTGACAATGATCTTACACAGGCAGAAGAGAAAGCTGATGCAGAACTCTATTCCATGGGCAACAGTTCTGAGGAAATGTGACAATGTTGTGGCTATTTGAAAAGCCTGTGTATAGTGTTGTCTATCTCAAAAAAGAAGTGAGCTCTGAACTGACAAAAAAACTTAAAAGAATTACCAAGTATATTTTCAAAGAAATGAAGAGATTTAGAAACCATCTTACTTCTTAAAGTAGAACTAAAGGGAACATTTTTTTTTCATTTAGGATATAGTAAGGGAGGGTTATAACTCCAGCCATTTTTTGCCATTTGTGTCCCATTGGGGAGATTTTTTTGTCCTATTGCCAAAACAGGAAGTGATAGGAGACACATCCAAAGTGAGGGAATCCCTAGTTGTCACCTGGGTCACGAGAACTAATGTCCCCTTTCAAAAGTTTCACATTGTACTTTTTTCTATACGTCCTCAATTGTAGAATACCTGATAAAATATGCAGTATGCAAAATGATCAGCATGAAATGGGATAAATCTCCTACCAAACTTGGGTAGCGATACCCCTGGAGGAGCCGCTGGTAGATATTGGTCCTCTGCTCTTCACTTGGCCTTAAACAGAGACCCACTCCAGCTGACACTACCAAAATACCTTGACTGGAGCGTCTCCCAGTAGTTACACAAGAAAAATACACACCAACTATGATAAAAGAAACAGCCAGGTTGTAGTGTTATCAATAAAGAACAAATGGTAAAGCGATTCAATGGTTAAAAGGGATTAAACAGTACGCAAAGTGAATAAACACAAGAAAAATACAGTACGGTCAAATACCTTTTAAAGTTTGTCCACCTGTCCTGCAGGACTAAGGGTATATAGTAAACAATAGCCCTTCAACTGGGAGATCACTCCCCAAGTGTGACATGAATTGATATCAAGGAATTAAAATGGCTCGCTCAGTGGCCCCTTAGTCAAAAGAGTCTAGGTTTAAACCTGAAACATCTATTAGACCTCCTGCACACCAGTACTTCTAGAAAGATAGACTCTGGGTATGGACAGTCCAAAGGTTAGTTCTTCTGCCGGCTTAGTTGGGGCCCTTAAGTTGGCATACAACACAAGGTGCTGTCCCTTTAATAGTTGGAATGAATATGATAGCTCCCTTGAAGAGTCAAGGTTGTGGGTACAGCTCACTTTAAGAGATAAGATAATTGATACAGGTAACTTTAAGGAATATGGTTGTTGGTATTGGTCTCTTTAAGATGTGAAGTTGTTGGTGAAAGTCACTTTAGGAGAAGGTATGAAATTTTAAGCGTGGTTCACTTTAAAAGTTGAGTTTGAATTTGGGTGGCAAAAGTTCCCTCACATGGCCTGAGAAAACCTGGATGCAGCTGCAGGGAAAGGATTCTTGCAGAGTGCAAAGGGGCTAACTCAGTTCAGCAACCTGCTGGCAGTAATCACAATGACAAACAAGGGATTACAGCTTGAAGCAAAAAAAGGCAGCAGTGTACTTGTCTATCTGACAATGTTGAGGAATGTTTGTATCCCTAACAGGCCTGGCCAGTTTCTCAGCTCTCTCTGCAAGTCTGTACTCTCCAACCCAACCCGCTCCATTCCGGAACAGCACAGTTCGACACAACTCTCACACTCCTTCCACTTGTCGAGCCTCTCTCCAACTCACCTTGTCTCCATAGGCTTTTACTTTTATATGATCCCTCCCCTTGGTGATGGCTCATGGTTTATGTAGTTTTGACTTCAGCTCAACTGTGAAGAAAGTTCTGCTTTCAGCCTACAATTTCCAGCAGTCTTTGAACACCTGTATTAAAGCGGGGTTCGACCCAAATTTTGAACAATATCTGTATGTATTCTCTTCCTTGCCTAGATGCTGACATGCCGTTTAAAAAAAAATTAAATCGCCGTAATTACCTTTTATTTTTCTATTCTTCTTTGCACTTCCTGGTTCTCCTCCCATGGGAGTAGGCGTGTTTCTAGCCTCTCCCAGACTCCTGGGAGCTAGTCTCAGGCTTCCCAGGATGCCACTGAGCATGTGCGGGAAAAAGCGGTAAATGCTGGGAGCACAGCATTCACCACATCCAGGAAATAAATGCTTGTGGGCTTCAAATGCCCACAATGAAGATGGAAACCGCCTGCAGTGAATAATATAAGTTATTCTTTCCAACGAAATCTGACACAGGCGGACATATTACATACAATGTGTGAGTATGTAATGCTGAGAAGAAAAGTTTGTGAATGAACTCAAAAAAAAAAACGATAGATAGGTGGACCCCCCGCTTTAAGGCTGTGACAAACAGAAGTGTTAAACACTGCCAACTTGTGGTTAAATACACACCTTCATTACAGTAACAATGCACAGTGTTACACTTGTAAAAATTTATGATTAAAAAACGGAGGTTCCTGAAGTAGCCCATTTCTGCAGCACACAGGCCACAGCATAAATCATTTCAATATTCGGGTCCTAATATTTTTCAGTCTCAAACAGAAAAAAGAAAGGTTGGAATGAGAATATCAGCTAATTTGAGCCTCTTTACTGTGGCCTAACTCCAGCTCACACCTAGATCAATGGCTTCATTCATATTGAAGAAGCAGCGCAGAGGGAGTACACATAATAAAAAGAGGAGCTCCCAGCCTTTGGAGTTATTACCCCCCTTCCTTTTCCAGAGATGTAGATTGACAAACATGACATGACAAAAATCAGCAGACAATGCACTGGAGCTGTGTGCAGGTAAGGAGAGGAACAGAGTTATTCAAGAAAAATGTATTCCTTCTCCTCAATAAATGGGATATATTCTGCTCCTTTTTCTATCTGCACACAATTACGTTTTGCTTCTGAGAAAAGGGAAACAAAATGCTCAAGTACCTACCTCTGCCCCAACCTCTTTTGCAGATATTTGGAAATATACAACCGGCCTTTGCTGGCTTGTATTATATCTGTACGCTTCAGCACTGTCATCATGCCCAACTCCAGAAAGCTTGAACAGTCTCCCTTGTAGTGGGGCTGCACCTGCACTGTAAGAGTAATCTGCTCAGTTACATCTGGGGCACATGAAAAAGAAGATTAATGGTACTAGGCCAATTCTTTGCTTCTCTGAACTACTAGATCAGTCTCTTCTTCCCCATGCTTCAGTGGTCTAAGGTCCTGCATGGGACATGATGACGCCAAGAGACAGCCCACCACCAGGGCATCCTGTATGCCAGGGGAACGGAGGATCGGGTAAAGTAAAATAGTTTTTATTGTCCCATAGGATAAATTAGCAGTTAACCTTTGCAGTGCAGGCACAGCCCCAATGCAAGGGAGAATTTTCAAATTTCCTAGAGTTGAGTGTAAAAAAGGTCAGCGGTTGTAGCTCCCATATGTCCATCCTGGCAGGTTAATTTTCTTAATTACTTCAGGTATTTAGTGCTGTGTGAATTGATGCACCAACAATTCACAATGCACTCTTACATACAGTGACAGCAGTTCCTGCCCTCAAGGAGCTTGCAACTAAGGTCCCTATATCACATGCATACATACATGAACACTCATGCTTATATTGATTACAAAGAAGAAACTAATGGGACTTTAAATGAGGTATGTGCAGCTACAGAAAAGCAGTCAGTGTAAAAACACAATGTTTATTGCTTAGTAATAATTACATAACATGTTAGAAAAATATAAAAGAAAAAGAATTGCACTGGGTGCACACAAATGTGAAATTAAAATATATTGGTGAAAATAACAAAAAATGTTTTTTTGAAGAATATCCTGTAGCTGAGCACTATAACCCTGATATAAGGGCACAAGGAATAAAGATAAAAATATGAGTGCAGCGCTAGATAGGTACCACAAATAATAAAATTGTGTGTAATAACAATAAGTGCAATTTTGCTAATCAAATACGAATGATAACATTAAGTGCAATTATGCTAATCAAATACAAGTGATAATTTAAACGTCCATTGAAACAAATAAACAGTGCATAGCTAAAACACACAACCTTGAAAAATTGTGAAAAAATTGTAGAAAAAATAGTTTGTGAATAAAGATATCCAGATGGTAAATATCCGATAGGAGACCCTGGATTTAAACTTTTTTCTACCAGTGCTGCTCGTCACCTGAGAGTAAAAAAGTGGGGGCTTACCAGAAAGCCTGCGACCGCCCTTATTCAGGGGGGTCAAAACAGGCTTATGCCCTGTACACACGGTCAGACATTGATCGGACATTCCGACAACAAAATCCATGGATTTTTTCCGACGGATGTTGGCTTGAACTTGTCTTGCATACACACGGTCACACAAAGTTGTCAGGAAAATCCGATCGTTCTGAACATGGTGACGTAAAACACGTACATCGGGACTATAAACGGGGCAGTAGCCAATAGCTTTCGTTTCTTAATTTATTCTGAGCATGCGTGGCACTTTGTGTGTCGGATTTGTGTACACACGATCGAAATTTCCGACAACTGATTTTGGTGTCGGAAAATTTTATAGCAAGTTCTCAAACTTTGTGTGTCGGAAATTCCTATGGAAAATGTGTGATGGAGCCTACACACGGTCGGAATTTCCGACAACAAGGTCCTATCACACATTTTCCATCGGAAAATCCTATCGTGTGTACAGGGCAATAGTGGTTCAATCAGAAAAACAGGAACACTGTTAGGATCTCTTTAACTTCCCTCCAGGATAGCCGGTCAGCATGAGTGAAAAGCACCTAAATGGCGCGTTCCCAGGAGACCATCCCTATATCGCAAACGTTTCCATAGGTCCGGCATAAGAAGGGAGAAAAAAGGAGACTCCAATGGTGTAGAACTTCTTCGATAGTTTATTAAAATATTCCGTACAAAAACGATCCTTGCTAGGACATGAAATAAAACAGCTCTGCTTGTATCGAGAAATCAAGACACGCATGCGCAATGTGTGTGAGCGTGGCGACCCTAGAACTGTTTCGTCACAAGGGATATAGGGGTGGTCTCCCGGGAAAGTGCCATTTAGGTGCTTTTCACTCATGCTGACCGGCTATCCTGAAGGGAAGTTAAAGAGATCCTAACAGTGTTCCTGTTTTTTCTGATTGATCTACTAAGTCTGTTTTGACCCCCCTGAATAAGGGCGGTCGCAGGCTTTCTGGTAAGCCTCCACTTTTTTACTCTCAGGTGACGGGCAGCACTGGTGGAAAAAAGTTTAAATCCGGGGTCTCCTATCGGATATTTACCATCTGGATATCTTTATTCACGAACTATTTTTTCTACAATTTTTTCACAATTTTTCATGGTTTTGTGTTTTAGCTATGCACTGCTTATTTGTTTCAATAGACGTTTAAATTATCCCTTGTATGTGATTAGCATAATTGCACGTATTGTTATCATTCGTATTTGATTAGCACAATTGCACTTATTGTTATTACACACAGTTTTATTATTTGTGGTAGCTATCTAGCGCTGCACTCATATTTTTATCTTTATGTTAGAAAAATACATTCATGGGTTTGTGTCCATATTGACAACATGTAACAAACATTGTATGTAGAACTGGCAACAACAACAAATTGATACACTGTATAATAAATATATGACCGCTGCATCAAGATAATACATTGTAGGATAAATATATAATAGCCATCCTAGATGACACGAAACACCTCAGGAACAGAGTATAAAGATAAAACTGGTTGAATCATCTAATGAAGATGAGATGCATCAAATAAGCCCTACACGTCTTGTGAATTTATTCCACTCTTTAGGGGCAAATGCATTAACTAGCAAGGGTGCCTGACAAAAAAGAAAAATAATAACCAAAGGGAGCATATATGCTGCCATGGATTTGCGCCAGGAAAGCAACATTACAGAAAGTAATTGTTGAAAAGAAAGAAAGTTGATTTTTTTGCTTTTCTTGCAGCAACATTACAGCATATATGTGGTAGTATGCTGCCATGGATCAGCGTTGCCAACCCCCGAAGTGAAATTTACTGACTGGATGCCCAAAATTTATAAACAGCACCAATTTTTTATTAACAAAATTCATTACATTTATTGACAGAGGCACATTTTTTACTGACTTAAGTGCAAAACAGTGCAAATATCAATATTTAAGCTATAACTAGTGCTATTAGCAATGTGCTTAAATTAAAAGAAAAGTCTAAAACCATATTTCTACATTTACATGGTCAGGTTTACCCCTTCCCGCCGAGCATACGCAGATGTGCATACTCGGCTTTCGGGGGTTATACCGAGATGATGCCCGCAGCTGCAGGCATCAACCCTGTTCCTGTTTTTTAGAGCCGGTGATCAGCTTTCCAGGGATAACAACCGATGTGGCTAAAAGACACTCGGCTGTTATACCGGAGGAGCGGGAGGGGACGTCCCCCCCTCCCACCGCCTGCCGCCACTCTTACCGGGCCTCCTGTTCCACCGGGAGGCCGATTAACATTCTGCCGCCTCCGGCGGCTAGGGACAGACTGAAACAAAGCTGTAAGCGGCTTCGTTCCAATCTCCTAATTGTAAACACGGAAGCGAAGTCATGACGTCACTTCCCGTTTACTCGGCGGCCAATGGCGCCAGTTTTAAAATAATCTACAGTATTCAGAACCAACAAAAACGGCGATCTGAATACTTTGAAGTGCAAAGGAGGCCCCCGATCGCTCCATAAAGAGTACCTGTCACCACCTATTACTGTCACAAGGGATGTTTACATTCCTTGTGACAGCAATAAAAGTGATCAAAATTTTTTTTTTTAACACAATTTATTAATATAAAAATAAATAAAATAAATAAGAAATGTTTTTTTTTAAAGCACCCCCGTCTCTGCAAGCTCGCGCAGCAAAGAAAGCGCTTACGGAAGTTGCACCCGCATATGTAAATGGTGTTCAAATCACACATGTGAGGTATCGCCGCGATCGTAAGAGTGAGAGCAATAATTCTAGCACTAGACCTCCTCTGTAACTTTAACCTGGTAACCATGAAAAAAATTTAAAGCGTCGCCTATGGAGATTTTTAGGTACCGTAGTTTGTCGCCATTCCACAAATGCGTGCAATTATAAAGCGTGACATGTTTGGTATCTATTTACTCAGCGTAACATCATCTTTCACATTATACAAAAAAATTGGGCTAACTTTACTGTGCTTTTTTTAAAATTCATTAAAGTGTCCTTTTTCCCAAAAAGTTGCATTTAAAGCACCTCTGCACAAATACCATGTGACATAAAATATTGCAACAATTGCCAATTTATTCTCTAGATTCTCGGATACAGATTTTAACTTGTAAACACCAAATGTCAAAAATAGGCTTAGTCATAAAAGGGTTAATATAACCCAGCACAAAGTTCACCCTTTTATCAGAGTCTGCAGTATTCCCCCTTACAGTGCAAGGAGAGCTCTGATCCTAACATGGAATACTGTGGATCATGATGAAAGGGAGAATGCTGTAGATTTTGGTTACATAGTAGGTGAGGTTGAAAAAAGACACAAGTCCATCAAGTCCAACCTATGTGTGTGATTATATGTCAGTATTACATTGTATATTCCTGTATGCTGCGGTCATTCAGCTGCTTATCTAATAGTTTCTTGAAATTATCAATGCCCCCCCACTGAGACTACCGCCTGTGGAAGGGAATTCTACATATTTGCCGCTCCTACAGTAAAGAACCCTCTACGTAGTTTAAGATTAAACCTCTTTTCTTCTAATTTTAATGAGTGGCCATGTGTCATGTTAAACCCCCTTCTGCGTAAAAGTTTTATCCCTATTGTGGGGTCACCAGTATGGTATTTGTATATTGAAATCATATCCCCTCTCAAGTGTCTCTTAGCAGAGAGAATAAGTTCAGTGCTTGCAACCTTTCCTCATAACTAATATCCTCCAGACCCTTTATTAGCTTTGTTGCCCTTCTTTGTACTCGCTCCATTTCCAGTACATCCTTCCTGAGGGCTGGTGCCCAGAACTGGACAGCATACTCTAGGTGCGGCCGGACCAGAGTCTTGTAGAGCGGGAGAATTATGGTGTAAAGAGGAACTCTGACAAAAGGTGTTCTCTGGTTATCAGAGCCCCCATAACATCAGAGTCTGTCGATTCCCCTTTACATCAGAGTTCCCACTTACATCAGGGTCTGCAGCACATTTTACATTGGGGTACACAGAGTTTCCCCTTGCACTGTAAGGGGAAATCCTGCAGACTCTGATGTAAAGGGGAACACCGGGAACGCTAATGTGGGGGGACTCTGGTGACCACAGACCACCTTCCGCAGAGTAAATACACTAAGGTAAAGGGGGGGTCACTGAAGGTGGAACCTTTATGTCAGTGCCCCCCTTACCTTATTGTATTCACTTCCCTCTAATATCAATGACCCCCCACCTCAAATGCACTGTGCAGGGCTCAGTCAGACGGTCCACTCCAGGATCCAGTTTGGCAGCTCTGATTTCATTCTATATTCTCCTCTCTGCTGTCCACACACATCTGACTCCTCCTGTGACCCCAGTCCCGGCAGTGCTCCTGCTCTTGACTCCTCTCTACGCTCCCCCTCAAAGACTGCAGACATGATACAAGAGATGGTCAAGAACTGTGGACATGATACTGGAGATGGTTAGAGATTGCGGGCATGACACAAGAGATGGTTAGAGGCTGTGGACAGGATACAGGAGGCGGTTAGAGATTGTGGACATGATACAGGAGATGGTTAGAGATTATGGACTTGATACAGGAGATGGTTAGTGGCTGCAGACAGGATACATGAGATTGTTAGGAATTGTGGACATGATACAGGATATAGTTAGAGGCTGCGGACAGAATACAGAAGGTGGTAAGAGATTGTGGACAGGATACAGGAGATGGTTAGAGGCTGCAGACATGATAAAGGAGATGGTTATAGGCTGCAGACAGGATAAAGGAGAAGGTTAGAGGCTGCAGACATGATTCAGGAGATGGTTATAGGCTGCGGACAGGATACAGGAGATGGCTAGAGATTGTGGACAGGATACAGGCGATGGTTAGAGGCTATGGAGGACAGGATACAGCAGATGGTTAGAGGCTGTGGACATGAGAGGGGGTGATGGAGGGAGGTGGTGGGGGTGGATGAAGGAAAGGGGGGGGACAGAGCCAGGTGGATGTAGGGGAAGAGGGTACAAAGCCAGGAGGAGGGGGAATGGAGCCAGGTGGATGGAGGAGATGGAGAAGGGGAGTGGAGCCAGGTGGAGGTAAGGATGGAGCCAGGAAGACAGAAGGGGAGGATGCAGCCGGGTCGAGGGGGTGGATGGAGGAGAGGGCAGACAACTAGCCAGGTGGATGGAGGAGAAGAGGGGACAGAGCCAGGTAGAGTGGAGGACAGAGCCAGGTGGAGGGAAGATGGAGCCAGGTGGATGGAGGAGAAAGTGGACAGAGCAGGAGGAGGGGAGGATGGAGCCAGGTGGACAAAAGAGAGGGCGGATGGAGCCAGGTGGAGGGGAGGACTGAGCCACATGGACAGAAGTGAGGGGCAGGTCCAGCCTGGGTTCCCCCCGACCACCTGACATGTTCTTCTTACCTTGAGCAGGGAAGGTGAATATGGCCAGGGCAGGTAGGAAACACATTTGGAGAATATATCCCTGTCTGGGCCCGCAGTTGCCCTTCTCCAGCCCCTTCCACATCCTACAGGGACCCACACACGGCTCTCTTGTCTCTTCTTTGAAAAAGGCACCAAGCTAGCACCATCAGGCAGAGCTGGGGAGCAGGTGGATGGTGCCACCCACATGGTGACGTCAGCCGGGCTAGTCCTTTAATCTTCTTTCACTGTTACATACAATCGGCATCACAGCGACCCCTCCAGACTGCACGTTATTATAGTCATGGCATCCCCAGCGGCAGCGTTCTTAACACCGAGGTTGCCAGAATGCTGCCGAGCCCAGCTTGCTTCAGAACTGAGCATGCACAGCTGAGCATGTGGAACTGAAGCCAGCCCCCAGCCATATTTTGGACGGACAACTGTCATCCATAAACGGGCATTTATGACAGTATGTAAATGGGTTCAGTTTTCCTTGTCAAAAGAAGTTTATTGAGTATACAATGTTATAAAGATACATAAAGTAAGTTTACAAGGGTCTATAAAGTAAGCTCATTGTTTTACAGTAGGGTTTATATAGGTAAATATCATGAAATTTCAAATATTAAACATTGGGTTCACGTAAACCTAAATTAAAGATATATATCATTTCCTTAGTTACTTTTGTAGGTATTTAAATGATTTACACCTACTATACATATTGTTTACAAGTAGAGTGTATATAGGTCAAATAAATTCTGATAATGAGCTTTAGTCGTAAGGTGGAGAAAAGGAAAGAGAAAGAAGAAAAAGGGTTGAAAGGTAGAGGTATGGTCCACAAGGTTGTCCCGCTCGTCAGTTTATTATTCTTTTTAGTTCTCTTTGAAGCCTTAGAATGGGTGTCTCTGTAAGTCATTTAATCTGTTACCATGGCAACAGGACAGAGTCATTGAAGTTTGACAGGAACTGTTGCTTTATCCAAGGATGCCAAAGTTTTTCAAATTTTGGAATTTGATTTTGATCGATGGCTACCATCTTAGCATGGGACATTGTATTATTCATTCTGTGAATTGTTTCTGCTAGTACCAATGTAGGAGATTTCCATGCCTTGGTCACTGTTTGTTTTGCAGCCGTTATTAGTTGGATCATAAGTTTGAATTGAGAGAGTGTTAACCATTCCGGTTTTAGATTAAGTAAAGTTAAATATGGATCTGATTGTATTATTTTTTTAAATATTTTAGATGCAATCACGAAGACTTCCTTCCAGAAGGTTTGGATTACTGGGCACGTCCACCATATGTGTAAATATGTGCCTATTTCTGGGCATCCTCGAAAACAAAGAGCTGAGGTATTAGGTGAATATTTTGCCACTCTAGCGGGTACAAGGTACCAGCGAGTTAGGACTTTATAATTTGTCTCCAGTGCTAAGATGTTGGGTGAAGATGACTTAGATGTGAGCCATATGTTAGACCAGTCCGTGTCTTCTAAAGTTCGTCCCAGGTCCTCCTCCCACCTCTGAACGTAAGAGGGTCTATTAAGATTTGCTACTCCATATAATTGATTATAAAGTGATGAAATTGTACCTTTAGCAAATGGATCTTTTGTACAGATTGATTCAAAAATGGATAATTGGGATAATGGTGTATCCCCCTTTAGGAATGGTGTATAGAAATTTTTGATTTGGAGATATCTAAATATCTCAGAGTTTGGTAGATCATATTTTTCTCTAAGCGATGGGAATGAAAGGAATGATTTAGATGCTATGAAGTCATTTAGTGTCTGAATGCCTGATGTTGTCCAAGCTTTAAAGAATTTGGGTAGATCCATGCCGGATAAAAGGCCGGATTTCTGATAAAAGAAAGGAGAGGATTGTGTGGAGATTGTAACTGATATTTGGTTTTTAGTTTATCCCAGAGAGATAAGAAGTGTTTAGTTATGGGATTATGAAATTTAAAGCGGTCTTTAGGATCAAGCCATAATAAATTTGATATTAATAGAGGGTCATTTTCTGAAGCCTCTATAAATACCCATAATGGGATTTCCTGTTTTGCATGGTATTTGGACAGACTGGCCAAATGTGCTGCTCTGTAGTAGTTAGTAAAATTAGGGTATCCCAGGCCTCCTTTATTTTGGGGAAGATGTAGTGTGTGTATAGGTATACGTGGATTAGAAGAGCCCCATATAAACGAAGTTGCTCTTTTTTGTACTATTCTCAAAAAATAGGAAGGAATTGGAATAGGGAGGACTCTGAATAGATAAAGCAATTTGGGTAGAATAGTCATTTTGATTGCATTAATCTTCCCTATCCAGGATAAAGGAAGTTGCGACCATTGTTTTATTAGATTTGTGATCTGTCTTAATACAGGAGGATAATTGGTTGAGAATAAGTCAGAATGAGATGCTGTTAAATGAATTCCAAGATATGGGATTGATTTTTCTGCCCATGTGAATGGGAGTGCAGCCCTAGCCGGGATCAATTCCATGTTTGTGAGTGAAATATTAAGCACTAGGCATTTCTTAGGATTAATCATAAGGCCGGATAGGGCTGCAAATCCATCAAGAGCTGGTATTAAGTTAGGACCAGAGACCTGTGGTGATGATAGAAAAAGTAATATATCGTCTGCAAATATACATAATTTGTGTGTAATACCTCCTACTTCAATGCCAGTTATAGTTTGGTTTGTTCTGAATGGGTTCAGTTTTCAAACCGTCCGTAAATTTACGCACGGTTGTCAACCCTGCCATGGATTAGCGCCAGGAAAGAAAAATTACAGTAAGTATTTGATACAATTTTCTGCTATCAGTTAGCATTGTTCTAGCTCTTTCTGTGGACTACAGAACACTTCTTTTATGGAAAAATGTAAGGGATGTTTTAATGTCCCAACATTTCCTGTCATTCAGTGACAATACCACTCCTCTATAGACATAGTATAGTGGGTGAGTATTGTCTCCCTAGAACAGTAAGTGTGCTACTAGCAGGATGATCAGGTGCAAATAAAAGAAAAAAAATCCTGGAAAAAAATAAAAACTATTTTAGCTACCAAAGAAGGGCTGGTAAGCTGCAATATGATAAAATCCCATTGGAAATCAACAACGTGTCTTACAATGGCAAAGGGATGAACAGAGATAGTCCTCCTGCAGTACTTGGCCTGGTCTCATGACAGATACTCCTCCTATATTGCCATCTGGACCATATGGATAATTTTCTTGGGATCCCCACAATTTAGAGCTATTGGCGTCGATTTGCTAAAACTGGAGAATGCAAAATCTTGCACAGCTCTGCATAGAAACCAGCTTCCAAGTGTTTTTTTTTCAAACCTTAATTGAACAAGCAGAAGTTAGAAGCTGATTGTCTACCACAAACAGCTGCACCAGATTTTGTACTCTCCAGTATTAGTAAGTCAATCCCAGTGTCTTTGCAAAGTCCCCAACCCATTGTTGGCTACTCTGACACCTATTTCACCACTTTCATTCTGTTTTTGTCCTTATGGTGAAGATTATCATGAGTTTGATGCACCCTTCACATAACCATAGGTCTAGTTTAATAAATCTCCCACCGTCTGCTACATTATGCACATAACAAGGTATTACAAAAGCAGAATTTATTCAAATGTTTTTGTTCCTATCTTTAGGGATTCATTTGGGGTGTTGTTACCCTCATTTTTGCCACATGGGGGTTGATTTACTAAAAATTGAGAGTGCAAAACATGGTGCAACTGTACAAGGTAGCCAATCAACTTCTAACTTTAGCTTGTTCAATTAGTTTTGACAAAAAAAAAAAAAATGGAAGCTGATTGGCTTCAATACAAAGCTGCATCACATTTTGCACTGTCCGGTCTTAGTAAATGAACCCCATGGCTTCTGGTTGTACTGTGCCTATTGTTTTTGATATGGTGTGGGCTAATGTAACTCTTTCCTGTATGTACAGTACCTGACCGCGAGATTGTGTTTCCAGCGCGATACCATCGCGCTGGTTCTCGGCGACAGGGTACTGTGTATGTCGCGCTGGCTCGCTCATCGGGAAAGGAAAACTTTGTTTTCCTTCCGCGATGAGTGACAGGCAGTGCTGACAGCTGTCTGGTATGAATCCTGAGGCGGGAACACCGCGCCAAATTTTAAATGAAAAAACCGGCGTGGGTTCCCCCCTCGGAGGCATACCAGGCCCTTAGGTCTGGCATGGATTGTAAGGGGAACCCCCCTATGCCGAAAAATCGGCGTGGGGGTCCCCCCCAAATCCATACCAGACCCTTATCCGAGCACGCAGCCCGGCCGGCCAGGAAAGGGGGTGGGGACGAGCGAGCGCCCCCCCCCTCCTGAGCCGTACCAGGCCGCATGCCCTCAACATGGGGGGGGTGGGTGCCTTGGGGGAGGGGGGCGCCCTGCGGCCCCCCCACCCCAAAGCACCTTGTCCCCATGTTGATGAGGACAAGGGCCTCTTCCCGACAACCCTGGCCGTTGGTTGTCGGGGTCTGTGGGCGGGGGGCTTATCGGAATCCGGGAGCCCCCCTTAATAAGGGGGCCCCCAGATCCCGGCCCCCCACCCTGTGTGAATGAGTATGGGGTACATGGTACCCCTACCCATTCACCTAGGGAAAAGTGTCAATATAAAAAACACACAGTACACAGGTTTTAAGAGTAATTTATTAGTCAGCTTCGGGGGGTCTCCTTCCGACTTCTCCCGGTGTTCGGCCTCTTCTCCCGGTGTCCGGCCTCTTCTCCCGGGCCCCACCGCTATCTTCTTCCAGCTCTATTGCCAGCGAGGGGCCCGGTCTGCTGCCGCTGTCTAGTCGCCGCTGTCTCGCCGCCGCTGTCTTGTCGCCGCTGTCTCGCCGCTTCTTCTCTTCTTTTCTTCTTCCCCGATGTTGACACGACGCTCTCTCCGGCTCGAATGCTGTGTGCGAGCTGCGGAGCCATTTATATAGGCGGTAACCCCGCCCCCTTACGACGTCATGGTCCCAGCATGCGCAGGGACTCTGGCGTCATAAGGGGGCGTGACCCCAGAGTCCCTGCGCATGCTGGGACCATTACGTCGTAAGGGGGCGGGGTTACCGCCTATATAAATGGCTCCGCAGCTCGCACACAGCATTCGAGCCGGAGAGAGCGTCGTGTCAACATCGGGGAAGAAGAAAAGAAGAGAAGAAGCGGCGAGACAGCGGCGACAAGACAGCGGCAGCAGACCAGGCCCCTCGCTGGCAATAGAGCTGGAAGAAGATAGCGGTGGGGCCCGGGAGAAGAGGCCGGACACCGGGAGAAGAGGCCGAACACCGGGAGAAGTCGGAAGGAGACCCCCCGAAGTCGGAAGAAGACCCCCGGAGCTGACTAATAAATTACTCTTAAAACCTGTGTACTGTGTGTTTTTTATATTGACACTTTTCCCTAGGTGAATGGGTAGGGGTACCATGTACCCCATACTCATTCACACAGGGTGGGGGGCCGGGATCTGGGGGCCCCCTTATTAAGGGGGGCTCCCGGATTCCGATAAGCCCCCCGCCCGCAGACCCCGACAACCAACGGCCAGGGTTGTCGGGAAGAGGCCCTTGTCCTCATCAACATGGGGACAAGGTGCTTTGGGGTGGGGGGGCCGCAGGGCGCCCCCCTCCCCCAAGGCACCCACCCCCCCATGTTGAGGGCATGCGGCCTGGTACGGCTCAGGAGGGGGGGGGCGCTCGCTCGTCCCCACCCCCTTTCCTGGCCGGCCGGGCTGCGTGCTCGGATAAGGGTCTGGTATGGATTTGGGGGGGACCCCCACGCCGATTTTTCGGCATAGGGGGGTTCCCCTTACAATCCATGCCAGACCTAAGGGCCTGGTATGCCTCCGAGGGGGGAACCCACGCCGGTTTTTTCATTTAAAATTTGGCGCGGTGTTCCCGCCTCAGGATTCATACCAGACAGCTGTCAGCACTGCCTGTCACTCATCGCGGAAGGAAAACAAAGTTTTCCTTTCGCGATGAGTGAGCCATCTCGGCGCTGGCCCTTGCGACGGGGCTCGTAGGTGTCAAATCTCGCCGAGAAGTGCGGCGAGATTGACACAATATCGCGGTCACCTACTGTACATGAAATTAATAAACCTTTGTTCTTTTAAAAAAACATTCTGGTCGTAGGTAGGTTTAAACACTTCAACAGAAAGGGGTATTTTTTTCTGAAAGTGCATTTGGGTTATTATGTGGCCAGTTTAGTTAAGCAGGGTTCTTCTTTAATAGGGAGTAAACCTAATAGGATAAACATGTTTGGAATCTATATGTGCCCATACTTGCGGAAGAAAGTTACATATACATCTTTTTTTCCTGTATTTACATCCATTTCTATGTGAAAACCTCTACCCACAGCAGAGGCAATATTTGTAACTCATTTTAAACTAAACCTAAATTTAAGCACAGTGCCACAGACATATATTGAAGTGAACATTTTATTACATAGAGTGTCATTCAGATTACAGAGCAGAATGCATGACACTGACAGGTTATTGCATGTATCTTTAGCAATCTATTTATATGTGACAGGGAGGGTTTGAATTAGAAAAAAGCTGACAACGCCATGAAATAACATCTCATCCTAAAGTATTACTGTAGACAATAGAGTTCTGCTTAAGAGATAATTCCCAACCCTAAATTAACAAAATGTAGATGAACATGGTTTAAAATCACTTCTGACATGTAAGTGGGGAAGTGGCAAGAAAAGGGTAATCACATGTGTGTATGTTTTTCTTTTTCTGTCATATAGTATGTACTATGGCTCAGTGTTTCAAAAAAATAATTCAAGTCCGTAAAATTTCCAGTATGGCAAAAAAGTGTTAAATTGATGAAATAAAACAGTTTTTTGTTTTTTTTTTTTATCATTTGCTAATACCCATATAGGAAAAAACAATATTTACTGTTCCTTCTGTACCAATATTGCAGATTGAGCTGTGTATTATAGCAAATGTATTATTAACAAAAAAATAAAATAATTATCCCCATCGCAATACAGAATCAATAAAAATATTTTAAACACGTGTGAACTTAAATGCATTTTTTTATGGAGATGGAAAAAAACGTTCAGGCACAAGTGAGTATCACAATGGTATAGAGGTTTCTGCTCCACTAAAAATCTGTTTGTGCAATATTCAGGTAGCACATATGGGGGAGCTATAAGCTAGGTGTAATCATTCATTACAGCAAACATCAATAACATTATATGGTATTTCCTGAAAAAAAAATCCAGTTTTCTTTGTTGAAACCAGAGCACCATATTAAACTGTAATATATGAATTTCGAGATGGATGTAAATGCATGTGCAAGACAAATTCTTTCTCTTGATTGTCTCTTTTTTCAAATGCATGCTATTCTTAAAAGCCATCTAGGCAGCATTATGCTAAGGTGAAAGGTACAATGCTTTCAGAGGACACTTAAACCTTCATTTTACCCTAGAATTGCTAGAAGGGATCTTATATTTGGAGACACTAATCAAAGTTGATCATGAATGTTAATACAGTAGTCAGCATATATTAACGACACACATAAAGAGATTAAATTCCTTTCACAATGTACACATGAAGAATGCACAATGTATACTATTATCCATTCCGAAATTTTGTTCTACTAAGCCTGATTGTGTTTGGCTAGCTTCATAATGCACTTACTAATATTTTAATCCTCCCAGTAAACGCTGCAGTGTAACAACCAGAAGCTGCAGAAAAAAGAAGTAACTGTACAAGAAAAACATATTAAGCAAAGACCGATATATAATATAATTATCTTTGTTGCTTTTTTCTCGCTAGCTAAAAAGTATAAAAATAAATGCAAAGTTGCAAGAATGATTAGATAAATACTACTAGACATATTTTTTGGAAATCATCAAGCTTTTTTTTATATAACATTATACTTTTAAGAAATCTATATTATCCCCAGCTTTTATTATGCACAGATTAACTTTTAATACACTATTTAAACTATTTAAAACAAGTAAATGTTTAATATTCATTTTTTTATCTTATGATAGTCAATTATAGGATTGTTTTATTTAATTTTATTTTAAAAACTTTACAAATCACTTTTTTTTGATAGTCTGGTGCTCATCAAAGTACCAGAGCTTGGGTTTTCCTACCTAAACCCATAAAATGATAAAGTCTGATTTACTGAATTGTGAGCTAAGGTTAAGTGCACCTGTGATCTAATTCTACGTTAATAAAGCTCAATTAATTTTAAAAATCCTATTGCACATATTGGATGTTTGAAGTGAACACAGGTTCACTTAAAGCTGAACTTCACCCATACTTCCTGTCTTGCACAGTTATTCAGGCTCCTCTTCTGTACTCAGGTTGCTCATTCTACTTCACTGCACACTGTAAGCTTCTCATAGTGTGCATTAGTAGCTGCAGCAAGTCATATAGAACCCACCGTATTCCTTGACTGGAAGACATCCAAGATCATCAAGCTCTATCCGCCCTAGTGTAACTGTCCCTGGCCCATCTTTTTATTCATGGGATTTCAGTTTCTCTAATCATGGAGGCTCAGTGTCACATGTGGGAAAGGCAAAATATAGGCAGAATAAGGCTGGGTTCACACTTGTATGACAAACGCTCCGACATTGGTAGATTATGTCGAATGACATGTGAAAATCAATGTTTCCCTATAAGAGCCATCTTAACTGGTCCGTCACAAGTCAGTGCGACTTTGAAAATGCTCCCTGCACTACTTTGGTCCCACTTTGATCCTACTTCAGCCCATTGAATATCATTGAAGTCGGATCAAAGTAGGATCCTTGTCCTCTCAGGCTGGGTTCACACTGATACTACATGACAGTCATACCACTGTCATCCTACTTTGCCCTGCAACATCAGTCCTACATCGGTCCTACATTGGTCCTACATCCATTCGACTTGAATGAACAGGATACTACTTTTATCTGACTTTGTGATAGTTCGACTTGTCCTTTGACCAATTAAAACAATCCCATTGTGACATAAATTCCTTTTACTGCTGTTGTAATCACCATGTCGGATGTCACAAGCCGGAATATTAGGTCAAGGATCCTACTTTGATCCAACCTCAATGATATTCAATGGGCCTCTAATGCCGGGTGCGCAGTGTGCCACTACTTATATTGGCATGGGGCGGGGTCACCGGGTGATGTCATCTGGAGGCCCCCCTTGTGATGGCATGATGGGGCGGTGACTTCATAAGGGGCGGGCCTCCAGTGACCCTGCCCCATGCCATTATAAGTAGTGGCACACCCGGCATTAGATCGGGAGAGAGCGTCGAGTCAACATCAGAAGAACAACAGACGACGAAGACAGCGGAGAAGACCGGGCAAAAGAGCGTGCAAAAGAGCGAGAATATAATGGAGGAGACCCGACGGAAGGCAGCAGACAGAGGGAGAAGAACCAGAGAGGGGAGGAGAACCAACAGAGGCAGAAGATGTCAGCGGAGGACACAGAAGAGCCGGATAAGGGAGAACAGATTGGAAGAGACGCCGGAGCTGCCTAATAAATTACTTTAAAAACATGTGTAATGTGTTTTATTTTTGACACTTTTTTAGGTGAATGGGTAGGGGTACAATGTACTCCATACTCATTCACATAGGGTGGGGGGGCCAGGATCTGGGGGCCCCCTTGTTAAAGGGGGCTTCCAGTATCCAATAAGCCCCCACCCGCAGACCCCGACAACCAATGGACAGGGTTGTTGGGAAGAGGCCCTTGTCCTCATCAACATGGGGGCAAGGTGCTTTGGGGCCCCAAAGAACCCACCTCTCCATGTTGAGGGCATGTGGCATGGTATGGTTGAAGAGGGTTGGGGGCCCTCGCTTGTCCCCACCCCCTTTCCTCACCTGCCAGGCTGTGTGCTTGGATAAGGGTCTGGTATGGATTTTGGGGGGCACCCATGCCATTTTTTCGGTGTAGGGGGTTCCCCTTAAAATCCACACCAGACCGAAGGGCCTGGTATGCTCTTAGAGGGGGAATCCATGCTGATTTTTTTTTTCATTTGGCGGGGCGCTCCCCTTCAAGATCATCAGAGCACAAGTCGCATGCCAAAGTCGGAACAGTCAAGACACCATTCACACAGAATGGTGAACTCTAGGAAAAAATAGTATGCAAAAACTTAATTATTGTGCACTGCTTTATATGATGCACACCAGACTGGGGAAATCCTATTCACACAACATGTTTGCATGAATTTTGATTCAGCAGAGTGACCTTTTAAGGCAATGGGTTGATTTACTAAAAGCATTGAGGCTATTTACCATTAAACTGTCTCTATTCATTTAGTGCATCAACCCCTAGGTTTACATCCCTTCCCTGTCACAATTTAGCTATATATCAGTGACAGTTGGACAGCATATATAGTATGGAGGATGAGCATAAGCAGTTGTAGTTTTGGAGGTTATACTGTGTTATTGCTCTGCTGATTACAAGGTCCATCCTGTGTGGTTACCAGTGGAACTGGTCAGGGAAAAGCTTTGGATTTGATCAGATATGAGTTTATGGTAGGTAGCGTGTCTATGGCAAGTACATTTCTTATCCAGAGCACTTCTCTATCCTTCACCCAGCTTTCACTCAAATTTGACAATGGTGGTAGCAAAAGAATGGAGCATAATAACCATGTGTAAGTCAACCCTGTGCAACCTCCACTATCCTGTTCTCAGCTCATTCTTCCCTCATGCACATTTTGGACCAAAGCATGTCCCCCACCTAGATATCAATGAAGAAATGGGTCAGCAGGCAAGTGCATCTTTTATTTATAGTGCAGCACTCAATTTTAAACTCAAAAGAAATAGTCAGCGCTAGAGAAAAGGAAAATACTATGCTGCTAGCAAGTATGGTCAGGCAGTCTCCCATCCAAGTACTGACCAGACCTGACCTTGCTTAGCTTCTGAAATCAGATGAGTGCAATATTTAGGCAGCTAGCAAGCACAGAAAGGAAACAAGCTCTAAAATAAGATGTAAAAACAATAGTGCAGTGCCTAAGTGATCAAGAATGAATATAACAATCTTATAACAAAAAAACAAAGTGGAAACAATATACCTATAACAAAAACGTGACTTTAAGAAGTGCATAAAAAGTCCCACAAACATCTGCCTCTTTTTAGTGGTAAATAAGCAACTCCAACAGCTATCTGTGTATACTGCTCCTCCGGCAGTCCCAATATACAGATATCACCAAATGTGTCTCTAAACCAGCCACTTCTGTTTCTGGGACCGGCGGCCATCTTACGTGGTGATCGTTCCTCCTCGGCTTGATATATCAATAGTGCTAACAGCCCCTGTGCAAGTGGAGGATTACAATGCGGATAGATTCCCATACTGTGATGCCTTGTCTATGCTAAAAATGCTGCCTGCTGCCTTTCTGATGCAGCTTAATAGCTGGTGAGTGTGCAAAGGTGGTGGTTTGGAACAATACATGGTGATATATTCGGACTGTTAGATGAACACTTTACATGGATAACTGTTGGAGTTATTTATTTACCATTAAGACGAGTCACGTTTGTGGGAAATTTTTTTTGCACTTCTTAAAGTCACGTTTTTGTTGGTTGATTTTGTTATAGGTATATTGATTTCACTTTGATTTTTCATTATAAGATTGTGATATTCATTGTTGATCACTTGTGTTACACTTTTGTTTTTACAATTCATATTTTTGCCCCATAGTATCATCATGGAGACATGTTAGTTCATTTCTATGTAAAATTGCTGGTGGGGTTTTCTGTCCTGCTAGAACTTGAGTTCAGGTATTTATTGCGTTTGTGAAGATGATGGCCATAATATATTATCCTGATGTTTGCAGCCGTTTAAAAAAAATAATATATTTTATTCAACTGTTACATAATAAATACGTACTTGTTTTCCACAAATTTGTCTGTCTTGCTTTACTTTGACTACTTGGGTGAACAGCAAAATGATAAACGTGGGCTATTTGTAGAAGGTAAGGGGCTATATCATGACCCCCTAGACTTCACTGGCCTACAAATGAATTGATCCCATGCAAGGGCCACTGAGGATTCCCAGATGAAGTTGCCCCAGACCACCTCGTAGTTCCCCTGTTTGAGTTACTATTATTTATATGAGAGAAAGAGATTTAGTAATGCATATGAGTATTCATATATATTACAGTATCTTAGATATTTATTTTATAATAATAATGTTTGACATAATATATAAAGAGATAGCGTTACATAAGTAAATGCTTATGAGCTATACGTATACATATATATCAACATACAATAGAAAAAACAAACAAATAGAAAACTCGGGTATCTTCACATCAACAACAAACGAAAGCAGTGACAGGGATTATTAATGTTTGCAGGATTTGGTCTGAAGACAATACGGATAAGAACACTTACTAAATGAGCTTTCTAAAGCAGCAAGGATGTATCATTGTGAATCCGACCATATTCATTTTCCAAACTGGTGATGGACAAATCCAGGGTCCGTTGAACTTGGATTTGTTAAATCCAGTCTGATTTTGCTGTGGATTTGAATTTTCCAAATCCTCGCTGGGCTGTGATATATTGTTTATATATTAGCGAGCGGTACCCAAAAAAGGACACTGGCTAAAGGACATATATTTAATTTAGATAATCTGGTTTTATTGTAACCTTTCAATATCTTATAAAAAATATCAAAAATAACATGCATTATGTATATTTGATAGAAAAAAAAATGACACTTGGTATTCATGGATAAATAAACCTGCATTTCGTGTCATTTAGAGCAGTCAGACTAGTTATAGATGACTGCTGAGTGGTTGCTATGGGTATAAAATAAACCATCAGGATTTTTTTTTACTTATTTTCCTATTTGGACATTTTTTGCTTAGGTGCTGTAATAGCCGTCAGTCCATTGCAGAATGCTCTGAATGCCCTTCAATTATCTGCCCCTTACTTATTTCTTTCCTCTTTTCCATTCATAAAAATATTTGTAATTATCTTTTTTATTAACCGCTTCAGCCCGGTAAGATTTGGCTGCTGAATGACCAGGCCATTTTTTGCGATTCGGCACTGCGTCGCTTTAACTGACAATTGCGCGGTCGTGCGACGCTGTACTCAAACAAAATTGATGCCCTTTTTTTCCCACAAATAGAGCTTTCTTTTGGTGGTATTCGATCATCTCTGTGGTTTTTATTTTTTGCGCTATAAACAAAAAGAGAGCGACAATTTTGAAAAAAACACAATATTTTGTACTTTTTGCTATAATAAATATCCCCATTTTTTTTCTATTTAAAATAGCAATTTTTTCTCAGTTAAGGCAGATATGTAATCTTCTACATATTAAAAAAAAATTGCAATAAGCGTATATTGATTGGTTTGCGCAAAAAAGTTATAGCGTCTACAAAATAGGGGATATATTTATAGCATTTATTATTATTATTATTTTTTACTAGTGATGGCAGTGATCTGCGATTTTTATCGGGACTGAGACATTATGACAGACACATCGGACACTTTTGACAAATTTTTGGGACCATTGGCAATTATACAGCGATCAGTGCTATAAAAATGCACTGATTACTGCAAAAATGTTATTGGCAGGGAAGGGGTTAATGCTGGGGGATGAGCAAGGGGTTAAATGTGTTCCCTAGTGTGTGTTCTAACTGAAGGGGGGATGTGACTGTCTAGGGGAGATGACAGATCGCTGTCCATACTTTGTATGAACACACGATCTGTCTCTTCTCCCCTCAGAGAACTGGGATCTGTGTGTTTACACACACAGTTTCCGGTTCTCACTGTGTCACGAGCAATTGCGGGAACATGGCGGTCATTGCGCCCGCCGGGCACATGCGTCGGCTCCGTGGGCGAGCAGCGGGAGACAGGGCGAAGTGAGGTTACATAAAATGTAAAACTGTGGTGGCTGGTCGGCGAATGGTTAATTAGTCTGGCAAATATTGGCTTTTTCCAGTTAGCAGGTGTAGATCTAGGATGTTTGCAAATCGGAAACAGTTTTACTGAAAAAAACACAGAGCAGTGGCTTGGCTCCGGTGCCCCCCATAGCAAGCTGCTTGCTGTGGGGTCACTCGGCAGGAGGGAGGGGCCAGGAGCGCTGGCCAGGGACCTGAGAAGAGGAGGATCTGGGCTGCTCTGTGTAAAACCACTACACACAGCAGGTAAGCATACCAGGTTCGTTATTTTTAAATGAAAATAAAATGAGACTTTAATATCACCAAATTCTAGGCACATAAAGGCACAAATTAATGAAGTTCTGTGGTAATTAATACATAATTAACATAATTAACCTTCTGCTAACCTTAATGCCACACACCCCACTTATGCATTAAAGTGTTTTTGTGCTGACAGTGCGCTCACTGCACGCTCCCAGCACAGTGACTGAGCTGTGAAAGACAGCTCCTTTTCTCTAGTAATGTTCCCACCTGCTCCCAATCACATGACCACTCTGATAGCCAATCACACTGGTCATGTGATTGGGTAGGCCTTCCCACCCCTTGGGTATAGCAGCCCAGTTAAAGAGATGCTGGATGAAATGCGTGTTTTTTTTAAGGCAAACAGTTTAAATAGTTGAATTTGACTTGGTATCAGCCTATTGCAGTCCATGTACAGCAGAGCACAGAAAGTAGAAGGGAGAAGCAAGGAGCCAGTTAGGTGTGCTGCAGTGCTAGGTGCCATACTGAAAATAGAGATAACAGAGGCAGAGAACTGAGATCATCAGAGTCTGCATCTACTTTTACCATCCAGTCACAGGGTGGAAGCAGAGAAAGGACCTGCAAGTGAAAGTGAAACTTTAGTGGAGAAAGATTAGGGCATGCAGTGCTAAACAAGGTTGTGCTGCGGTAGCAGAGCTGTGTAAATCTCAATAATCAAGTACAGAATATACAAACCTTTTGGCAGGTAAAATATATTTTATTTATATATTTAATCTGTGTATTTAGCTTAAGTTTACTTGCACAGCTTAGTGACTCACCTCTACCATCCTACATGCTCTATATGGCCCCATGCAGCATTTCAGTCACAAAGGGTCAAAAAAGGGAGGACAGACCATATTGGCCCCATAAAGAATGAGGAAGGACATCTGGTTACAAAGGGTGGGGAGACGGTGAAGGTATTGAATTTATTCTTCTCCTCAGTCTTCCTGAGGGAATCGGGGTGCTTCAGTAACTAAAACTGCAGTGTTTATCCTCATGACACATCACAGGAAGAACCTCCATGGTTAACAGAGGACAGAATTAAAATTAGACTTGAGAAACTTAACATTAATAAATCACCGGGACCAGATGGCTTGCATCCGAGGGTACTTAGGGAACTCAGTCAAGTGATTGCCAGACGGTTGTTCCTAATTTTTACACATAGTCTACTGACTGGAATGGTACCAGCTGATTGGAGAAAAGCCAATGTAGCACCAAAATTTAAAAAGGGCCCAAAATACATCCCTGGGAATTACAGACCAGTCAGCCTAACATCAATAGTATGTAAACTCTTGGAGGGGATGATAAGGGACAATATACAAGATTTTAGTAATGAGAACGGTATCATTAGCAGTAATCAGCATGGATTCATGAAGAATCATTCTTGCCAAACCAATCTACTAACCTTCTATGAGGAGGTGAGTTGCCAACTAGATAAAGGAAGGCCCGTAGACGTGGTGTATCTGGATTTGCAAAAGCATTTGATAGTTCCCCATTAACGTTTACTGTACAAAATAAGGTCCGTTGGCATGGACCATAGGGTGAGTACATGGATTGAAAACTGGCGTTTTGGGGTGGTGATAAATGGGGAGTACTCAGAATGGTCCAAGGCGGGTAGTGGGGTCCCCCTGGGTTCTGTGCTGGGACCAATCCTATTTAATTTGTTCATAAACGACCTGGAGGATGGGATAAACAGTTCAATCTCTGTATTTGCAGACGATACTAAGCTAAGCAGGGCAATAACTTCTCCGCAGGCTGTGGAAACCTTGCAAAAAAATCTGAACAAATTAATGGGCTGGGCAACTACATGGCAAATGAGATTCAATGTAGAAAAATGTAAAATAATGCATTTGGGTGGCAAAAATATGAATGCAATTTATACACGGGGGGAGAACCTCTGGGGGAATCTAGGATGGAAAAGGACCTGGGGGTCCTAGTAGATGATAGGCTCAGCAATGGCATGCAATGCCAAGCTGCTGCTAACAAAGCAAACAGAATATTGAAATGCATTAAAAAGGGGATCAAGAGATAAAAGGATAATTCTCCCGCTCTACAAGACTGGTCCGGCCGCACCTAGAGTATGCTGTCCAGTTCTGGGCGCCAGTCCTCAGGAAGGATGTACTGGAAATGGAGCGAGTACAAAGAAGGGCAACAAAGCTAATAAAGGGTCTGGAGGATCTTACTTATTAGGTAAGGCTGCGAGCACTGAACTTATTCTCTCTGGAGAAGAGACGCTTGAGAGGGGATATGATTTCAATATACAAATACCGTACTGGTGACCCCACAATAGGAATAAAACTTTTTCGCAAAAGAGAGTTTAACAAGACTCGTGGCCAATCATTAAAATTAGAAGAAAAGAGGTTCAACCTTAAATTACGTAGAGGGTTCTTTACTGTAAGAGCGGCAAGGATGTGGAATTCCTTTCCACAGGTGGTCTCAGTGGGGAGCATCGATAGCTTCAAGAAACTATTAGATAAGCACCTGAATGACCGCAACATACAGGGATATACAATGTAATACTGACACATAATCACACATAGGTTGGACTTGATGGACTTGTGTCTTTTTTCAACCTCACCTACTATGTAAATATGTAACTATGTAACTATGTAAGGGTGATTTTGTGCCAAATAGCTGTGATTTCCATTTAGAATACCCATATTGTGTCAACATCAGTGCCATGGGTTCAGCCCATATTAATCACTTGAGGTGCACCCTATAGCGGTTTTACTGCTACAGGGCAGCACCTGTGTGCCGGATCACGTATATGTACGTGATCCAAATCTTCCGGGTATGAGGCATGCATGTGCGCCATCGGCGGCTCATTTTCACTGTGTAACACACAGTGGAAGCCGATCAGCGGGTACACGATACCGGATGTCCTCTGGCAGAAAGGCAGAATTGCGATCTGCCTATGTAAACAAGGCAAAGCAGGGAATAAATTCCACCTCTTCCCCTAGTAAAAGCACCTCACACAGTATAGTTAAACACAGGCTAGGCCCATTGTTAACCCTTTGACCACCCCTGATGTTAACCCCTTCAGAGTCAGTGTCATTAGTATAGTGACAGTGCATATTTTTTGCCACTAATCACTGTACTAGTGTCACTGGTCCCCAAAAAGTGTCAAAAGTGTCAGTTAATGTTGGAATGTCAGCTGCAATATTGCAATCCCACTATAAATCGCTGATCACCACCATTACTGGTAAAAAATAAATAAGTAAAAATATCCCATAGTTTGCAGGCGCTATAACTTTTGCACAAAAAAATCAATATACTCTTATTGGGGTTTTTTTTTACCAAATCTATATAGCAGAGGATACATTGGCCTACATTTATGAAGAAATGCAATTGTTTTCTATTTTTTATTGGATATGCTTTATAGCAGTAAGTAAAAATGATTGTTTTTTTTTTTTCTAAATTGTCAGGCCTTTTTTTGTTTATAGCGGAAAAAATGGTGACCAAATACCACCAAAAGAAAGCTCTATTTATGGGAAAAAAGGGCATACTTTTTTTGGGTACAGCGTTGCATAACCACAAATTTGTCAGTTAACCACCCTGGCGGTATGATTATGTCAGATTTTAGACACTTAAATTTGTCCAAACAAGAGTTTAGTAGACATTCTGGGTATGATAAAATTTGAAACACGAAATCATAAACTATAATATAATAAATAACTATAAATAATTATAACAACTAATATATTATAATAAGAAAACACATTTCCCCATGATTCACTATCTCTCAATTCTGCTCTGTTTTCTAGCTGGTCTAAAACCACTTTTGACGTAAAGGGACACTTTTTGGTTGCCATGGACAATCTCAAGTTTCCAGGCAGAAAGAACAGTATATATTTAACCCCTTCTCCCCGAGAGTACACAGATGTGCATACTCGGCTTTCGGGGGTTATACTGGGATGATGCCCGCAGCTGCAGGCATCATGCCGGTACTGTTTTTTGGAGCCGGCGATCAGATTTCCAGGTATAACAACCGATGTGGCTAAAAGCCGCTCGGCTGTTATACTGGAGGAGCGGGAGGGGACTCCCCCCCTCCCGCCGCCTCCCGCCGCCTCCCGCCGCCTCCCGCCGCTCTTACCGGGCCTCCCGATCCGCAGCTTCTGGTGGCCAGTGACAGTCTGGAACAAAGCTGTGAGCAGCTTCGTTCCAGCCTCCTAATTGTAAACGCGGAAGCAATGTCATGGCGTCACTTCCCGTTTACTCGGCTGCCAATGGCGCCGGTTTAAAAAAAATATATACAGTATTCAGGATCACCAAAAACGGCGATCTGAATACTTTGAAGTGCAAAGGAGGGATCGGGGGTCTTTTAGACCCCCGATCCCTCCATAAAGAGTAACTGTCACCACCTATTACTGTCATAAGGGATGTTTACATATAATAATAAAAGTGATCAAAAAATTTTTTTTTTTTTTAAACACAATTTATAAATATAAAAATAAATAAAATAAATAAGAAAAGAAAATATTTTAACGTGCCCCCGTCCCCGCGAGCTGGTGCAGCAAAGAAAACGCATACAGAAGTCATGCCCGCATATGTAAACGGTGTTCAAATCACACATGTAAGGTATTGCCGCGATCATCAGAGCGAGAGCAATAATTCTAGCACTAGACCTCCTCTGTAACTCTAACCTGGTAACTGTAAAAAAAATGTAAAGCGTCACCTATGGAGATTTTTAGGTACCGTAGTTTGTCGCCATTCCACGAGTGCGTGTAAATTGAAAGCGTGACATGTTTGGTATCTATTTACTTGGCGTAACATTATCTTTCACATTATACAAAAAAATTGGGCTAACTTTACTGTTTGTTTTTTAAATTCATGAAAGTGTCCCTTTTCCCTAAACACCAAATGTCAAAAATAGGCTTAGTCATGAAAAGGATAATATAAAAGTGCATGCAGGGCACTGGACAAAGCACTAGGGACAAAAGGGAGGTGAAATGATTTCATACAGTAATGTAATCTGTAAGATTACAGTGTACTGTATGTGTTATGTTTTGTGTACTTTTTAAATTTGCCGCCGGGCTCCGCCCCATGCGTCGCGATGCTCGCAGGGAACGCAGCCCGGCACACAGAGCATTGGGAGGACAACAGAGCCCACAGTCATAGCAGGGGGACATCACAAGATCCTGGGGACAAGGTGAGTAACCTGGACCAGGATCCTGAGATGCAATCCCGAGTGTGGCTCGGGGGTTACCGCTAATGGTACTGTAATTTAGGATTACCACTAGGGAGGTTAAAGTAACAGTGTTGTACCGCAAAAAATGGCCTGGTCATGAAGGGGGTACATTTTTCAGAGGTCAAGTGGTTAAATGTCTATTTGTAAAATAAAGATTTAAAGACTAACGCATATAAAATGTCAGTTTAACCACTTGACGACCGCCTCACGCTGATGTACGTCAGCAGAATGGCACGGGCAGGCAAAATCACGTACCTAGTACGTGATTGCTTTCCCGCGGGTGGGGGGTCCTATCGGACCCCCCCCGGTGCCTGAGGCAGTCACCGTTGGTCTGGCAGCGATCAGAGATGAGGGGGAGGCCATCCGATCGTGGCCCCCCTCGCGATCGCTCCCAGACAATGAGAATCCTCCCCTGCCTGTGTGTAGTACACACAGGCAGAGGATGTGATGTCATCTCTCCTTGGCTCGGCAGTTTCCGTTCCGGCGCCGAGGAGAGAAGACTGTAATGTAAGTGCACAAACACAAACACACACAGTAGAACATGCCAGGCACACTTTACACCGCCGATCCCCCCCGAGCGCCCCCCAATCACCCCTCCCCCCTCCCTGTCACACTGACACCAAGCAGTTTTTTCTGATTACTGCATGGTGTCAGTTTGTGACAGTTACTGTGTTAGGGCAGTTAGTATTAGCCCCCTTTAGGTCTAGGGTACCCCCCTAACACCCCCTAATAAAGTTTTAACGCCTTGATCACCCCCTGACGCCAGTGTCATTAAGCGATCATTTTTCTGATCGCTGTATTAGTGTCGCTGGTGACGCTAGTTAGGGACGTAAATATTTAGGTTTGCCATCAGCATTTTATAGCGACAGGGACCCCCATATACTACCTAATAAATGTTTTAACCCCTTGATTGCCCCCTAGTTAACCCTTTCACCACTGATCACCGTATAACCGTTACGGGTGACGCTGGTTAGTTCGTTTATTTTTTATAGTGTCGGGGCACCCGCCGTTTATTACCTAATAAAGGTTTAGCCCCCTGATCGCCCAGCGGTGATATGCATCGCCCCAGGCAGCGTCAGATTAGCGCCAGTACCGCTAACACCCACGCACGCAGCATACGCCTCCCTTAGTGGTATAGTGTCTGAACGGATCAATATCTGATCTGATCAGATCTATACTAGCATCCCCAGCAGTTTAGGCTTCCCAAAAACGCAGTGTTAGTGGGATCAGCCCAGATACCTGCTAGCACCTGCGTTTTGCCCCTCCGCCCGGCCCAGCCCAGCCCACCCAAGTGCAGTATCGATCGATCACTGTCACTTACAAAACACGCATAACTGCAGCGTTCGCAGAGTCAGGCCTGATCCCTGCAATCGCTAACAGTTTTTTTGGTAGCGTTTTGGTGAACTGGCAAGCACCAGCCCCAAGCAGCGTCAGGTTAGCGCCAGTAGCGCCAACACCCATGCACGCACCGTACACCTCCCTTAGTGGTATAGTATCTGAACGGATCAATATCTGATCTGATCAGATCTATACTAGCGTCCCCAGCAGTTTAGGGTTCCCAAAAATGCAGTGTTAGTGGGATCAGCCCAGATACCTGCTAGCACCTGCGTTTTGCCCCTCTGCCCGGCCTGTCCCAGCCCACCCAAGTGCAGTATCGATCGATCACTGTCACTTACAAAACACGCATAACTGCAGCGTTCGCAGAGTCAGGCCTGATCCCTGCGATCGCTAACAGCTTTTTTGGTAGCATTTTGGTGAACTGGCAAGCACCAGCGGCCTAGTACACCCCGGTCGTAGTCAAACCAGCACTGCAGTAACACTTGGTGACATGGCGAGTCCCATAAGTGCAGTTCAAGCTGGTGAGGTGGCAAGCACAAGTAGTGTCCCGCTGCCACCAAGAAGACAAACACAGGCCCGTGGTGCCCATAGTGCCCTTCCTGCTGCATTCGCCAATCCTAATTGGGAACCCACCACTTCTGCAGCACCCGTACTTCCCCCATTCACATCCCCAACCAAATGCAGTTGGCTGCATGAGAGGCATTTTCTTTATGTCCTCCCGAGTACCCCTACCCAACGAACCCCCCAAAAAAGATGTTGTGTCTGCAGCAAGCACGGATATAGGCATGACACCCACTATTATTGTCCCTCCTGTCCTGACAATCCTGGTCTTTGCATTGGTGAATGTTTTGAACGCTACCATACACTAGTTGAGTATTAGCGTAGGGTACAGCATTGTACAGACTAGGCACACTTTCACAGGGTCTCCCAAGATGCCATTGCATTTTGAGAGACCCGAACCTGGAATCGGTTACCGTTATAAAAGTTACAGTTACAAAAACAGTGTAAAAAATAAATAAATAAATAAAACACAAAAAAATATAAAAACAAAAAAAAATAGTTGTCGTTTTATTGTTCTCTCTCTCTCTATTCTCTCTCTATTGTTCTGCTCTTTTTTACTGTATTCTATTCTGCAATGTTTTATTGTTATTATGTTTTATCATGTTTGCTTTTCAGGTATGCAATTTTTTATACTTTACTGTTTACTGTGCTTTATTGTTAACCATTTGTTTGTCTTCAGGTACGCCATTTATGACTTTGAGTGGTTATACCAGAATGATGCCTGCAGGTTTAGGTATCATCTTGGTATCATTCTTTTCAGCCAGCAGTCGGCTTTCATGTAAAAGCAATCCTAGCAGCTAATTAGACTCTAGACTGCTTTTAAAAGCAGTGGGAGGGAATGCCCCCCCCCCCATCGTCTTACGTGTTTTTCTCTGGCTCTCCTGTCTCAACAGGGAACCTGAGAATGCAGCCGGTGATTCAGCCAGCTGACCATAGAGCTGATCAGAGACCAGAGTGGCTCCAAACCCAGGTGGCACAAACCCCCCAAATGACCCCATTTTGGAAAGTAGACACTCCAAGCTATTTGCCGAGAGGTATAGTGAGTATTTTGCAGACCCCACTTTTTGTCACAAAGTTTTGAAAATTGAAAAAAGAAAAAAAAAATTTTTTTCTTGTCTTTCTTCATTTTCAAAAACAAATGAGAGCTGCAAAATACTCACCATGCCTCTCAGCAAATAGCTTGAGGTGTCTACCTTCCAAAATGGGGTCATTTGGGGGGGTTTTGTGCCATCTGGGCATTCCATGGCCTCCGAAACTGTGATAGGCAGTGAAGAGTGAAATCAAAAATTTACACCCTTAGAAATCCTGAAGGCGGTGATTGGTTTTCGGGGCCCCGTACGCGGCTAGGCTCCCAAAAAGTCCCACAAATGTGGTATCCCCATACTCAGGAGAAGCAGCTAAACGTATTTTGGGGTGCAATTCCACATATGCCCATGGCCTGTGTGAGCAATATATCATTTAGTGACAACTTTGTACAAAAAAAAAAAAAAATGTCACTTTCCCGCAACTTGTGTCAAAATATAAAATATTCCATGGACTCAACATGCCTCAAAGCAAATAGCTTGGGGTGTTTACTTTCCAAAATGGGGTCATTTGGGGGGGGTTGTGCCATCTGGGCATTTTATGGCCTTCAAAACTGTGATAGGTAGTGAGGAGTAAAATCAAAAATTTACGCCCTTAGAAATCCTGAAGGCGGTGATTGGTTTTTGGGGCCCCGTACGCGGCTAGGCTCCCAAAAAGGCCCACACATGTGGTATCCCCGTACTCAGGAGAAGCAGCTGAATATATTTTGGGGTGCAATTCCACATATGCCCATGGCCTGTGTGAGCAATATATCATTTAGTGACAACTTTTTGTAATTTTTTTTTGTCATTATTCAATCACTTGGGACAAAAAAAATTAATATTCAATGGGCTCAACATGCCTCTCAGCAATTTCCTTGGGGTGTCTACTTTCCAAAATGGGGTCATTTGGGGGGGTTTTGTACCGCCCTGCCATTTTAGCACCTCAAGAAATGACATAGGCAGTCATAAACTAAAAGCTGTGTAAATTCCAGAAAATGTACCCTAGTTTGTAGACGCTATAACTTTTGCGCAAACCAATAAATATACGCTTATTGACATTTTTTTTACTAAAGACATGTGGCCGAATACATTTTGGCCTAAATGTATGACTAAAATTGAGTTTATTGGATTTTTTTTATAACAAAAAGTAGAAAATATAATTTTTTTTTCAAAATTTTCGGTCTTTTTCCGTTTATAGCGCAAAAAATAAAAACGGCAGAGGTGATCAAATACCATCAAAAGAAAGCTCTATTTGTGGGAAGAAAAGGACGCAAATTTTGTTTGGGTACAGCATTGCATGACCGCGCAATTAGCAGTTAAAGCGACGCAGTGCCAAATTGGAAAAAGTCCTCTGGTCCTTATGCAGGATAATGGTCCGGGGCTGAAGTGGTTAAAGAGATGCTGTCTCTTGACTTGATATCCTTACACTTTTTTTTTTCAAATTCTACTTACTAGTGTCCTTTCTGTGCAATATATTTTTTTTTTGTGCAAAGTTATAGGCTCCATAAAATCAGAAGAATCAAATAGTTGAAGGTGTGTTGGATTCTTCTCTTTCCCTGGTTGCCTTCTTCTGTGCAAGCCTTTGTCAGGCATTATGTCACCAGGGTATGCCCACAGTAGCACTATTTTGTAATAAGTAAACTGACAGTGCAAAATCTGTGTTTGAGAGCACACTTGTTCAGAGGTAGCACCAACAATAGGCTCCCTGTAGGTCAGAACTGCAAACCTAACCCCTAACCTTACCTGTAGGTACAGATAAGGCTTTACTTCCTCTTTAAGGTGGTTTGTCTCATCCAACCGATATATTCTGCCTGAAAGCTTGTGCTTTTGAAAAACAACAAGCTGCTGGTTGGACCAGATGAAATGATAAAAAGCCTAAAAAATGAAACTAATACAGCCATCATATCTTATAATTGGTAAACTGCAATATAATACTGCTTTAAACTTAGACATTCAAAAAAGGTCCAATTAAAGATCCAGCTTAGTATATGCAGGTTTTGACTTTATGTTAAAGGTTAATTGGCTCCACCTCTGCACCCTCTCTTTCGGTCTATAAGCTGAACCATCACACAAAAACACCTGTAGGGAGGTGTAGGAGGCTGACGGGGGTGTTTTCAATTTACACATACATAATGTAAGTCAATATTTGCCTACAACTTCAACCACTCATATCTCTGGATCTTGCAAAAAACCTTTACATGCAGTACCATTTTACTGCAGTTAAAGGGGTTGTAAAGGTTCATGTTTTTTCACCTTAATGCATCCTATGCATTAAGGTGAATAAACATCTGATGATTACTGGCCCCTCAGCCCCCTGGTTTACCTACCTGAGCCTTCGAAAGATTGTTGCCCGGGCTTCTCGGCTCTTCATTGGATAGATTGATAGCAGCGCAGCCATTGGCTCGCGCTGTTGTCAATCAACTCTAATGATGCGAGGGCCGGGGGGCGGGGCCGAGTCTGTAGTCAGCGGCTATGGACGCCGGATACAAGACTCGGGAGCGCGCCCGCAAGGTAACCCCCCGAGAGAGCGCTTCCCAAAGGGGGTTATCAGAAGTGGGGAGGGGCCGAGACAGCCACCGAGGGACCCCAGAAGATGAGGATTGGGGCCACTCTGTGCAAAACGAGCTGCACAGTGGAGTTAAGTAATTTAAAAAAAATTGAAGCTTTAGTATCACTTTAACCTTTGCTTATGCCTTTTTCTTCATATGCTTAGCTTAAATTGCTAGCTTGCAACAGTTTAACTTGACAATGACATTGTCGAAAGCTGACTAAGAGAGAGAGACATGTAAATGTTGGTAGCAAATTTACTTGAAAACTGTCACGTTGGAGTTGTGCTTATAATGGGTAAAGCATTTAGGAAAATGCTCATTCAAAAAACATTGCATTCGAAATACGTACTTTAAACATTACAGATTTAGAACACAAATTTAAAATTCCTACTCTAATCTGAAAAGCTGGAAGACAGAGAAGCACAGAAAAGTTCTAGAAAATGGACTCTGTGTGGCTTTCCATAAAAGCTTGGGTATGGAAATCTTGCAGCTATATATCAGCAGTGACAGGCAGGGTTATATACTGTATATTTAAGAGTAGTATGCTGTCAAACAGCTGTGTGGATGGCCAGAAACACCGTAGACCTGTGCTTCTGCACTGTGCCATGAAGCTATACCATATACAACTATGCAGCTTTATTGAGAATTGTAAATATTTGCTTACAGTTCACAGTTCTCAGATTTTTATTCCTGTAACCTTTTCCAGCACCTTAGATAAGGGAGTTAGCTGGTGGTCCTATTTCTGATCATTATTCTTCCTTTTTCTTGATTTAGTGATTCTTTATTGCTCATATTTCTGTCAGCTATATTCTCTGGTTAGGGATTTAATAGCAATAAAAAATTGTCACTATAATATGTTACCCAATTTATTCTCCTGCAAGTACTATATATCGTACAGGTTTAATCTCTGCTGACCATTGACAAAGTTTGTGTAAAAAAAAAAAAAAAAAAATAAAGTACAAGAAAACTAGGAGTTAGAGAGATTTTTCTGTTTAAAAGTTTCCATGACACTTGCACACTGATAGCAGCCATGGCTGCAGATTAAACCATCAGTCCAGATTTCTATAAAGGCTAGAACTCTTGTTAGAAAAGGAATGCTAGCTTGCATTTTAATAAAATTCATGGGAGCCACTTAGCCACAAATGCTTTTCAGCAAACCTTGAAGTTGTGATTAAAACTAACTGCAGTAAGAATCTAGACAGCACCTCACATGGTCAGTGGGAGTGTACTTCCTCTGTTCTTACGCATTATTTGTGTCAGTTGTCACACATCATATTTAAACTTACAAGACAACTTTAGATCTTATTGGCAGAAAATCCTTGGTGCTGAGTTCTTTTCACAGATCAATTGATTTCTGCCAAAATGGACTGGGCTGGACTGGAGCCCAACAACAATACCTGGATGAACACTCGATGTCCGCCGGTGGCCCGCGATCATGGCACGGAGAGGCAGAACGGGGAGATGCCTATGTAAACAAGGCATTTCTCTGTTCTACCTAGCAACATGACAGGGATCTACTGCTCCCAGTGATTGGGAGCAGTGATCTCTGTCATGTTCTAGTGAGCCCACCCCCCTACAGTTAGAACACACTGAGTTGACAATGATGACCCCCTAGTGTTTAACCCCTTCTCCGCCAGTGACATTTATGCCCTGTACACACGGTCGGACATTGATCGGACATTCCGACAACAAAATCCATGGATTTTTTCAGACAGATGTTGGCTCAAACTTGTCTTTCATACACACGGTCGGACAAAGTTGTCAGAAAATCCAATCGTTCTGAACGTGGTGACGTAAAACACGCACGTCAGGACTATAAATGGGTCAGTAGCCAATAGCTTTCGTCTCTTAATTTATTCTGAGCATGCGTAGCACTTTGTGCGTCGGATTTGTGTATGCACGATCGGAATTTCCGACAACGGATTTTGTTGTCGAAAAATTTTATAGCCTGCTCTTTAACTTTGTGTGTCGGAAAATCCGATGGAGGTTCTCCAACTTGGTTTGAGCTTTTGTCCCTCCACTGCAATTGGAAAATCCGATGGAAAATGTCCGATGGAGCCCACACACGGTCGGAATTTCCGACAACACGCTCCGATTGCACATTTTCTGTCGGAAAATCCGACCGTGTGTACGGGGCATTACACAGTAATCGGTGCATTTTTATAGCACTGATCGCTGTATAAATGTCAATAGTCCCAAAATAGTGTCAAAAAGTGTTCAATCTGTCGGCCTCAATGTCGCAGTCACGATAAAAATTGCAGATTGCCGCCAATACTAAAAAAAAAAAAAATAATAATAAAAATGCCATAAATCTATCCCCTATTTTGTAGACGCGATAACTTTTGCACAAACCAATCAATATACGCTTATTGCAATTTTTTGTTTTACCAAAAATATGTAGAAGAATATATATTGGCCTAAACTGAGGAAGAAATTTATTTTTTATATTTTTTTTTGGGATATTTATTATAGCAAAAAGACCAGTCAAGTTTCTCCACCCCAAATTCTCTCATCCATGTCTTTATAGACCTTGTGCTCTAGAATGCAGGCATGTTAGAATAGGAAGGGGTCATCCCCAAACTGTTCCCACAAAGTTTGGAGCATGAAATTGTCCAAAATGTCTTGGTATGCTGATGCATTAAGAGTTTCCTTCACTGGAACTAAGGGGCCAAGCCCAACCCCTGATAAACAACCCCAAACCATAATCCCCCAGCCCCACCAAATGATTTAGACCAGTGCACAAAGCAAGGTTCATAAAGACATGGAGAAGCGAGTTTGGGGTGGAGGAACTTGACTGGCCTGCATAGAGTTCTGACCTCACCCCAATAGAACACCTTTGAGATGAATTAGAGCGGAGACTGCAAGTCAGGCCTTCTCGTCCAACATCAGTGCCTGACCTCACAAATGCGCTTCTGGAAGAATGGACAAACATTCCCATAGACACACTCCTAAACCTTGTGGACAGTCTTCCCAGAGGAGTTGAAGCTGTTATAGCTGCAAAGGGTGGACCAACTCAATATTGAACCCTACAGACTAAGACGCCATTAAAGTTCATGTGTGTGTAAAGGCAGGCGTCATAATACTTTTGGTAATATAGTGTATGTTCATGTTTATTATCATGGATGGAAGTTCAGTAGACTAGATAACAAAACTAAATATAATTTACACATATACTTATCAATAAATTATAACACATTAATCAAGGCATGAATGCAATGGAAGGGTGGGGTCCACCATGCCCATGGGAATTGACATGAGGCAAAACATTGAGTAGATTATATTTTAAAAATTCTAAGCTTAGTAATTATTTTTCAATTACTAACAGAGGGCCTTCAAACCTCTATCCCCCCCCCCCCAAAAAAAGTTTTGCCTTTACACGCAGTTTTCTATTTTTACTTATTCTAAAACCCAGCCATCATATGGACTTATTGGTTTCTTTTCACATGATCAAGCACCCCTTATCCCCTCTTTTGTAAAAAAGCCTTTAACATTTTATAAACAAGGTTTTTATTTTTAATATGCATATTTATTCAATATTATCTGGTGAAACAAGATTGTACATTATATTCTCTCATGCAAAAATGTATCTTAGATTAGGATGTTCCTGATGTATTGAAGTCTTCACTAAAACAGTAGAGTATTTTGCCTTACATAAATGCATTTAAAAGATTGATTGTACATTCTTGGCTATTATTTATTGTGTGAGATTATAAGTAAAAACAAGTGCTATCTAACTTGACAAGTTTATACAGTTTTGGAAAAGCAATGTTCTAGCTTTTTAGTCACAAGCTGGGTTTTAAAGATCACGTTATGCTTCAAAAATGAAATATGTGTACAGGACAGTATAGGACATCTTATCACACTACTTCCAGATGTTAAAGAGACTACATTTACTTAATACATCTGAAAATATAACCACTCATATACCTTGACACATTTCACAGAAAAGAAATTTAAAAAAAGCTATACAAAGAGCATTGGTAATGGGCAATCCACGGCAACCAATAATATTTCGAATTACTGAAGTCACACCAGCTACAGGATGATTTTTAATTGGTTGGTATGGTTGATGCACTTTGGGCATTGTCATTTCTTTTGAAACATTTTACTGAATACATCTGGAAGCTTATCTTATAAAATCTTTATAAGCAGGGGAGGATTTAAAATACTGTATGTGCTCCCACTGGCCCCTTAAGATGTCGGATAAAACAGATACTTGAAATCTCTGTGTTATAAAATATTAACTCTTTGTTTTATCCTTGCGTGTTTTATAACAATTTATTTATTGCAAAAGATAATGCCCATAAGAAAATACACAGAAACCTTAGATAGCAGGGTTTTCCCAAAAGAAAAAAGCACAACATGCAGTCAATCAAAACATGGCAAAGTAAAACACAAATTTGATGTACACCTTACAGTTAAGAGCATATTAGTAGTTAATACATTCAATAAAATCCAAGCAGATATAAAAAAATAAATTAATGCAGAACCTATTTTAATAGGCAAGCACCTGAATATGCCTTGATAACAACTTGCTGTCTTCCCTTGGATATCAGCACTCAGACTGGGAGGGAAAGGGTCAACAAGAGTCAGGTTCTCCCCCTAATGATCTCGTGCTTACAGGAAATGTAGCAATAGGAGAGGAGAACCGAGTGGCAGAAGGATAACATATTACTCTGCTGCTACTCTTTTTGTGTCCAGTCAGCAAACTGGGGTTTACTTCTTAAAGCAGGGAGATTGCTTACATGCTTCCCATTTCAGCAAGGTTGGCACCAACCAGAAATGATGCCTGTAGGATAATACCATACATAGCTGTCGGCCCATTAATGTAATTAAAGGGGTTGTAAACCCTCGTGTTTTTTTACTTTAATGCATCCTATGAATTAAGGTGAAAAAACACCTGGCATTCACCCCAGCCCCCCGTTTTACTTACCTGAGGCCCTTCATCTCTTCGGCGGGGAAACGCTGTCCCTCTCTCCATGGGGTCCCAGCTCTTGATTGGATAGATTGATAGCAGAACAGTCATTGGCTCCTGCTGCTAGTGCGCTCGCAAACGCAACCCCCTCGGGACAGCGCTTCTCTTAGGGGGTTAGCTGATGCGGGGAGGAGCTGCGATAGCCGCCGGGGGACCTCAGAAAAGGATGTTCCTGGCCACTCTGTGCAAAATGAGCTGCACAGTGGAGGTAAGTATGATATGTTTGTTATTTAAAAAAAATAAAAAACTATCCTTTACAATCACTTTAAGGTTATTAAGATTCCAACAGAATATTCAAATAAAGTATTCAGAGCTCCCCAGCAGCATCTCAGTGATATAGAGAATAAAAAATGGGCATTACATGATACAAATGCATCAGCGTGAATTTACAGCTGTTTGACATTGCTGAGGGAATAAAAACATCAAACGGTAAGTAAGAATGTTCACATACTTATTCCTGTAAATGTGTTATGGTTTAACGGCAACCAAACTGTGTTTCTTCTGCAGTGAAAGTGGTGGAAGTTAAGATTTTGATTATGCTATCTAGCAGGTAAAACAGCATTCATTTAGGTGTAGCGCACTATGATACTTTCCAAAATTTCCACTTTAGGTGGGGGGGGGGTGAAGTTGTTCCTCCTCAGAGACATTAAGGTCTATTTTTTAGTACATAAACTTTAAAGAACAGTCTTCATACAGCATACAGACTTCATAGCGGAAACGAAAAAGAAGATAAATAAGAAAATATAAATTACAGATTATCCTAAACAAGCGGCCAAACCATCACAGTCCCTGTTCCTCCTGTCTTCCTCTGAAGCCCTCTGTCCAATCTTTGGAACATTATCAGGAGCACTTGAATATAGCAACGCTGCACCGGCAACACACAGTCCTGACAAATAATAGCGTATGCTATTAAAAGACATCTAGTTATACTTTAAATCAAGTATTGATATTTTAGTTCTGTGTATCTACCAGCACGTATTACATTTAACCTCCAGCTGTGGACAAAAAAAAAAAGTTACAATGATCCAACTCTCGGGTCTCCCTCAGCATCGGGTGCTGGCTTTAAAGTGGTTGTAAACCCACGAAAAAAAAAACCTGCAAGACAAAGGCATAATGAGCTAGTATGCAAAGTATACTAGCTCATTATGAAATACTTACCTTAGAACGAAGCCCCCGCAGCGGTCCTGGCACGCTGCTTTAGCTGGCGACATGCCTCCCGGAGTTATTTCCGGGTATCACAGGCTCCGGTGTATAGGCTTACCTGTAGTCAAAAGTGGTCTGTAAGGGTTTACAACCACTTTAAGAGCTCATTCTGCTTAGCATTAATGGCAAAAAGGAAGGACAAAGCCACATTTCCATAAGGTCTCACCATTAAGTTTAATCAAAGCAGTTGGCTTCTGATATAGTCCCTCCCCTAAGCCATGCCCCTCCATTGTCATGTTGAGGAAAATTTGCACAGGCTAAAGATTGGGTGGTGTTTGTGTTTTGCATATTTTTTAAGGTATGTCTATTTTTTTTGTGTTCTTATTAATAATGCACAATTCCAAATGTACTGTATACTATGATTTCAGATACATGATTCATAAGTTCTGTAATTTCAGTAAAGTGCAGATACTTCCTTATTTCTAGTCTAAAATACTAGTATAAAAGTTAGGCAGTGAGTTCTATTTTTAATCTTTATACAGTATGTAAAAAAAGTTCTGTTTGGGCTTTCAGAAATCTGTTTTTTTACAAATAAACTAGTTTTAGCTGGAGACCACACTGAACTGATTTATTCGGTCACTAGTAGATGGTGGGTGGTTCCTTGGGGAGTAAGGAAGGGATTGCTTACAATGGGTTGACCTAGATGGTGCATGGTGATGATGGACCCCATAGGGGGTTTGGGCTTTTACCTTTCAGGTCCGTCAAATCTGTCGTTTCAGTGAGGAGTGCTTGAATGAGTATGGAGAAGCGCCCGTTGTCCGGAATGAATGTGTAGTGCCACCCCCATGAGAGCTGCTGGAAGATGACTGACCCCAAAGGTTGCCCTGACTTTGCAAGCCTCCTGACACCTCTGACACCCTGGGTTTGGATATATTTCAAAGCAATAGCACAACTATACAGGCACCAGACTGTGGCAAATTAACAAGTATTTTACTTAGGTTTCTAGAAGCAGATAAGAACAAGACTGACTTAGGCAGATATCTTTCAGTGTTAAACTCTTACCCTTGGTAAATATGCAAAGGGTATGTAATGCAAAGAAAATCACAACAAGTCAAACAGTACTAACCAGTAGGTCCTGAAAGAACCTATGACCTCAGGTATAAAAGGAAGGAGAAAAACCTTTTATGTCAGACTGATTCTTTAAATCCTCATGCCACAGGCCCAACAAACTTGTGGCATAATTATAAAACAACAGGTTACAGGAAATGTGACAAATAAACTATGAGTATAGTTCCCCTTAATGTGTACAAATATTGTGCACAGAGTCCTTTAAGTGGGGGGGAGAAGAGGAGAGTGGAGGAGTCCTTGTGATCTAGATGTTCAGTGTCTTCAGCTAGTTCAACAATGGCTCAGAAAGATTGCTGTGCAATGGTGACCAGCAACAGAAAATAGCATGTGCAAAGTGTTTCCTTTTTTAGCTTTGATGTAAAGAGATGGGATAAAGGTGTCTGCATGCAGTGTCTTGTAGGGCGTACACAATGTGGGCTTCTGCCCACTCACCAATCCTAATGATACCAAGGTGCAAGGGAATAGGATGTCCCAGAACAAGCTCTTGAAGAAACTGAAACCAGTGAAGGGTGCCTGGCCATGCACCTAGCAATGCTGGGATTCAACTGGGTTTGTTTCAGTGACCCCCGACAGTTACTCAATCGACAGGGAGCTGGCACTGGTGGATCTGCTTGCTCACTCACTGTAGACTCTCCATGCTGCCTAGGCCACAGTGTCTGCTCGCATCCCCCAGAGCAGCCGGGCTCCAAGCTATTTATGTCCTCATCCAGCATTCTTCTCTCTCTCCCAGCTGTCTGGAATTTGTAATCTGCAGCAGTCTGGCTCCAATGCAAATCCTGACTCCTCAGACCACATATCCCAAGATCCCCTGCTCTCAGCTGTGGTCACTGCTTGCTCTGCATTCAGCAGATGATGACATAGAGTCCAGGCTGAGCACTAGATGTAACCATCTCACTGCAGCTGGTTTTACAGAATGTCCCACAATGACACAGGCAAAGTTAGCCAGCATCTGGCTATATATGCAACTCTTGATGTAGGATTACAATTATTTATTGAGAGTTAAAAACATATAAATCAAGCCAACATGTTTTGGAGGAATTACCTCCCCCTTCTTCAGGGCAATCATGTGAACATAAAAGCATACAATCAGTATTTACAATGGGTATGTACCAAAAAGCAAGTGCTTAAAGACAAAAATGCATATATATGTGATGTTTTGCATATTTTTTAAGGTATGCCAATTTGTTTAGTGTATCTTATTAATAATTCACAATTCCAAATGTATACTATGGTTTTTGGTAAATGAATAATAAAATATGTATTTCCTAGTCTACAACATTAGTTGTGTAAATGTTGGCCATTGAATTCTATTTTTAAATTGTATATGTAATTTTTTTTTTATATATTGTTCAGGCTTTCAGAATTCTGTTATTTTACAAATGGCATGATAGCTTCCCACTGAAGTGCTATTCATTTCAGCTGATTCTAGTCAAACATTGTTTTCTGCGAGTGAAAGACAGTTAAGTGACCTGGCACTCACAAAGTTCATCAATTAAAATATTGCAGGCAAAACTTCATCTCTGTTGTGCGCTGACAGCACCGTTTAACATAAATAAGAAAACTGGTCACATATTTTGTTTTCAAAATTACACATTTTCATTTGATGTTTGTTCCGGGCAGTATGTATTTTTAAAGTTAAGCACTCTTCAATCTGCATAGTAGAATTTTTCCATTAACCTTTAATGGAAATAACCAAATTGATGGAGTATTTGTGGTTGACAGAACTGCATATAATTTACCCATTGTAGATAATTTGTGTTTCAGTCAGTATCAGTTAAAAAGATTGCTGTTATCCTGTGCTATAGTTAGTGACTGACGAGGAACTGCAGGCTTAAAAAGTGTCATCAGTTGTTAAAAGGAACCAATCCTTAGCCTAACACAGCAGTATATTTTTCTGTAAACATCTCCTAACATAATATAGGAAATGAGAAAAGAAATAGAACAGCTGGGCCAGCACAGACAGTAATTGGACAGTCCCAGAAGAGGAGAGGGCTATAATGTGCAGGGAGGGAGGGCCGTGCTATGGAAAGGAAACTTTCTGGAGTGTCAATTCCCTTTGCAAGAAAAAGATTCTAAATTGGTTAAAATAAATATTACTAGGCTCATAAAAGGTTTACATTAAACACAATTTTTTTTTATTTTCCCAAACAAGATTTATTGAAAAAAAAAAAATTTTTTTTTTGCACATACAGTATAAGCATAGAGCAATTAGATGATCATACAATCAGTGTTTTGTAGGAATTAGCATAAGAAATATTACAGATAAACCAATTTGCTAACCAAGAAGCCAACATTGTAGACAAGGAAGGCAGCATATGTCGAGGATTTGACAATAAACAAGTAACTGTGAAAATACCAAACAAAAAAATGAGGGTATTTGAATAATTCACAAAGAGAAAAAAAAAAAGGGGGGGGGTAAATAAGTGTAAAACATATCTGTCTGAGGGAGGAGGATTTGTAAAGGGTATAGAAAAAAAACAAAAAGGAAATTAGGAACAATGGCCAATGTGACTCTCCTAGTATAGGCTAAATCGATAACTGAGTATACAATGGTGTAGATATGGCGCTATTCCTCTAGCTAAAAAAACTTCAACCAAAGATCTGTGGGGGGGGGACCTTACAAAAACAGCTGTAAAAAACACTAGAAACTAAATAAATGAAATAATGGTCTCCCTTGGAAAAAATACACACTCCACTCTGATACTGTGATGGAATGTGTTGTTTGTAACGGTCAGTGGTGCAATAATGATGCCAACAAGCCCAAATAGTTGTGAATTGTGGATGGGGAGTCCTTTGCCAAACACTAAATTTTTCTATTACTTTACCAAAGCAATGGAACAAAAGAATTCTGATCATTAACCAAAAAAAAAAAAAGCACCATGTAGTTAATGTATCATTTCTATTTCAATACAGCTGACAAAATCATATGGTTACTCTTAAAATATGGTATCTTGGATGGCAAGATTAACTAACACACTTCCTCTTCACTTTATACTGTCAAATTTGTGTGTCACATCAAACTTATTGTTGAATACATGAACGTACCGTGATCTAAAGCTTGTGTTTCACAGCGCAATGGCATTCCTCGTAGAACCATTAGAACAAAATGCATGTATTTTAATGTACACCATCCATGAGCACAAGAGAATATTTATCATAGTGATAGAATATTTCATAAAGACAAATTGGAACCTCCAATCTGTGGAGGTACAACTGGTTTGAATCAGTCAATGGCACTTTCACACTTGCTGTAATACAGATCATTTTCCACACATTGAATTCATTTATCAAATATCATATACGAAAGTACAGAGACAAAAGGGTGCAGTGATAGCACACCTGTATACAGGAAAGGTCCCATCATGGCTATTAGCCACTCAACAGACATATGGGCTTAGTTATGTATCATCATATTTTATCATATTCTGGCCACAATTATTAACACTGGGCATAAATCTTCAAGGTTTGACTGCATTAAGTTAATCCCTTAACATACGATGTCCTGGAATTGCCATTATGTTGTTCTAAACTTCCAAAAAAAGTCACGAATTTAAACGTTTGGCTTTATCTAAAATGATACTTGATGTTATGTAATGTAAAACTAGAATCCAAGCATGTACAAAAAGTCACATTATGTACCAATAATCATGAAGTCCTCATCTGTCCATGATTCCAAGTCTCTTAATAAGATTATTAGATAAAACACTATAATTGCATTTTTTCTTTCAAGCTCTTTCATGCATCATTATAAGCAATGTTACAGCAAATGAACAGTAAAACTTTCTGTTTCCCATTAAGGTTTCCAAGAAGACTTCATAAGTTTATATAGTAGTTACTTTTGCTTTTATTTGTTGTTTAATGGGATTATTATTTTAATTATTTACAGACTACCAAGTATGCACATACATAATACAGTATGTTATGATGTGGCTGTGGCTACTAGTTAAAGGGTAACTTAACTTTTGTAGTAAAAAATACAGAAAATAAAACATATATACAGTATATAGAATTGCCACACAAATGTTGTAATGTTGTAATTTAAAGTGGTTCTAAAGCCTAAATGTTTTTTACCTTAATGCATTCTATTTAAAGGGGTTGTAAAGACAGAAGGTTTTTTTATCCTAATGCATTCTATGCATTAAGATAAAAACCCTGTTGTGTGTAGCAGTCCCCCCAGCAACCCCAACTTACTTACCTGAGCCCCTTCTCTCTCCAGCGATGTCCATGAGTGTCTAAGCCATCCGGGATACTCCTCCTGATTGGCTGAGACACAGCAGTGGTGTCATTGGCTCAGCCAGTCAGCCAGCCAATCAGGAGAGAAAAGGGGCAGGGCCAGGGCTCCATGCCTGAATGGACACATGGAGCACTGACTCGGCTCAGGTGCCCTCATAGAGAGCTGCTGGCTGAGGGGGCACTCAATAGGAGGGAGGGGCCAGGGGCAGCAAAGAAGGACCCGAGAAGAGGAGGATCTGGGCTGCTCTGTGCAAAACCTACTGCACAGGGGAGGTAAGTATAACATGTTTGTTATAAAAAAAAAAAAAAAAAAACAAGACTTTACAATCACTTTAATGTAAAAAACCTTCTGTGTTGTAGAATCCCCCCCCCCTTATACTTACCTGAGCCCATTCCCAACCCAGCACTATGCATGAGAGCAGAGGCTCTCCTGGCTCTGCCCCTCCTCATTGGGTAGATTGATAGCAGGAGGAGCCATTGGCCATCAAATCCTGTGATGAGAGAGTGGGAGGCGGGGCCAAGCTGCCCTGTCTGTGTCAATAGATGCAGACAGGGCAGCTTGGGAGCGAGCCCACACGAGTGCCCCCGAGTGCCATCAGGAGACCCAAAAAGAAGAGGATCGGATCTACTCCGTGCGATACCATTGTTATCTCTAGATCTTATGCATAGATATAAAGAGGAACTAAAGATTACAGTACTTAACTCTGCTTCAGTGGTCTGATGCCTACAAGATCCCTCTCTGGCACTGGCATCTTCTCCTTGGCTTCTTGTGGGTGCTGGTCTTCAGCTGTCTTGGCAGGCCTGTGGGAGATGATGTCCCTCCTGTGTATGCATCAGAGTACAGCCATCCCATCAGACAGGCATTGTGCCAAAATGTAAATTGAGCTGCACATGTGCAGATCAATGTACATTCTACAAATAACTGCAAAGAGGCAGGTAGGTTTATTTTATTGCAGAAGAGACATATTGGGGTTGATTTACTAAAATTGGAGAGTGCAAAATCTGGTGAAGCTCTGCATAGAAACCAATCAGCTTCCAGGTTTTTTGTCAAAATTTAAGTGAACACGATGAAGTTAGAAGCCGATTGGCCTCTGTGCACAGCTGCACCAGATTTTGTACCCTCCAGTTTAAGTAATCAACCCCCTGTATGTCTTCTTTGCAATAAAGAGCCTGCCTGTTTTTGTTTTCTTTGTTTCGCTTTAAGGCTTCATGTACACATAGCCTATAATGACTGCCGGCTGCAGGAAAGAGAAAAACGTGGCAAAATCACGCCAGGATTTTACAATGATTTTTGCACCCGGCGGTCAAAGTGTTCCTATCCTGAGCGCAATTCTTCCGCGTTCAGGAGAGGGAGGTTGAATTTTCCCTTACTGAGAGCAGGTCCTAAAAGATGCTAAAAGCCTATGGGGGTTATTTACAAAAGGCAAATTCACTTTGCACTACAAGTGATCTTGGAAGTGCAGTCGCTGTAAATCTGAGGGGTAGATCTGAAATGAGGGGAAGTTCTGCTGATTTTATCGTCCAATCATGTGCAAGCTAAAATGCATTTTTTTTATGCTCCTTGCATGTCCCCCTCGGATCTACAGCGACTGCACTTCCAAGTGCACTTTTAAGTGCACTTGCAGTGCACTCATAGTGCAAAGTGGATTTGCCTTTCGTAAATAACCCCCAATGGGTACATGGCTTTTATGGAGTTGAGTTTAGGAGCTTTGGCAAAAAAACGCCAAAAGCTCCTAAATTCAAGTTTAGGACCTGTAGTGTACATGAAGCCCTAGGCATGCTTGAGCCAGGTTCTGCGCCCAGACCTTTTTTATTGTGGTTTAAATAGCTAATTTTATTTATTTGTGGGTACATTCTGTTACAGAGCTAAAGAGTAAGAAGTTCTAAGGCTTTAAATAACTCAAGCAAAATGCATCCATCTGCTTTTTCTCCACATGCTCCTGATTGATGGGCTATACAGTTCAGTATTTGCTTTGTATATGAAGCTGCCAGCACAGTGCATTATGTTTTTTTGTTTTTGCTTTAATAATCATATATTATGGCTGGTGGCAAATGAGAAGAGCTTGTGAAGGAGCACTTTTATTCATTCATGCATAGAAAAAAAAACATTTTACAATATTCTTTGGAGTTCAACTAAAATGGTAAGATAAGGGGTGACTAGCCTGCAGATAAGGCAGTTTTATTGCTTTTATCTTTCGATATCTGTGGGCAATCATATGAGACCAGACCAAGGTCAACCAACATCTATCCGGATACTGAAGAGACAGAGTGCCAAGTTGATGTGCAGATCAATGTACATTCTACAAATAACTGCGAAGAGGCAGGTAGGTTTATTTTTTTGCAGAAGAGACATATTGGGGTCTGGTCACTACTGTGGCCAGATCAGTAATAATCTGGCAAACTAAACCTAGGCCGGGCAGGAATTTTTAGTATTTAGAAAATGTAAAACCTCAGAGGTGTGTGCAATTTAATACCTGGGACAATTTTCATTGTTTCACACTGTGCTAAATTATGTGGTAAAATAGATGTAAACTGAATGATGTTTTGTTTTTTTGTATCATAAACATTAGTAATATTTTATTAAAATACATATTTTCACAATTTTTTCATCCTTTCTTGCAACTAAGGCTAGCCATACATGGTTCAATTCAAAACGTTAATGGGCAGGCTGAATGTACCAAGTTGATCAATCGATCAACTTGGGTACAACCAGCCTGCTGGATTCTCTTGCAATTATCGCTAGTGGCTGTTGGAGCTGCTAACGATAATCACTGTCTTCTCCCGGCGGGGATGGCTTCCCTACCCCGCACCTAACCCCCCTCACCTTTTGAAGACAATGGCCCAGCAGGAGAGATTCCCGCATCAACACTATCTGTGTTGATGGGGGAATCAAGCTAATTTCTTTCCTGCAACCCATGGTTGCAGGAAAGAAATTCACTCCGTGTATGGCAGGCCTTAGTGTCGATGTTTTACTGCAGCCTTTGTGAAGCCACTTCCTGTCTACATGCATGTACCCAAGCAATGGCCGCATGGCATTTCTCAGGGAGGGTTTCCTGATGGTGTTAACAGTGGGTTATTATAGCCACTTGTAGTCTCCTTTGGGTGCCTATGTGACAGGGTGACAATGCAGAAATATAATTTAGAAACAGAGACATATATTTTTAACCCAAAAGCAGTAAGTGCCTAAAAGGATCTTCATGGCAGGATCGCCAGATCTTATTTTTTTGAAAGCTGCAGATTTTAAAATATTGAAAATTACTTTTCAAATTACATTAGCAATATATAATGTATATTATATAATATATATATTTATATTATATGAAATGTAATTTATTGAATTTATATCTACTTTAGTATATTTACCTTTACTAATATATTTCTTACTCCCTGTGACTACCAAATTAATTCAGTAATGTTTTTGTTTTTGTAGATGAAAAGATGTCATTATAGTTAAAAATGAAACAACTCCAATCCTATTTGTACTAATAGTCTTAAAGTGACTGTAAAGTCACATTGTTAACGTCCTTCTATATCAGTTACAGTGCCTTGAAAAAGTATTTATACCCCTTGCAATTTTCCACATTTTGTCATGTTACATCCAAAAACGTAAATTTATTTTATTGGGATTTTATGTGATATCCCAACACAAAGTGGCACATAATTGTGAAGTGAAAGGAAAGTGATAAATGGTTTTCCAATTTTTTACAAATAAAAATATGAAAAGTGTGGCGTGCATTTGTATTCAGCCTCCCTGAGCCAATACTTTGTAGAACCACCTTTCAGTGCAAATACAGTTGCAAGTTTTTTGGGGGATGTCTCTACCAGCTTTGCACATCTAGAGAGTGACATTTTTGCCCATTCTTCTTTGCAAAATAGCTCAAGCTCTGTTAGATTGGATGGAGAGCGTCTGTGAACAGCCATTTTCAAGTCTTGCCACTGATTCTCAATTGGATTTAGGTCTGGACTTTGACTGGGCCATTCTAACACATGACACATGATTTGATCTAAACCATTCCATTGTAGCTCTGTTTGTATGTTTAGGGTCATTGTCCTGCTGGAAGGTGAACCTCCGCCTCAGTCGCAAGTCTTTTGCAGACTCCAACAGGTTTTCTTCTAAGATTGCCCTGTATTTGGTCCATCATCTTTCTATCAACACTGACCAGCATCCCTTTCCCTGCTGAAGAAAATCATCCGCACAACATGATGCTGCCACCACCATGTTTCACGGTGGGGACGGTGTGTTCATGGTGAGGTGCAGTGTTAGTTTTCTGCCATACATAGTGTTTTGTTTTTAAGCCAAAAAGTTACATTTTGGTCTCATCTGACCAGATCACCTTCTTTCACATGTTTGCTGTGTCCCCCACATGGCTTCTCACAAACTGAAAACAGGACTTCTTATGGCTTTCTTTCAACAATGGCTTTCTTCTTGCCACTCTTCCATAAAGGCCAGATTTTTGGAGTGCATAACTAATAGTTGTCCTGTGGACAGATTCTCCCCACCTAAACTGTGGATCTCTGCAGCTCCTCCAGAGTTACCATGGGCCTCTTGGCTGCTTCTCTGATTAATGCTCTCTTTGCCCAGTCTGTCAGTTTAGGTGGACAGCCATGTCTTGGTAGGTTTGCAGTTGTGCTATACTCTTTCCATTTTCAGACGATGGATTGAACAGTGCTCCGTGAGATGTTCAAAGCCTGGGATATTTTTTTAACCTAATCCTGCTTTAAACTTCTCCACAACTTTATCCCTGACCTGTCTGGTGTGTTTCTTGGCCTTCATGATGCTGTTTGTTCACTAAGGTTCCCCAACAAACCTTCAGAGGGCTTCACAGAACAGCTGTATTTATACTGAGATTAAATTGCACACAGGTGGACTCTATTTACTAATTGGGTGACTTCTGAAGGTAATTGGTTCCACTAGATTTTAGTTAGGGCTATCAGAGTAAAGGGGGCTGAATACAAGTGCACGCCACACTTTTCAGATATTTATTTGTAAAAAAAATTTAAAAACATTTATCATTTTCTTTCCACTTTACAATTATGTTCCACTTTGTGTTGGTCTATCACATAAATACCCAATAAAACACATTTACGTTTTTGGTTGTAACATGACAAAATGTGGAAAATTTCAAGGGGTATGAATACTTTTTCAAGGCACTGTATATGTCCATACTAAGTGCAGTCTGATCTATTTGTAAAAATGACATCGCTAAGTAAATTTTTTTAAATACCGGTACTGTGCGGTCATGTGGTATCCCATTTTTTCCTTCCCGATTCAAGAGAGTATAGTGGGAGGAGCCGAGATTCCCTTCTGATGTATGTAGGATACATCACAAGATACATCTCTGACTTTGTGTCTGCATAGTGCTGATTGGAGCTGTGCCGGTCAAATAAAAAAGAAAAATGGAATATTGCATCAAAATAATCCCCAACCACAAAATATGTTCTTTTATTCTTCCTACACACATACATTTGTGTTACAAAGTTTATTATTATGGCTTAATAAAATGTTGTGGGCGGTGTGGAGTTAAACATGATTGACAGGTACTTTCAGTTTCTTCAGCTCGGCATCTATAAAGTCTTAGCAGGTACAAATGCATTTATTTATGTACACATAAATAATCGGTATATATGTATTATTGAGCTATGTGGATAACCATGCATTATATGAACTTCTTATTATATAAGCAAATTGGTGATTTTTTTTTTTTTAAGAACAGAAGGGCAGGAGTGAGGAGGGGATCAGCCTCTCACATAGATGGAAAAAACAGGGAAGGAGGGAGAGAGGGAGATGCAGAGACACTGCAGACAGAGGACAAGAATGGAGGGACTTAAACTGACCACACTATCATGGATTGGCAGCCATGAATAGTGTGGACAGGTTACAGAGTGGGATACAGGACTAGGCAGGATCATCCAGGTATTATACTACATGTAAAGGGATAAACTACATTGCAGAAGCACAATGCTGTATATTGTGCCTTAAAGGGACAGGGCCAAGTTGTTGTTTTTGTTTTTCACTTTAACCTGCCACTTGCCATAACCCCAAATATTGTCCTCATTTTTGCTTTTCTTCAGAAAAAAAACTTTTCTTCAGAAAACAAGAGTGGAAGCTTCAGTGCACTCTTTCCATTCACTAATACACTGAGACAGAAACGTGTACATCCTAACGACTCAACACCCAAAAACAACAAAGCATAACTTGGTATATGCAGCGCAGTTTAGTGAGGAATGTGAAGACCTGCACATTGGGGAGACAAAACAGCTTCTCAACAAACTCATGATCCAACACAGTCCATTTTAGATGGAGTGGTTCATAGGAAGCATCAAACAGGCCATCTAAATCAAAATGGAACAACAATCCCTATACAGGGGCAAGGGCCTTCATCACCATCTTTCTGCCACAAATTATGCCATTTGAACATTTCTACCCTGGCAATTTGACAACAATTCACACCTGTAGCAATATAAATTGAGAAGTGCACATATGCAGGCTTCATGATACTAACACAAGGGTTATGTAACTGAGACAGTTTGGCACCACAACTTTCCCACGCTTGGGCAATCAACATTTTTACATTCCATGGTGATTGGATTATGTTGTTCTAAGGTGTAAATATATATGCTGGGTTAGACACTCGAAGAATTGAAGAAGTGGCTTGGTAAGCTACAAAACAGCTTCAGCATTACAGAAAATTGAGAAGATGTGTACCCTTTTCCTACAAATGGAGAATCAATTTAAGTGAATATCGACATACTTTAAAGGACAAAAATGTTAAAACGAACACCTTACTTTTATTTGCAACTAAGAAAGTATAGTATATAGTATATTTATCGTATATTTGTTAGGAAACATTTCAATGCAAATATGTTTTTGGGAAAGAGCATGGTTGTTCCCTATTAAAACCATTATTAAAATAACATACTAAAACATATTCAAGTATTCACCCTGGATTTTCAGTGATATAGTCTGTTTATTGAGCTTACCCTGATTTGAGGATGCATTAAATCCAATTTTAAATGACAGTGTAAATATTAAGTAGCAATTTTTCTTTATGCCATCCTGCTCCAGTAAAATGCCTGTCAAGATCATAAATCTTAAAAGCTATTTAAAAATAAAACTGAAGTTTGATAGGCAAATCAGTAGCAGTACATATAAAAAAATAGCTCTATCTATTACTCATATCTGATTAAACAAGGTTTTTGAGGGTTTTTTTTCTCTTTGCAAATTTGTCCAATTATTTTAAGATAATGCAATAGTCTACATTAAATGAGACAAACTTTGTATCAGGAAGTGAAATTTATAACATCTGAAACAATGTGCTTAAAGTGTACCTCCCTTTTTGTGACAACTAATTGGACATTATGAAGTAGGATAGTAACACAATGTAGCAGTATTGGTTACCTATCTTGTTCCTTAGTGCTAAAAAATGCTTTTGAACTAAACAAGTTTTCCCTGTTGGCAGGAAAACTGTTAGGAGGACATCTTGTAGACACAGCTGCATTAGGTAGACATAGCTTTATTGACAGATTCCTATGGAAACATAATAATGCCTTGCATAAAAACATAATATTAAGTCAAATCTAAAGTAAAGATTGGCAAAAAGTCAACTCATCCCTTTATTTCTTACAGAACCCACTCTTAGCCGTGCCTTAGAACCAGAAATGTAAAAAAATGAAAACAGCAGGTCAGACCCAGGGGAACCCTCTAAAGCAAAAAGGTAAGTATTTACGGATTGCACTATTTAGTTATTTTAACAAAGATGCTGCATAGAAATGAGGTAGACCTAAAGTCACATTTTTAACTTCAGGTCATAAACAGGGTACAAATGGAAGAAGTTATTTACCTAAAACTGAACTTCAGCCAAAATATTATTTTGAGCTTTGGATAGTATAGGGAAAAGGTTAGAGCAAGGTTTTATTGTCAAAGCTTACTTGAACAAGCTTAGGTTAGAAGCTGACTGGCTACGATACACAGCTAAAAATAAAAAAAACATTACTACACAGGTGATAATAACCTAAGTGAAAAAAATCTACTTGCAATATCACAAAAGAACCAATTGTGCAAAAACATACATAATAAAAATTGCAGTGCTAAATAAATGAAGTTGGAAGTAAATCATTAAAAATTAGTCCATATAGAGCTTGAACACTAAAGCCCTGATGATGTGACATATGACAAAACATGTAGGACATAGTCTATGTCTGAACTAACCATGCCAATTGAGCTTGTAGACAAGTCGTTTTTATCCTGGGAACTACCATTTTAACTGGTGTCTATTCACTGGATTGCTGTAGGTGTTTAGCAGCCTTTTCTCCAAATAAAAATGTTTTACGGATTTACACTATGTGAACCCCCTTTTTGTTCCTTATTGGTCACATCTGAGGAACACCAGGGGTTTGTTTAGCCATCCATGTTACCTTCCTTTCCGGTCTAACCACTGAGGGATTCGCTTTGAGCGCTGGATCAATTATTTAACTTCCTTTCTAGACTCCTATAACGTGGAGTCTAGAGATCTTGTAAGCTCACATCCTGTTTATTATCACGGTGGAGATGCACCAGGTGGATATTCACCTAAACAATCACATTTCTTTGAACATTACTTCAATTAACTTTTTTTTCCATCTGTCACTATGCACTTTAGTGTTCAAGTATGTTATGGACTATTTTTTAATGATTTACTTTGAACGTCATTTATTTAGCCTTGCAATTTTTATTATGTACTATACACAGCTGCATCAGATTCTGCTTCAGTTTTAGATCAGATTCCGTTTTAGTAAATCTCCTCCACTGTTTCTTTTTCATCTCAGAACAGAAAGAGGATTCTTGCTTTGAATTGTAGATATGATATTAAAACATACTAAATCATTTCTAACTTGATTAATTGTACTCCTTTATAAGCTTTGGTACACCTATATCATTTAAAGTAATTTGTTATGCTAACCATGTGATTCAGTTCAATGCCACTAGCAGTCAAAATTTGTCATATTGGGGAAATTTAAATTTAGCAATTCATTAAAGAATGTTCAGTGTAAGACTTAGTGGCCTGCTGGTTATAAACACAGGTATTAGCTGGATGCACAAAACTTCATATTTCATGTTAAGTTTAGTTGCAAAGGTCAACAAGCCCCTAGCTGATCCAATAAAAGACAAAAATCCATGTAAAGCATAGAACTATTTGCTGTAACAGGGGAAATCTATACTAGTCTTGGCTATTGGATAAATCCTTAGATTGACATTCTACAAGGTATTCATACTTAAGTTACCCTTATTACTACATAGCAAACTTTACAGACTGCTATTGACTGGTAAAAGGAATGAAACTGGAAGTATATGTTTTATTATTCTTAGTCATTTGTAAAATCATTGCATGTTTGAGGAGATTTAGATGTGATAAATTACTTGTTGTAGAATCTATTTAGGTAGAATACATATTAGGCTTGAATGCTGACCCAATTTTTCAGCGCTTGCCAGATGTGTAAACAGTTCTCTTGTCCTGTATGTTCTATTCAATTGTGATAATAAATGTAACACATTTTGAAATATACACATCATATGTCAAGCAAAATGTATCAGGTGGAAGGCCACCAAAAGGGTACTTTTCAGTAAATGCATTCATATAGCTGTAAAAAGGGTAAAGTACATATAAAGTTTCCTGTATGACAGTCTAAAAAAGTACATAGTTCAAATACTATGTGGTTCACAAGCCTCGTAAAAAAAACAAACAAAAAAATAAATAAATTTCATGGGTAGGGAGAATTAACACTGTAAAAATGACAACTCTACAGTACTGAAACTTCTCAATACTTTTCTCAGAGAATAGGTACAGGTACTCCCCTCTTCCAAGTTACCCTTTGTCTCCACCTCCTACTCACCTCCGAGCACTATTCCTTGGTTCCACCCATTACCCACCTCCCAGTACCGCCATTTATTTGAGAAAACAGATCCAAGTATCATTTTTTGGTGCTAAGTAAGCTGTATGGAATTTGTTAAGGATAGTGTAAAAAGTAAAATAGATCCCCTGCAGCCAGCAATAGTAGCCCCCAAAGCAACAATAGATTCCCGGGAGCAATAGGCCCCCCAGCAACAACAGATCCCAGCAACAATAAACTCCCTGCAACAAAATACAACAACAGGAGCAATAGGCCCCTATCAGCAACAATAGACCTCCTAACAACAAGCATTAATGGATACTCCAGCAGCCAGCAACAATAGACCCATCCCTCAACAGTAGATCCCTTCCAGAAACATAAGACCCCCGAGCAACAATAGACCCCTCCCTCAACAGTAGATCTGTACAAGCAACATAAGACCTCCCAACAATAGACCCCTTCCTCAACAATAGATCCCCCAGTAGCCACCATCAATGGACTTTCCAGTACATCCCTGCACCCCTTTCCTTTAAATACATTGAGTGCTGGAGGTGCCAGAACTGCGTTCCCCTGCGTTCTTGCTGAAAAAAGCCCTGTCTTTATCTATTCTGCATCCTCCCTGTCCAATTTCCCTCCTATGCCCTTAAATCTTTTCAGAGCCATGTTTTGAAATTTGTCTGAGCCAACATAAAAACACAAGTCCCAAAATATTCCATGTTTATACATAAGAAACAAGGAGGTTTGGGTGTCCCAATTTCACCAAGTACTTCCTAGCTGCACAGATCACTCAAGTGACCTCTTTAAATTCTGTGCAAAGTGCCCCCTTATTGGTCAATTTGGAAACACTTTACTGCTCTCCATTCTCTCTATGCTCACTCCTATTGCTCCCCCTAAATCCAGACCTGCATCTATAAGCTCCCCAATGAGCCATACTCTTCTGCTCCTTCTCCCTCTTGGGTAATCCATTATTTCCTCTGGGCCTAAAGTAACCTATCGCATTTCATCAGTGGCTATCTCACAAATTCCATTGTGTTTAATCTTTTATAAACGGTCACATTGTCTACACCTGTACTTATGTCTCTTGCCTTTTCCTTTTGTAAGGCAAATCCAACTACTACCCTGCACCTATGAGTGCCTGTTTGCTTTTTGCTGTTGATCATTTCACACTTCCTTGTGTACAATTGACATTTACTGTTTGTTTGTAAGCAGATCAGAATACTTTTTATTCTCAACTCCAGCTATTTCTCCTTTTTTTGATGTTTGCTGGATATCATTCAGGAATTTTCTGATGCATTGGTCATACTCATATACCTGTATCGGTTATGCATGTATTTTGGAAAACCTCTATAAAAATGTATTGAAATTGAAAATAAACAAAAAAACTTTACCATTCCTGACTGAGCCAAATCCTCCTTCATTTATGTCTCAAACTCTCCCCTACCCAGACACTGCAACTCAAAGTGGGCAGGACTAAGTGTGGCTGGGTGTTCATTGACAAGATACAGGGTTGTGAATCAGCAGTGACAATGATGATTCCAGCTACGACAACATTTTTCATCCCACTGTGATGGAAACCAGAACAGCTTACAAGTAAGTGGCTACCCCACTCTGAATTCAAGAGCAGTGCAGTATTGTTGCCACATCACAAGAAACTGCCTGAGGTGGACTTCACTTGCATAAGCAACAGGTGTTTGTAAGGTTGGGTTCACACATATACGATACGGGAACCAGCGCAATTCTAGTGCGGGTTCCCACATTGCATGTATCTCACAGACATTTTACACTGCCCTATGCAAACCGCTGTGGGTGTCAGTACAAAGTGAACAACACCCCCAGATTGGTTCACAGATCACAGTGTGAACTGTGAAATGGTGCAGCATTTGGAATGCATACAGTAGGTGTAAACACCCATGTGATCCGATTTCAGTGCGGACCAAAAAAACGGTCCTGCACCATTTTACCATTTTGGTCCAAATGCAATGTGAGTACAGCCATACAATCTGTATGGCTGAATTCACATCTCACAGACATTGCATGTGATGTGAGTGCGACTCACATGCCATGTCTGACATTGCAATAGTGTGAACCCAGCTTTTGCACTAAGAAATTTTTAAGTGCAAATGCATGCATAATTAAGTGCTGCTGTACATATTTTATTGATAGTTGTTACAGAATTAAAACATAAGGTTTATTAATTGATTGCTAACATAGACAACGATAAAAACGGGGAAAGTACTCATAATATTATACTCCACTTAACATTGGAAATTAATTTTTGAAATGGATACATAGCTGCTAGGGGAAGAACTCCTCCAGTAAGAGTGGGGGGGGGGGCAAAGGGAAATGATAGACAGATGCTGGTGGTAGGGGACTCAATTCTAATGCCCCGTATACACGGTCGGACATTGATCGGACATTCCGACAACAAAATCCTAGGATTTTTTCCGACGGATGTTGGCTCAAACTTGTCTTGCATACACACGGTCACACAAAGTTGTCAGAAAATCCGATCATTCTGAACGCGGTGACGTAAAACACGTATGTCGGGACTCTAAACGGGGCAGTAGCCAATAGCTTTCATCTCTTTATTTATTCTGAGCATGCGTGGCACTTTGTGCGTCGGATTTGTGTACACACGATCGTAAATTCCGACAACGGATTTTGTTGACGGAAAATTTTATAGCCTGCTCTCAAACTTTGTGTGTTGGAAAATCTGATGGAAAATGTGTGATGGAGCCTACACACGGTCGGAATTTCCGACAACAAGGTCCTATCACACATTTTCCACCGGAAAATCCGACCATGTGTACGGGGCATTAGAAGGACAGAAAGGGCAATCTGTGACAAAGACCTGAAGCACCGAACTGTATGCTGTCTATCGGGCGCTCGGGTTCGGCACATCACGGATCTGATGGACAGATTACTGAGAGGGGCTGGGGAAGACCCGGCTGTCATGGTGCATTTTGGCACCAATGACAAAGTCAGAGGCAGATGGAGTGTCCTAAAGAACTATTTTCGGGACTCGGGAGCTAAATTGAGGAAAAGGACCTCCAAGGTAGTATTCTCAGGAATACTACCGGTACATTGAGCCACACCAGAAAGGCAGAAGGAGATTAAGGAAGTAAACAAGTGGCTGAGGAGCTGGTGTAGTATGGAGGGGTTTGGGTTCCTTGAGGACTGGGCTGACTTCTCAGTCTTTCACCAGTGCTATAGAAGGGATGGACTGCACCTAAATGAGCAGGGTGCAGATCAGCTGGGAGTAAAGATGGCCAAAAAGTTAGAGGGGTCTTTAAACTAGGTGATGAGGGGAGGGTCCAGAGGTAGAGATCGTCAGTGTGGAACATATCCCAGAGGGTAGTATTGGGGGCATTAGTGGTAGGTTGATTAAAGCACATAAACCAAGGTAAGTATAGTAACAAGTCCGAGTTGCAACCTTGGAAGACCCAATGAGAGAAAAGTATGTGACCGGTCTAAACTACGTGGCATGTTCATCAATGGCAGGAGCCTGGTGGACTAGATGGGTGAACTAGAGATATTGTTGTTGGAAGAGGATTTGGATTTTGAGGGGATTTCAGAGACCTGGTTCAACAACTCTCATGATGGCAACCATTCAAGGGTATTCCCTTTATCACAGGGATAGAGAGGGTAAAAAAGGGGGAGGGGTATGTCTATATATCAAACATAATGTTCAAGTGAATATGAGAGATGACATCACTAAGGGAGCTAGGGAGGAGGTGGAATCCTTATGGGTAGAGCTCCAAAGGGATGAAGCTAAGGGGAAAATAATACTGGGAGTATGCTATAGGCCCCCTAACCTGAGGAAGGAGGCGGATGCGGACCTCCTATCACAATTTGGATTAGCAGCAAGGATGGAAAGTGTCATCATAATGGGGGATTTTAATTATCCAGACATAGACTGGGCAGAGGGAACCATGCATTCGTCTAAGGCTCGTCAGTTCCTAAATGTCTTGCAGGACAATTTCATGGGTCAGATGGTAGACTTACCCACTAGAAATAAAGCGTTACTAGATCTAATAATTACCAACAATACAGACCTGATCACGGATGTGGAAATACAGGGCAGTTTAGGAAACAGCGATCACAGGTCAATTTGCTTCAGTATAAATCATACAAATAGGAAACATAAGGGGAATACAAAGACACTGCATTTCAAAAGAGCCAACTTCCCTAAACTATGAACCTTGCTAGAAGATATAAATTGGGATAAACTCTTAGGAACAAAGCACATGGAGGAGAGATGGGTTCGCTTTAAGAGCATATTAAATAAGGGCATTAGCCAGTGCATCCCATTGGGTAACACATTTAAAAGAGTGAACACAAGTCCTGGATGGCTTAACTCAGATGTAAAAATGCATATAAAAGCAAAGGAGAAGGCCTTCAAAAAATACAAGGTTGAGGGATCATCTTCAGCATTCAGACTTTATAAAGAATACAACAAAAAAATGTAAGGGTGCAATTAGGGCGGATAAGATAGAACACGAAAGACACATAGCGGTGGAGAGCAAAAAAAAATCCCAAGAAATTCTTTAAGTATGTAAACAGTAAAAGAGAGAACAGACCATATTGGCCCCATAAAGAATGAGGCTTGCATCCAAGGGTACTTATGGACCTCAGTCAAGTAATTGCCAGACCATTGTTCCTCATTTTTACTGACAGTCTACTGACTGGAACGGTACCAGTGGATTGGAGAAAAGCCAATGTAGCACCAATATTTAAAAAGGGCCCAAAATGCATCCCTGGGAATTACAGACCAGTTAGCCTAACAACAATAGTATGCAAGCTCTTGGAGGGGACGATAAGGGACTATATACAAGATTTTAGTAATGAAAATAGTATCATTAGCAGTAATCAGCATGGATTCATGAAGAATCGTTCTTGCCAAACCAATCTATTAACCTTCCATGAGGAAGTGAGTTGCCATCTAGGTAAAGGAAGGCCCGTAGACGTGGTGTATCTGGACTTTGCAAAAGCATCTGACACAGTTCTCCTTAAACGTTTACTGTACAAAATAAGGTCCATTGGCATGGACTATAGGGTGAGTGCAAGGATTGAAACCTGGCTACAAGGGCAAGTTCAGAGGGTGATGATGAATGGAGAATATTTAGAATGGTCAGGGGTGGGTAGTGGGGTCCCCCAGGGTTCTGTGCAGGGACCAATCCTATTTAATTTGTTCATAAACGACCTGGAGAATGGGGTAAACAGTTCAATCTCTGTATTTTTGGAAAATATTAAGCTAAGCAGGACAATAACTGCAGGATGTGGATACCTTGCAAGAAGATCTGAACAAATTAATGGGATGGGCAACTACATGGAAAATGAGGTTTAATGTAGAAAAATGTAAAATAATGCATTTGGGTGGCAAAAATATGAATTTAATCTATACACTAGGGGTGAACCTCTGGGGGGAATCTAGGATTGAAGGACCTGGGGGTCCTAGTAGATGATAGGCTCAGAAATGGCAGGCAACGCCAAGCTGCTGCTAACAAAGCAAACAGAATATTGTGGTGCATTAAAAAAGGGATTAACTACAGAGATAAAACGATAATTCTCCCACTCTACAAGACTCTGGTCCTGCCGCACCTAGCGTATTCTGTCCAATTCTGGGCACCGATCCCCAGGAAGGATGTACTGGAAATGGAGTGACTACAAAGAAGAGCAACAAAGATAATAAAGGGTCTGGAGGATATTAGTTATGAAGAAAGGTTGCGAGCACTGAACTTATTCTTTCTGGAGAAGAGACGCTTGAGAGGGGATATGATTTCAATTTAGAAATACCGTACTGATGACCCCACAATAGGGATAAAACTTTTTTGTGGAAGGGAGTTTAACAAGACACGTGGCCACGCATTAAAATTAGAAGAAAAGAGGTTTAACCATAAACTACGTAGAGGTTTCTTTACTGTAAGAGTGGCCAGGATGTGGAATTCCCTTCCACAGGTGGTAGTCTCAGTGGAGAGGGCATCGATAGTTTCAAAAAACTATTAGAGAAGCACCTGAATGACCAAAACATACAGGGATATACAATGAAATACTAACTTATAATCACACACATAGGTTAGACTTGATGGACTTGTGTCTTTTTTCAACCTCACTTACTATGTAACTATATGTAACATAAGATTAATATTTTATACACCTGGCTTCAGTTTTTCATGCAGGCGTAACTAAATAAAATCTCCTTGTTGCCGGTAATCTGTTGTTCTGGGAAAATCAAGTGCTGAGCTGTGTGCAATGTATGTCAGGTGTTCCCTATTTCACCCATTGTGTGTTCATTGCAAAAAAATGTAAGCCGAACAATACAGAACCATGCAACCAGAGTCTTGTGTAACAGCCAGTGGAATATGATGACCTATTTGGAAATACACATGGAAATATACTGACCTCAGTAGAGTTACAATTTTTACTGTGTCGTATTAGCATCAATTGCTTTTACTTATTGCCTGAAGTTGTTTTTTCAAATAATGTTAAAGAAAGCCTGCTAAGTCTCTAAATATTTTAAGCCAGAAGGTCTTTACAATAGAGTACAACGTACACCCACTTCTCCAGTGCCCCACTTCTCCTACCTGTCCTGTGTTCCAGCACTGCAGCCTTGGATGGCCTCTTCATCATTTGAGACTACCAGAAGTGTCTGGTGCCTGTGTTTCATGCTGCATGCTGATTCCTTTCTCTGACTCTGTACACCATTGCCGAGTCCTGCGTGATGTAGGGTATTAGAGAAAGTAAACCCCTTTCCCAGCTTGGGCCCACCCTGAAACAATAACAAAATTGTATCTGAATGGTCATAATCATTCTAATGAGCATGACTGATGAGAAGCATAGGCTCATTTATGACCAACTAATAAATCAATACCTTGTCCCCCAAAAAAGACACAGAAGCTGATTGTTGGAAATAGGGCAAGGTCACAGCTTTATTGAACTTTTCAAAAGTACAACTTTCCAAATGTACCAAACAATGCCAGTCACAGTATACCATGAGCACCCATAAATAAAAACTCACATAGTCTAAGAGGCCTGTCCTTACCATCACTGCCAGACAGGCATTAGACTAACCCCAGAATTTACCAGAATTCATAAACAGGAGAACTCGGGTCTATATAGTGTTGCCAAAGGTCTGTGGGTAGGGCCATATTGAGACATAATTCCTGCCCTCAGTACACCTGTATGATGAAGCCCTTTTTGTACAAACTCTTGTATCGTGTGACTATTTTATTATAAACGAATGCTAAAATGTGCTAATGGAGACATTGTCGGTCTATTTTATATGCAGACCACCAAAGAAGAAAAAGGATGGCTTCTAGTCTCCTGTACTATAAAGCCATGTTCATACATACTGCATTGACCCAAGTTTTACTGCACTGGTAGAATGCAAGGCACCCAAGGACTCATAGAAAACAATTGTTTTCTATGTGTCATATTTACACCATAATGCTGGTGTTATGTGTAGTGTGGTGTTAAAATACATTTTAACATAACGCAATGCACGTAAATACATGTAAATGAACATCAACACAATGCAGATCTATTGGGAAAAAAACTTTTTATTATTTTGTCCCATACAAGGTCTCATAGCAATTTAACACACATAAAAATACAAGCCAATGGAAGGCAATGCACATCCATTTTTCAAAAATATTCATGCATTTTAATGATCCTTTAAGTGTGTACAGATGCTTGTAAGCCTTTTAAGTCCTGTCAAGTTCCTATGCACCCCTTAAAGTCCTTTTGTTGAATTTAACCCTTCGCTGCCAGGTCTGTATGTTGTACGGACCTGACAGCGGGGGGTTTCACACACAATCCAGTGGCTGCAGCCCCCGGGATTGTGTGTAAAACTGATAGGCAGACATCTGCCTTTCAGGTGAAAGCATTCATCCTGATTGCTCACACACACACGGTACTGGCACCCCCCCGCGCTGCCGCAACCCCCACATGGTTTTCCGGGCTTCACTTGCCCATTTGTGGGTCTAGGACTGATATGGCTAACAGGAGGAGGGAAGGGAGAAGAGTGGAGACACATCCGCTCTCCTCCCCTTCTTGCTGTGACCCACAAAGCAGTGTCTGTGATGTCACTTCCGTGTCAGTCTCTCAGTGTCCCCGGCTAGCTTAGCCAGGAAGCAATGTTTTGCAATGCGATCTGCATTGCAAAAGAATTCAGTGGAGCCCAGATGAGACATGCAGGGTCTTTTTTAGACGCTGCATGTCTCATTAAAGAGAACCTGTCACCTAAAAAATATGACAAAGTGGACTTTTTGTTCCCTATGTGATGGAAAAAAAGTTAACCTCCCTGGTGGTATGATTATTTCAGATTTTTGATGCTGAATGCGGTACAATTATTTTGCATGGAAATTTGGCGTTTTTTATTGTAGGCCTGTAATTCTTAGGAATAACTCACTTAAATCTGTCCAAACAAGAGTCTAGTAGACATCTCACGTATGACAAATTTTGAAAACGAAATCATAAATTATAATATAATAAATAACAATAAATAATTATACCAAATAATACTATAATAATAATAAAAAATATTTAATAATGTAATCAAATCAAAAACACAGAAATTTGCTCAGTTGCAGAATTGTCATTGTCTTTACTTTTCAGTGTTTGATGACGGATTTCCCCACAAATCACTATCGCTCAATTCTGCGAGTGATTCTAATTTATTATCGCTGTTTTCTAGTTGGTCTAAAACCACTTTTGATGTAAATGGATGGTTTTGGTTGCTATGGACAATCTCCAGTTTCCAGGCAGAAAGAACAGTTTTTATAATATAAAACTGCATGCAGGGCACTGGAGAAACCACTAGGGACAAAAGGGAGGTGAAATGATTTCATACAGTAATGTAATCTGTAAGATTACAGTGTACTGTATGTATAGTGTGAGTTTCACTTTTTGAATTTGGCGCCGTTCTCCGTCCCTGTGCGTCACAGTGCTCGCAGGGAACAGAGCTCGGCTCCGTGATGAATCGAGCAGGGGGCGAGCTGCTCACACTGCGGGGAGACATCGCAGGATCCAGGGGACAAGGTAAGTAAGCTCTTCTTGGATCCTGCGATGCAATCCCAAGTCTGGCTTGGGGTTACTGCTTTTGGTTCTGAAATTCCACCCAGAGTCAGACTTTTTTTTTTTTTTTGCAAAAAGATAAAGTTACACCCAAGCACAAAAAATCCTCCCCCAAAAAAACTTTTTTGAGGCCCACCCCACATATACAAGCGTACGAACATACACACATTAATTGGGGGTGCCTCAACGTGAAAACATTGATTGTGATACACATGTTACATATCACCATGCATGCCAGAGTAAGAGCAATAATTCCAGCACCAGATCTCCAGCATCGCCTATAGAAAATATAGTGTACTGAAGTTTGTCGCCATTTCACAAATTTTAGGTTTGACATGTTTTTTTTTTTTTTACAAAGGTAGGTTTGACATGTTTTGGTATCTATTTACTCGGTGCAACCTTGTCTTTTTTATTTTACCAAAAATTTGCATAGTTTATTGCGTTTATTTGCCTTAAAATTCACTTTAGTGTGTTTTTCACTGAAATTTTGTGTTTCCTAAACCTTTGCGGTAATAATGTGTGATATGAAAAGTCTTCAGGCCTAAAATGATTTTTTAAACGTGTGCAAAAAAAAAAAAAATGCAAAAATGGCACTGGCAGTGAAAAAGTTAACTGCTAATGTCCAGAAGTGGCGAAAGACGAAAACAAAATAAGGAAAATGTTTCCACAATATGTAACTTTTAAAGCTTCGTGATGACATCACTAACCTCCTGCCATAGACATTGGCCCATGAATGCTATTATGGTAAAAACAACTATGACTGTGAGAGGCAGATGTTCTTCTGTATTTTTACATGGCAGGTTCAAAGGTAGATAGAGAATATCTATTTTTGATGAAAAATCCCTATAGAGATCTATATGTGGATATCTTAGAATAAAATATATTTGTTTGGCAGTACAGTTATAATTGATAAAACCCCATTAGAAATAACATCAATAATGATGTCACTAATGGCACCACATTTATATTTACAAATTACTTTTGTTAAATCAATTTTAAAGTGTTGTTTGCGCTTGTGGCTATGGTTTATTTACCAGTGTATAGAAGGGACATTAAAGCTTCAGTCAGAATTGTTTTTCCCCAAACTCTTGTTCCTAATACTCCAGCTTTTCCTTAACAATAGCCTTCAAAACACACAGAACAGAAAATACCTTGAGCGTTTGATAGACTGCACAGACTGTGAGCTTGACATGTAAACAGCAACAGTACGGTTATTAATTTGCACTTAATTCCAATTTAGCGGTGATATAAAAAAGTAAGTGTTGTGACTAAGTCCACCCGTAATGTCTGCTTTATATCAGTGTCTGGGCTTTGATAAAGTAAACACTAATGCATTCTGGAATCAGACTGAACATTTTCAAAGGAATAACGAAGAAACCAAGCAGAGATTATTTGACAGAGCTAAAATAAGATAAACAAAAGCATCCCTCTGTGGAATTATTTAGACTATTTCAATACATATTTGCCATTGAACGGTATAAAGCCTATTGCGCTTCCTGGCTTTAGAACCAGCCGAAGATTGCCTTGGAAAGATTCAGTATTTGAAGAATTTCCTGTGACATGGACATGACTGTAGAAATAATTTTGTACATTAAATCTGGTGAACTGTTGAACTTTGTTAATATTTTTTGCAGTGTTCAATCCATTTTTAATAAATTGCAAAGCATTGGAAACAGAACGAAGTCAAAGGATGTAAGATTGAAAGCTTTAAGAGGTCGTAGAAAAAAAAAAGTGCATTGAGACTACAAGCCTGTTAAAATACTAACCATAAAAATTAGGTCATAAAACAGGGTTTAAAAAATACCAGAAGTATCTTTGATCAGCCGATTCAAGAAAAGGAAAATGACAAACAGGAAATTGCAAAGAATAACTGTTTTGACTAAGGAGTAAAGAAGATTTAAGTAGGAAAAGTTCTAAAATAATAATTCAACTAGGGGGAGAAGGAGAACGTCATCGAGATAATCCCTGCTGTTATATCTGTGATTAACATGGTTTTGGGCAATGCCATAAAAAATATTCCTGTTAATGCAGGTGTTTGTTAATTTTTTATGTTGTTACTGTTTGGTCCTTTAAAATTCACTTTTCTTTCAACAGAGTCTGAAACAAAAAATAAACTGTCTTTGGTATTACTTTACTGTGCAATAATTGTTTTTCATGTTATTAAACTATGTAATAAATTAGAAAACAAATAGTTTAAGTTGAATACTACTATTCACACCTAGAGAAGAGAGAACTAATTAATCCCCCAGTTCGTTACTTGGGCTTGTCAGCAACTGTCAGCTAAATGCTATGTTTTTTTCTTTGGAATAAGTACACTAATGGGTCAGCACAAAAGCCACAAATGCAAAGTTATCCCTTGACTGGGTATGTTGATTCTTTATCAGGACAGGTTGTTCACAGTGTAGGAGCTTCAAAAATAAGTCTAAATATAAAGAGACACTTCACAAGACCCTTAGGTTACCTCTTACTCATAAACATCCCTTCCACCATGCTTTAATACATGACATAACTCCTAAATTAAAGATTAACACTTAGCCTCATCCCTAAACTGCAATCCTTAATCCCTAAAAAGTATCTAATCCCCAAAACAAATATTTATTATATTGCAGCTTACCAGTCACTAGATGAGATGCCCACATTAGTTTTCTTTTTTTCAGGCATATTTCTCTTTATTTTTAGCTGATACCACCATGAGTAACATACATAGCAAGCATTCCCTGGATGGCTATGCTCAGTCCTCTATTGCAGTGGTTTGCAACCTCAATCCTCAAGTACCCCTGTCAGGAAGGGCATGCCAGCAACCAAGATGGTAGCCGCAGAAGACGTTTGGAAACGTCAATTCCTGTTAGGAGAGTTCTGCAGGTGTGCCTGCTCATGCCGGTGCGTGCGCATGCGCATGCTTGCGCAAGCGCCGCAGTGCGCACGCACCTTCTGACAGTTCATGGCACCAAAATAGGCTATTTTAAACTGGGTCAGCACCTGGACTCAATACTCTCTGCTCTACAGCTTTCCCCATGTGTACCTGCTTTACCAGTATCTGATATCCTTTCCTGTTGTGACCCGGCTTGTTTCTTGACGTTCCTGCCTTCTGCCTGCATCCAACCCCACCTTGTCCTTCACTCCACACCTTCCTGCTCCTTCTACTATTTTGCTGTCAGCCCGTTGCTGATCCAGCCTGTACCCTGACTCTGTTCCAGTCACTGCATCAGTTCCTGACTTGTCCGCCTGTGTATGACCCGGCCTGCCTGTACCTGCCTTCTCTCCGGCCCTTTGAGTGCATCCATCCCTCCAGCAGCTGCATCTGCTCCTCAGCCTATGGTATTCCAGTACCAGTCTGTTCCAGCTTCCTGCTTACCGCTTTTTGCCAGCAGTTGAGACATTAATGGCTGTGTTTTAATTTAATTTAAATTTAACTGAGTTAATTTGAGGGGAAGCACATTTACACTGTTATACAAGCTGTACACTCACTACTTTACATTTTTGCAAAGTGTCATTTCTTCAGTGTTGTCACATGAAAAGATATAAAAAAAATGTACAAAAATGTGAGGGGTGTACTCACCTTTGTGACATATTGTACATATATACACCCAACACTTATAAAACCCACCTGTGTGCCTAATAATAAAATAAGAATATGCAGCACCAAATTAAAATCACAAAAGTGCTTCAAAAACATACATGCAAATGCTTCTAAGTATAATATATTAAACATATTGTGATATTTTAAACAAAACGAAATAATAAATAACCATAAGTTCAAATTTGCATATACAAGTGCAAACAAAGTCTCATAAATTAAAGTTTGTCCAAGTGTATATGGAAAGCAGATCCTCCACCAACAAATCCAGATTGTTGACAAATCCTTCAGTGTATGGGTGTACACCACTGACCGCTACCACCTTATGCAGTGGACACTCACCAGAAATGAATTCTACAAATGGCATAGAAAATATGGCATATTCTCGCATGTAAGAACCATTTCAGAAGCAGCCCATGTCAGCTCACATTCACGTCCTCTCCTAAAATATTGGATATTGGTAAGAGATCATACAGTGCCGTGACGTCAGCACAGTCTGTGCCATGATGCCTTTCCACCAATCCACCTGTGTGCTTGCTGATATTCTACGCTCAGTCCAGCAAAATGTGCAGGGCTATTCTACTGCATGTTATACCCTAATGCAAGTTATGGTAAGGAGGACATCTCTGAGTAACGACGGGGAGAAGAAATAGGGGAGGATACAGAGGGGTTGACTTACTTAAACTGGAGAGTGTAAAATCTGGTGTAGTTTGCATACAGTTTCCAATCAGCTTCCGGGATTTTTAATTGAACAAGCAGAAGTTAGAAGCTAATTGGCTACTCTGCACAGCTGCATCAGATTTTGTACTCTCCGGTTTTACTAAATGAGGAGTGCGTTCCATCCCCTGATACTGCACCAACTGCACATGCTCATGTGCTCTAAGGATGAAAAATGATGCAATACTGTCCCGAATTTCCATAAAGATATGAATCATCAGGAAGAGACAAGTTGATTGGTTGGGCAAAAAAAAAAAAAAGCCAAAAGAATATACAAATAATGATAATAATGAACAAGAACTGGTTGGCTTTGAAAAAAAAACCCATAAAGGAACTTTTTTAGTTTTGTTTTAATGAAAGTTTCAATTTAGGAATGCTGGTTCCCTAGGTTACTGGCCCAACTAATCAACATGTCTCTTGTGATCATTTCCTAGCTTTATGCAAAGGTGATGACACTTTTTTTTTTTAACAGAAATAAGTGATAACACTTTTTACATCACTTATGGCACAGGAATGCATCATTTCTGGTCCTTAGAAAATGTGGGCATGCTCAGTTGGTGCAGCTCTGGGCAATGGAATACATGCCAGACTTTCTTCCTATCTTGAGTAAGCAGCTTACCATTACCTACATTGGGGTGTAAGATGCAGTGTTAAGCCCCATACACACTTATCTTATTTTTGTCTTCAGATTTACCAAAACCATGTAGTGCAAGGGCCTGCCTGATTACATACAAATTGAAACTCCTAAGGTTTGACCTCATATTATATGGTTTTGGTAAATCTGAAGGAAAAAAAATCAGCAGAAAATCTAATAGTGTGTATGGGGCTTAACACACTGTTTTGTTAATATTTTTTCTTGGTTCTATACGGGCACCTGACATTTTTGCTATTTTATTTTGGAATAATCTTTTGCCTGTCTATCATGACGCCTTTGAAGTGAATTGCACAGTTTGCCTGAACTGAGCATGGGATATCAGCAAGTACACAGGTGAGTTTGATTTTGGTTAGTAGTGATGGGTGTATATAAATGTATGAGCTCTCTTAGCATGTGTATCTATCTCTCACTTTGAAAACGGGAACCACCATGTCTCCAAAACGTCAGTGTTATCATGCATTTTTCTGTACTTTTGCATTTTTTTCTGCTATTATGACCTCAGTAAAATATTAGGGTTCAACTTTTGGACCTCTGGATTGTAAACATGTCTGCCTTTGTTCATCTCAATTACATGAGAGTATTGAAGTGATGATTTGGAGAGGAAGAATAAATTGTTTTTATTTCCAATTTATATTACAGGAAGTGACAAGGGTACCGAATTTCAGGAGATCAACATGTATTTTCAGTCCTTGCAAAAAATGTTTTTATGTTTTTACCCTGAAAAATAAAAACGAATGCAGCCACTACATCTATAGAATTTTATGCTGCAGTGTAATGCATTTTTGTTCTTGGGTTTAGTTACACTTAAACATAACCCTGAAACCCTAATCGCTTTAGGTTGGAAAGAAGATTGTAATACAGGCATACCCCACTTTTAGGTACACAATGGGGTTTATTTACTAAAGCTAGAAAGTGCTAAATCAGGGTCACTTCTGCATAGAAACCAATGAGCTTCTAACCCCAGCTTGCTCAATTAAGCTTTGGTAATAAAACCTGGAAGCTCATTGGTTTCTATGCAGAAGTGAGCCTGATTTTGCACTTTCTAGCTTTAGTAAATAAACCCCATTGTGTACTTAAAAGCGGGGTATGCCTGTATACTAATTTTCCCTCACTCTTCAGAATCCAGCCTTTTCAGGAGTGTTGAATGTCTAGTCTCTTGCTGTGCACTGTGGTTCCTCCCACCAACACATACATCGCTGTAGGACACATTAGTTACATAGAAGGCATTAAATGAGAATGCTGAGGGCAGCGGGGACCATAAAACACTATAGGAATATAAGCTCATAACATTACATGTTGCCTTAAGTATAAACATGCCAGTACTGTGTAACGAGCCCCTGCTCGCTCGGTTCCACTCTCCCGACACTCCTCTGTGGCTATTGAATCAGATTGCAGATCGCAACATCTGATTGTTCGGTCATCCAATGCTCCGGGATTAGAACTACAGCTATGTGCCATTCAAATCCAGTTGTGATAGCTCAGAACAAACACCAGGCAGGCTGTATGTAAGTTCAAACAGGAATCTCTTTTATTGAAAGGAATACAGGCTCTTTTATACAGTAAAAGAGGAGGTGCATACCTCCTGCTCGTATTACTCTGAACATACACCTGTGACCAGAAACCTAATTAACATGGGCTAATTAACTAATCCCTTTAGACAGCATAGATGACTCAGTCATGACCTTTAGGCCAGACTGGCCGTCTTGTAGCTCAGAAAACCCAATCAACATTATCACAAACAACACAGAACTCTTCTTCACACAATAGCAGAGTTAATTAACACAAACAACAATGGGGATCTAATGACTCTTAGATCCAATACTAGACTTATTTACAATAAACACATTCTAGCAGGCGACAGACAGGTGGCTGGAATTGACATCAGCATCTTCTAACAGTATTTGTCCCAGCATTATAAATCAGCCACTATTTTTATATGGCAAATCCAGGGTCCCCAGAGTCTGTGTGTCCTGGGGGACCAGGAACCGAACCCACAGTAGTACCACCTCAAGGGTCCCCAGGCATACAGCTCACAAAGAGCACCATTCCTCCAAATGCCAGGGCCCATAATCGGTCGGCAAGAGGCTTGCATTCAGTCCCCTCCAAAAGCCTCTATCCCGGGTGAGTCTGTCACATACTGCATTTACCTGTAAATAGGAAATATCTTTTTGCTCACACAATGTAAAAAGGATTTACATAAGCTATAACATAAAAACCTACCAGATGATGTCTATGCTCAGTCACATGTATCAGGTGCCCAGATAAGGAGGGGGAAACCACTATTTAATTTAAGTCTCATTCAGACAGTAGATGACCTCAGAAAATTTGTGCAGTAGGTTTTTCTACAAATCTTACAGCAGCACATCCATGGCTTATACTGAGTCCTGTTCTTAGTGTATCAAGAATTTTATGTTCTTGGATATTGCTCACCTTTTCACATTTAAAATCATTTTTTAGTATCATATCTTTAATGTATGATTGTGATCAGGCAAAATTGGTTTGGAACAAATGTCTACCTTTCATTTTTGTTTCTGGTTTGGTAGTCAAAAGCCCTTCAACCTCAAACTCAAGGTCACTTTTATGTGAAAGCAAGTGCTCAGCGCTTGCTGAATGTGGTGAAGCTTCACTCTACAAAGACTACCCAATCAAGTGCAAGGTAAATTTAAAAAAAAAGCATTTTAGGTTGCATACGATTGGATAAGATTGGATAAAGGAAGTTGGCAAAGCTTCACCTCATTCACTTAGCTTTGGAGTGAATTCTCTTGCAAAGTGTAACTTTTTTGCAAAGTGAACAGTCCATTTGCTGTTAGTAAATCAAACACACTGGGATTGATTTACTGAAACTGGAGAGTGCAAAATGTGATGCAGCTCTGCATAGAAGCCAATCAGCTTCCAGGTTTTTTTGGGCAAAACCTAATTGAACTCACTGAAGTTAGAAACTGATTGGCTACCATACACAGCTGCACCACTTTTTGTACTCTCTAGTTTTGTTAAATCAACTCCACAGTGTGGGACAAGACATGGTAAGTCAGTAGTGGAGAAAAGATCTATTGCAGTTAAACCACTTGACAATGTCTTATATCTCTAATTTACTATTGGTCTTGGTGAGGTATCTGGGCTTGTGTTCTTGGGCCTATACCCTGCATTTATTATTCCTGAGGGGGTTTAGCTTTTCCTGCTAGATTTTATATAATGCTTAAAGCAACAGGAGGAGCTGGGAAACACAAAGATCACTGTAAACACTCAATACTCTTAAGTGGAGAGAATGAGTCAGGAATGAAGACATGGAGATAATACTGTTAAAGTTTCAAAGACTTACAAATAACCTGGGGTGATTTAGGCTACCAGGTTGAATATATAACTAAAATATTACTTTTGGGTGGACTGAGCTTTCAACCTATTCTTTTATGTGAACCAAACACCTAATGCCTGTATACAGAACTTTTCCCTTAAAGGTTAAGTCCAGCCTGAGCTCATTCAGCTGGGCTTCTCCTATGGATCACAGGAGTGCAATTCATTTCGGTCTGAAGTCCACTCTCTGCTGACATCACCAAGATCAGTCCAGGCACCACATCATCCCGACTCTGGGAGTCTGGATCCACCAGGTGCCTGGACTGATAGGCAGCTCAGCACTCCAATGAGCGTAGAGCAGAACAGGAGAGCTGCTGACTGACAGGCAGCAGCTCTCCACTCGGGGAGGTGAGAGAACCGAGCCACCAGCGATGTTCCGTGGCTCGGTTCTCAGTGAAGAGGTGACGGGGGACAGATGCAGCATCGGACTGATGCTGCATCCACCTAGGTAAGTATGATTATGGGATTAAAAAAAATCCCATACTTCTCTTTTAACCTATCCTAGGAGCTTAACACGTAGGAAGCCCCTAACACTTATACATTAACCACATTGTAACTCTAAAGCAATATTAAAGTCTTGTTTTATTTTCTAAAACAACAAACATGTCATACTTACCTGCTCTGTGCAATAGTTTTGCACAGAGCAGTCTGGATCATCCTCTTCTCGGGTCCTACATCGGAGCTCCTGGCCCCTCCCTCCTGCCGGGTGCCCCCACTGCAAGCAGCTTGCTGTGGGGCACTCAAGCAGGCACGTTCCCGAGTCGTGGCTCTGTGTGTCCATTCACACATGGATCCATGGTTCATTCCCGCTCCCTCCATCCTCCCTCCAATGGCTCCCACTGCTGCTGAAAAGCCAATCAGGAGTGTGAGTGCCCAGAGAGCCAAGGCTCTCATGGACATTGCTGGATCAAAAGGGGGCTCAGGTAACTATTGGGTGGGGGGCTGGGGGGGGACTGCTCCACACAGAAGGTTTTTTTATGCATGAAGGTAAAAAACCTTGTGTCTTTACAACCACTATATCATAACACTCAAAATTAATCCTTCACACCTAATCCGGGCAGCTAAAAGTAACACTTAACCCTCTAACCCAATACCAAGATTTAAAGTAAGTTTTAGATATATGTTTTTGTTATATCAGATCCAAATGCTACAAGGGCTTTACTTAATTTAAACCATCCCGGCAGGCAAAGCATTTATATAAATATTTATTTGCACACTTTTAAAGAATAGGCACATAGTGATTTCAGCATATATGTGAACATCAGATAGATTGAGCTGAACAAGTGCTTCAGGCTGGACACCCTGAAATGTAAATAGCTGATTGCAATAAGTAAAATCGTTTTTTACAGAAAAAAAAAAAACTGTATTTAATTAAAACCCATTAGAGCCAGATGCAGCAAACTTTTCATACTGTTTCCTGCACTTACTTGTTGCACAGTTCTATGTTGTGCAGCCTCCCTCTCAAAAACTATACATCAAGGTGCTCAGAACCAGTGAACACCTGACTTACATGATCTTATAATAAATTCAGGACTGTTGACAATTGGATACAGGCAATCATATGAATTTAATAAGTGATCAAGCCAGGTGCCACTAATTAATGCTAGTTCACTAATATTTATATAAAAAAAAAATCACTGAACAGATCAAGGTTGATTTACTAAAGGCAAATAGTATGCCCAATCTGTAAGGGAAGTTGCACTTTGCAAGGGAAGTTTCCCCAGAGCTTTGTCAATTTGGTGGAGTTCTACTTTGCAAAAAATACACAATCATGTGAAAGGAAAATTAAAAAAACAGCATTTTTTAAAAATCTCATGAGACTGGAAGTCCCAAGCAGCAGTGCCGTTTACACTTCAGATTTACAGCTATGAGGCTGCAGGCACAGGAGTGTCTAGGCACACTCACATATCAGGAAGTGCACTGGTATTTTTCTGAAGGGGTTTAAGACAAATTTACATATTCAAGGTATTGTTTAGGTACAATTAACATTTATTTACACAGTTAAAATTTTATATAGGATAGCAAATCTTCACTTTTTGAGTGCAGGTCCACTCTAACAATCTGCAAAAAACCCTGAAATATTTGTTTTAGGTGGACTGACACTTTATGGTTAGGGGGTCTTGGCATGTGGGTGAGCATTTTGAAAGTTGTATCCCCAACATCCTGCTTGAGTGGTAGGAAAAGTTATCTAAATATGTTTCTATGCAGATACAATGTAGCTTAGAAGAGAATATTAACACTGAGCCTTTCTGTTAAGGAAATACAGCATGCACTAATGCTTGCCTGATATTTCCCTAAAGTTTATTCTGCTTTGTGGTTTACTTTTCCACCTGCTGGAGAAGTTAAAAGTCTTTATTAAGTAGCTCTACCTTCCTGGCCCATCAGCAGACAGGTGAAAAGGCTATTGACTGCAAGAAACCAATTGGCAGTAATGGAAGAATTCCTCCCCAAATCTTTTCCTGGAATAAAACAGATGTCCAAATAGAGGACTGACTGCTGCTTTTATTTCTTTTCTGGCAAGGCTTCAAAACACTGCTAGACAAGTTTAGCTGGAAGACTTTTTCCAATGTATTTACATAATTTCATACATATTTTATGTTTTTGCATTCCGCCATTTGGTGGTGGTCATATTTAATATATGTCCTCTGTACAAATGATACATTTATATGTAGGAGTAATTCTGTTAATTTGCACAAATGTAGTTGGTATACTGTGCACTATTTAACCTGTGAAATTAACATCAGTAACAAAATCCACTGGATAGATAAATGGGAAAAGATATCAGTGCTGTAGCATTCAGATTTATAAGATGGAGTAAAATACTGCAGGTGTGTCCATATTACCAGGTTTTGCATGTCCTTATGTTTCTGTCAGTAATATGTAATAAATCAGTATTTCAAGGAAATAGACTTATTTTTTAAAAAAAGTGGAGAGGTTAAACTGTCATTTTCCTAATGTTGTGTTCGAAAATATACTGTAGACATCAGGAATAAGAGATTGTTCATGAGGAATGGAGATGTGTAAATGAAACGCTTAACTCCGTGAAGGTGTGATTTGCTGATGTATCTTACTGACCCCTACAGTTCTATGTGATATGCACTTTGTGTACTGCATCACAAAGACATTTATTTGGAAAGGTGCCACAATACTCAAGTACAGTAGACACCAATGAATCTGCACTGTGTCAAATAAAGCGAAAGGTCAAGTTTTCCATAGGTTGCCATGTGTTGGCATCCTATAATGAAACACAAATTAATGCACATGTAGTAATGCACCACAATTGACCACAAAGGTCTGAAAGGGCCCTAAATATCTAATGGTAATTATGATGATGGATTCACTGTTGATATCCTGGCCCAGGATCCGCTAAACCCCTGTAGGTGGAAAAGCCAGGGCTGGAATGCAATGTGTGAGGAGGCAGACTGAATGAAGGTCGGCTAATACAGTATATGTACAGAGAAACACACTGGAACATTATGGACAAAAAAAATAGTATTATTAACCACCTGCAGACCAGTTGTACTGCAGCAGAATGGCACGGCTGGGCGAAACAACATTATGTAACGTCGCTTCGCCCTGTGGCCACTAGGGGGCGCGCGTGCATCTGCCGCTCGCCCCCCGAGCCGATGCGGTCACGATCACCGCCGGGCTCCTGCGATCGCCGCTGACACACGGAGAATCACCGAGATCTGTGTGTGTAACACAGTTTCCAGTTCTCTGAGGGGAGAACAGACAGATTGTCACAGTCCCCTCCCCCCTTCAGTTAGAACACATACTAGGGAACACATTAACCCCTTGATCTCCCCTGGTGTTAACCCCTTCACTACCAGTGACATTTTTACAGTAATCAATGCAATTTTATAGCATTGATAGCTGTATTAATGCCAATGGTCCCAAAAATGTGTCAAAATTGTCCGATGTGTCCGCCATAATGTCGCAGTCACTATAGAAATTGCAGATCACCGCCATTACTAGTAAAAAAAAAATAATAATAAAAATGTCATAAAACTATCCCTATTTTGTAGACACTATAACTTTTGCGCAAACCAATCAATATGAGCTCATTATGATTTTTTTTACCAAAAATATGTAGAAGAATACATATCGGCCTAAAATGAAGAAAAAAATAGTTTTTTTATATATTTTTAGGGGATATTTATTATAGCAAAAAGTAAAAAATAATGTGTTTTTTTCAAAATTGTCACTCTTTTTTTGTTTATAGAGCAAAAAATAAAGAGGCGTTCAAATAACACCAAAAGAAAGCTCTATTTGTGGGAAAAAAAGGACGTCAATTTTGTTTGGGTGCAACGTCGCACAACCGCGCAGTTATCAGTTAAAGTGATGCAGTGCCGAATCGCAAAAAGTGATCTGGTCAGGAAGGGGGTAAATTCTTCCGGGGCTGAAGCTGTTAAAGAACACACTGGGAAATAAATCATACATCTTCATTATGTAAGGTTTTACAGTAATGACTTAGCATTTAATTGTGTAAGTTTGAACAATATAGCAGAGATTGGCAAAGAATACAGAATACAGAATACAGGAAAGGTCAATTTCTGTAACCAAGAACTACTCTTTTACAAAAAAAAAAAAAAAAACAACTGTAGCTCCATAGCTATATATAGAACTAAAACTACAGTGCCTTAAGTCATTATTACGCTTTTCAACTGTATTGTAATTAAAGTTATGGTGAATGGTGCTGGAAAAACCTTTTATAGGGAGGTTATGCTGTCAAGAAACCCTCACCCTGTGCTACTGTTAAAGTTGATCAACGCCCTAAATGGATGACATCTAGTTTTACAGCCACTGAACACACCCCAGCAGCAGGCTTCATGATAGTGACAACAGTGGAAGCCTGAGGCAGAGGATTCAGCTTCACAGCTTTGGAGCCTAAGGATGATCCCCCTGGCCCTGATCTGTCCAGTTTGGTGCAGCTATATTCAGATTCCCCCACAGCTACCAGGGTAGAGTCAAAGTGCAGGGGACTGTATACCAAGAGTGCTTCTCCTGACAAACCCTCTGCTGACCAAGTAGTCCCAGATTTAATCATTCTGGATAGGGATGAGCTTCATGTTCGAGTCGAACCCATGTTCGACTCGAACATCGGCTGTTCGATCGTTCGTCGAATTGCGAACGATATGGGCCGTACGCGCCAAATTCGTGTGGCGCGTCACGGCCCATAATTCACTGCGGCATCGCAGTGCATTGCTTGCTGATGATTGGCCAAGCATGCACTATGACCCGCATGCTTGGCCAATCACAGCACCGCCTTAACAGAGAGCCATAATTGGCCAAAGCCAAGGAGGCTTTGGCCAATTATGGCTCAGGGGATTTAGTACACGCCCCACACTATATAAGGCCGCCTGCACGGCGGCCCTGTGCAGTGTGTTCCGGTGTGCTTAGAGAGAGAGAGAGACAGTGTCATTTCATTTGAGTTAGCTAGATTAGGCAGGACAGTCAGTCAGTTAGCTGCACTTAAAGTGTATTATGTATATATATGCATCCCAGGTGTTGCATATATATATATATATATACACTGTATTCAGTTTAGCTAGATCCGTTCCTGTTATCTTCTAGACTATTTACATTTAGTGCAGTGCGTCCTGCTCACAGTGTTCAGCTAGATCCGTTCCTGTTATATTCCTACTGACAGGCAGGCTTGTCTTGTTACAGTATTTTGAAGAAAATTACTGGTGTTCTTTTGATCCTATTAGTGCCACAGTCAGGCAGCTAGACTATTTACATTTAGTGCAGTGCGTCCTGCTCACAGTGTTCAGCTAGATCCGTTCCTGTTATCTTCTTACTGACAGGCAGGCTTGTCTTGTTACAGTATTTTAAAGAAAATTACTGGTGTTCTTTTGATCCTATTAGTACCACAGTCAGGCAGCTAGACTATTTACAGTTAGTGCAGTGCGTCCTGCCCACAGTGTTCTGCTAAACCTACAAGTAAGTGGGGTGCGTCCTGCTCACAGTGTTCAGCTAAACCTACAAGTTAGTGGGGTGCGTCCACCTCACAGTGTTCAGCTAAACCTACAAGCTAGTGGGGTGCGTCCTGCTCACAGTGTTCAGCTAGATCCATTTCTGTTATCTTCTTACTGACAGGCAGGCTTGTCTTGTTACAGTATTTTAAAGAAAATTGCTGGTGTTCTTTTGATCCTATTAGTACCACAGTCAGGCAGCTAGACTATTTACAGTTAGTGCAGTGCGTCCTGCTCACAGTGTTCTGCTAAACCTACAAGTTAGTGGGGTGCGTCCTGCTCACAGTGTTCAGCTAAACCTACAAGTTAGTGGGGTGCGTCCACCTCACAGTGTTCAGCTAAACCTACAAGCTAGTGGGGTGCGTCCTGCTCACAGTGTTCAGCTAGATCCGTTCCTGTTATCTTCTTACTGACAGGCAGGCTTGTCTTGTTACAGTATTTTAAAGAAAATTACTGATGTTCTTTTGATCCTATTAGTATCACAGTCAGGCAGCTAGACTATTTACAGTTAGTGCAGTGCGTCCTGCTCACAGTGTTCTGCTAAACCTACAAGTTAGTGGGGTGCGTCCTGCTCACAGTGTTCAGCTAAACCTACAAGTTAGTGGGGTGCGTCCACCTCACAGTGTTCAGCTAAACCTACAAGCTAGTGGGGTGCGTCCTGCTCACAGTGTTCAGCTAGATCCGTTTCTGTTATCTTCTTACTGACAGGCAGGCTTGTCTTGTTACAGTAAATACAGCTACCTGAAGAAAATTGCTGGTGTTCTTTTGATCCTATTAGTACCACAGTCAGGCAGCTAGACTATTTACAGTTAGTGCAGTGCGTCCTGCTCACAGTGTTCTGCTAAACCTACAAGTTAGTGGGGTGCGTCCTGCTCACAGTGTTCAGCTAAACCTACAAGTTAGTGGGGTGCGTCCACCTCACAGTGTTTTGCTAAACCTACAAGCTAGTGGGGTGCGTCCTGCTCACAGTGTTCAGCTAGATCCGTTCCTGTTATCTTCTTACTGACAGGCAGGCTTGTCTTGTTACAGTATTTTAAAGAAAATTGCTGGTGTTCTTTTGATCCTATTAGTACCACAGTCAGGCAGCTAGACTATTTACAGTTAGTGCAGTGCGTCCTGCTCACAGTGTTCTGCTAAACCTACAAGTTAGTGGGGTGCGTGCTGCTCACAGTGTTCAGCAAAACCTACAAGTTAGTGGGGTGCATCCACCTCACAGTGTTCAGCTAAACCTACAAGCTAGTGGGGTGCGTCCTGCTCACAGTGTTCAGCTAGATCCGTTCCTGTTATCTTCTTACTGACAGGCAGGCTTGTCTTGTTACAGTATTTTAAAGAAAATTGCTGGTGTTCTTTTGATCCTATTAGTACCACAGTCAGGCAGCTAGACTATTTACAGTTAGTGCAGTGCGTCCTGCTCACAGTGTTCTGCTAAACCTACAAGTTAGTGGGGTGCGTCCTGCTCACAGTGTTCAGCTAAACCTACAAGTTAGTGGGGTGCGTCCACCTCACAGTGTTCAGCTAAACCTACAAGCTAGTGGGGTGCGTCCACCTCACAGTGTTCAGCTAGATCCGTTCCTGTTATCTTCTTACTGACAGGCAGGCTTGTCTTGTTACAGTATTTTAAAGAAAATTACTGATGTTCTTTTGATCCTATTAGTATCACAGTCAGGCAGCTAGACTATTTACAGTTAGTGCAGTGCGTCCTGCTCACAGTGTTCTGCTAAACCTACAAGTTAGTGGGGTGCGTCCTGCTCACAGTGTTCAGCTAAACCTACAAGTTAGTGGGGTGCGTCCACCTCACAGTGTTCAGCTAAACCTACAAGCTAGTGGGGTGCGTCCTGCTCACAGTGTTCAGCTAGATCCGTTTCTGTTATCTTCTTACTGACAGGCAGGCTTGTCTTGTTACAGTAAATACAGCTACCTGAAGAAAATTGCTGGTGTTCTTTTGATCCTATTAGTACCACAGTCAGGCAGCTAGACTATTTACAGTTAGTGCAGTGCGTCCTGCTCACAGTGTTCTGCTAAACCTACAAGTTAGTGGGGTGCGTCCTGCTCACAGTGTTCAGCTAAACCTACAAGTTAGTGGGGTGCGTCCACCTCACAGTGTTTTGCTAAACCTACAAGCTAGTGGGGTGCGTCCTGCTCACAGTGTTCAGCTAGATCCGTTCCTGTTATCTTCTTACTGACAGGCAGGCTTGTCTTGTTACAGTATTTTAAAGAAAATTGCTGGTGTTCTTTTGATCCTATTAGTACCACAGTCAGGCAGCTAGACTATTTACAGTTAGTGCAGTGCGTCTTGCTCACAGTGTTCTGCTAAACCTACAAGTTAGTGGGGTGCGTCCACCTCACAGTGTTCAGCTAAAGCTACCTGTAGAAGGTTGGTGGTGTTCTCATACTACAGGCAGGCAGTTGATTTTGCTAGCTGCAGTATCAGTACATATATATATATATATATATATATATATATATATATATATATATATATCCCAGCTTAGTGCAGCTACAGGCCATTAGTATGTCTGGAAGGCCAAGAAGGAGAGGCAGACAGTCACAAGCCAATAAGAGAGGGCAAGCAGGCTCTGTGTCTAGTGCTGGTCGTGGAGACGGTGCATCCTCATCAGCACGTGGCCATGGGACACGCTTGGCCTTTTTTTCGGCAGCTGGCCATGTTGAGCCGCAACATGCGGAAGACTTGGTCGAGTGGATGACCAAGCCGTCCTCATCCTCCTCATCCTCTCTCACCCATGCCCAGGGTACTTTGTCTGGCAAAGCAGCGGCCTCTTCCCTCGGCTCAATGTCATCAGTGACTCCTTCCCTAGCCCCACCATGTCCTCCTGAGGAGTCCCTCGAACTGTTTGACCACAGTGTTGGGTACATGCTCCAGGAGGATGCCCAGCGTTTGGAAGGCTCTGATGATGATACTGAGCTCGATGAAGGCAGTAACACGAGCACGGACAGAGGGGGTGCCCAAGAAGGACAGCAATCTGGCAGTCATGCTCCCCCTGCTGCAGCATACTGCCAGGTTTGCTCCAGTGATGAGGAGGGAGGGGATGATGAGGTCACTGACTCAACGTGGGTGCCTGATAGGAGAGAGGAGGAGGAGGAGGAGGAGGAGGCGGCACATCACCAATGAGGCAGGATGCCCTCCAGGGGCCAGCCTAAGGGCAGCACATTGACTGCATCACACCCCAAAGCTCCACATGTGCAGGGCGCTGCAGTCTCTGCGCGTTATTCAAAAAGTTCTTTGGTGTGGGCCTTTTTTGAGACGAGTGCATCAGATCGCACCGCTGCTATTTGCAACATATGTCTCAAGCGTATCTCGCGTGGCCAAAACATCTCCCGCTTGGGTACCACATGCTTGACCAGACATATGTTGACCTGCCATGCAGTTCGTTGGCAAGCGTATCTAAAAGACCCACACCAAAGAACAAAGAGGACCTCTGCTTGCTCCTCATCAGCTGAGATTTCCAACCCCACTAGACCTTCAGTCCTCTCTGAGACCTGCACTGAGAGGAATGAAGGTGTAGAATTAGGTGTGTCACAGCCACGTACTTGTGGGCAATCTGATTTTGGTACACCGACGTCAGATTGTACCAGGCAAATTTCCCTGCCCCAGCTGCTGCACCGCCGAAAGAAGTTTGCTCCCAGCCATCCACATGCCCAACGGTTGAATGCTAGCTTGGCAAAATTGCTAGCACTTCAACTGCTGCCTTTTCAGTTGGTAGACTCTGCCCCCTTCCGTGAGTTTGTGGAATGTGCGGTTCCTCAGTGGCAGGTACACAAACGCCACTTTTTCTCACGGAAGGCGATTCCGGCTCTCTACCAGCATGTGGAAGGCAATGTCCATGCCTCGCTGGACAGGGCGGTCAGCGGTAAGGTGCATATTACCGCTGACTCATGGTCCAGCAGGCATGGACAGGGACGTTACCTAAGTTTCACGGCGCATTGGGTGACTCTGCTGGCAGCTGGGAAGGATGCAGGACAAGGTGCAGTAGTGTTGGAGGTTGTTCCGCCACCACGCCTCCAAAATGCTAATGATTGTGACACACCTCTCTCCTCCACCCCCTCCTCTTCTTCTTCCTCCATGGCCTCTTCCTCGGAACCAGCGGTGCTCCGTAGTCGTTCAAGGGGCTACGCAAGTACGCAGGCCAAAAGATGCCATGCGGTGCTTGAGCTGGTGTGCTTGGAGGACAGGAGCCACACTGGGGCAGAGGTTCTGTCAGCTCTGCAGGGGCAGGTTCAGAGGTGGTTGACGCCACGCCAACTTAAGGCAGGAATGGTGGTTTGCGACAATGGCACCAACCTCCTCTCTGCCCTCCGACAGGGACAAATGACCCATGTGCCCTGTTTGGCTCACGTTCTTAACTTGGTGGTGCAGCGGTTCCTGGGCAGGTACCCGGGCTTACAGGATGTCCTGAGGCAGGCCAGGAAAGTCTGTGTGCATTTCCGCCGGTCATATAATGCCAGTGCTCGGCTGACGGACCTCCAAAAGGAGTTTAACCTGCCCAAGAACCGCCTAATCTGTGACATGCCCACCAGGTGGAACTCAACGTTGGCCATGCTGCAGCGGCTGCACACGCAGCAGAGGGCCATCAATGAGTACCTGTGCGACTATGGCACCAGGACAGGGTCAGGGGAGCTTGTTTTTTTTTCCTCACGCCAGTGGGCCATGATCAGGGATGCATGCACTGTCCTGTCACCATTTGAGGAGGCCACGAGGATGGTGAGCAGTGACAGTGCATGCATCAGTGACACTGTCCCCCTTGTCCACCTGTTGGAGCACACGCTGCGTGGAATAATGGACAGGGCACTTGAGGCAGAACAGAGGCAGGAAGAGGAGGACTTCCTTAGCTCTCAAGGCCCCTTTTATCCAGACAGTGTTCCTGCGTGCCCGCCGATCACACAGGAAGAGGACGAGGAGGAAGAGGAGGAGGAGGAGGAGGAAGATTGTGTCAGTATGGAGGTGGAGCCTGGCACTCAGCATCAGCAGCAGTCTTTAAGGGATCAGTCCCAAGAAACACATGGACTTGTACATGGCTGGGAGGAGGTGGCTGCGGACCATGTCGTCCTTAGTGACCCAGAGGACTCCGGACCGAATGCCTCAGCAAACCTACGCTGCATGGCCTCCCTGATCCTGCAAAGCCTGCGTAAGGATCCTCGTATTCGTGGTATCAAGAAGGACCAATACTGGCTGGCAACCCTCCTTGATCCACGTTACAAGGGTAAGGTTGCGGACCTTATCTTGCCATCGCAGAGGGAGCAGAGGATGAAACATCTTCGGGAGGCCTTGCAGAAAGGTCTGTGCAACGCGTTCCCAGAGACTGGGAGGTTACAAACTCCTGTTTCTGGACAATGTGTTGCTGAGGCTTCAGTCAGTCAAAGAAGGAGCGGTGGAGAAGGTGGCCGTCTGACCGATGCGTTCAGACAATTTTTTGGTCCGCAGCCCCAAGGTATGATCGGTTCCAGCAACCATCGCCAGCGTCTGTTTTACATGGTGCAGGAATACCTAGGGGCAAGATCAGACTTGGACACCTTTCCCACCGAAAATCCTCTGGGTTACTGGGTCTTGAGGATGGATCACTGGCCAGAGCTTGCACAGTATGCAATTGAGCTACTGGCCTGTCCTGCATCCAGCGTTCTTTCGGAACGCACATTCAGTGCTGCTGGAGGCGTGGTAACCGATCACAGGGTGCGTCTGTCCACTGACTCGGTCGATCGACTGACCTTCATAAAAATGAATGAGTCTTGGATCACCACCAGCTACCAAGCATCTGATGCTGATGTAACCGAATAATTTTTTTTGAAATCTCAGATCCCTTCAAAGACTGCCTATGCTGATGCTGAGTGACTATCCCTGAGTAATTATCCTCTTCCTCCTCAATCATCACGCTGATAGCTTATAAGAACATTTTTGGTTCTGGGTGCCACCACCAGTGCCTAAGGCACAATTTTTCAGCCCCTGTTTAACAGGGGCGTGTAATTACGATTTTTGATGTAATACTTTGCAGCAGGGCTCGTTCCTGCATTCCAACTAGAGTGTCTGTGAGGGGTTGCAGTGTTGTGGCACCAGCACCAGTGCCTAAGGCCTAATTTTTCAGCTCCTGTTCAACAGGGGCATGTAATTACAATTCTTGATCTAATATTTCACAGCAGAGCCCTGTGAGGGCTTACAGTGTTGTGGCCACAGCAACACCTAAGGCCCAAATTTCTGCTGAGTATATAGGGCAGGACCCTACTTTCAAACAACTAACTTACAAACGACTCCTACTTGCAAACGGAAGGAGACAACAGGAAGTGAGAATAAATCTACCCCTAGGAAGGGAAATTCTCTCCTGTAAGAGTTAATATGGGAAAAACATTTCTCCTTTCCACTGATGCTTTCCAATCCATTGGGACAAAAAGTGAGGTGAAATCTTCTGAAGAGGAGGAAAGACAGCAAAACAAATGTCACAGGGGTGATAACCCTTCCCTATGTTTTCCAAAAAGCTTAAAAAAGATTTTTTGGCTGGAGCTAAACACGTTAAAAATGTACCCGTTCAAAATTACAAAGAGATTCTACTTAACAACAAACCTACAGCCTGTATACTGCTGTTCAGAGTATATAGGGCCTGGTGGCCCCACACCTTTCCTTATTTTAATTTGGGTGCGGGGTTCTCCTTAATATCCATACAAGACCCAAAGGGCCTGGTAATGGACTGGGGGGTACCCATGCCGTTTGTCTCACTGATTTTCATCCATATTGCCAGGACCCGACATTACATTAAACCCGCAAGCAGTTTTAAATGAGATTTTTTCCTTTAAAAATGACATTTGGTGCAGGGACTGTTCTAAACACGGGAAACACGCGTCACTTTACAGGCATACTATAGACACCCCTCAGGTACGATATTTAAAGGAATATTTCACTTTTTTTTTTACTTTAAGCATTATTAAAATCACTGCTCCCGAAAAAACGTCCGTTTTTAAAAGTTTTTTTTGCATTGATACATGTCCCCTGGGGTAGGACCCGGGTCCCCAAACCCTTTTTAGGACAATACCATGCAAATTAGCCTTTAAAATGAGCACTTTTGATTTCGAACGTTCAAGTCCCATAGACGTCAATGGGGTTCTAACGTTCGTGCGAACTTTCGGTCCGTTCGCAGGTTCTGGTGCGAACCGAACCTGGGGGTGTTCGGCCCATCCCTAGTATTGTGCGCTGTACTAGATTTAGTCTGGATTTAGTCTGGAGCACAACTACTTTTCCTTTCTAAATCAGTATTACTTGCAAGTATAGGGTACCACTATGGGGGCTAATTATGCCTCCTGTTGTGCAAGTACAAAGACGGGCTATTGGGAAGAATTGTTCATTTGGAATTACAATCCCTATGCTGAACATATAGTTCCATAGATATACATTATAGATATTATTATAACATGTGAGGGGGGTGCCAACACCTTAACTTCCTTCCCTAAGTATTGTAACACTAACAATTATGGTCTAAAATATACCCATGTGGTGGACCCTCTTATGTTGTTTTTCTTATTTAAAATTGACACATGACAGAGTGTCACTGGTCAGTTCTGCAGAATAAAGAACATTTGTAGCAAAACTGAGGAACAGAGCACAATATTAGTTAACAAAGGGATTGTGAGAGTGATTGTTATGCAAGCTTATAACAGATATTTAACAGAAGAGCCCAGGAAACCAAAGAAGATAGAACATACAGATAGTGTATGATTTATCTTGAAATTCAATCATGATTTTCGGGGGAAAACAACAGATAATATGCAAAATTTGGCATATTTTTTACATGACTCTAAATTAGGTCCCCTGCTACCCAAAGCTCCATATATCATCTTTGGAATAGCTCATAGCTTGAGAAATAATGTGGCCCCGAGTAAATTGGGTAACCATGATACAAGATTTACCCTGCAGCCTTTTTTTTTATAGCATTGTAGGTATAGATCAGTGTAAGAAACCAAAATGCTTAAATTTTTAACACGCCAGTTCGTCACAAATGGACGGACTTCCTTTAAAATTCTTCTGGACAGGTTTACTCAATTAAACAATTCATTATGTGTTCTAATGAATACGTACTGTAGTATATGGTCTTGGATATCCCTGTAATTTGTTATGTATCAGACGGAGCAAAAAACATTTGTGTAAAAAGATTGGGGATCATCACCACCCGGTTACGTGACCCCGCCCCCCTCTGACAACATGGGGAAAGCCTCAGGGAAGTCCTGTGAATTCCCCGTGCGTCAGAGGAGGACGGGGTCACAGGGTAGCCCCGCCCTCCATTAAATAAGAAGTGTCAGAAGAAGCGAAGCGTCACACGGCTGAAGACTCCCACTGAGGCAGATCGTGCGGACGGAGCGGAGAAGAAGCCTGGAGGAAGATGCGGGACAAGAAGAGCGGACGAAGAAGAAGAAGATGGAGAAGAAGAAGATGAAGAAGAAAATGGAGGAAGAAGAAGAACACCAAAGGAACACCAGAAGAAAGAAGATGGAAGAAGAAACTGAAAGAAGAAGAAATTAATAAAGGACTTGTCAAAAACCGTCTCTTGTGTTTTTTAACCTTCCTGACACTTTTTTTGTGAAATGGTAGGGGTGCATTTGTACCCCATTACCAATTCACACGGGGGGGTCCCCTTGTTAAAGGGGGCTTCCAGATTCCGATAAGCCCCCCGCCCGCGAACATGAGTTCGACTCAAACTCGAAGCGCATCCTTATTGTACACCAGGCTCCACTGGTTATCTCTAGCAGTATTTATTTCTAGTGGTTTTTGATATCCATAGGTTAAGGGCATGGAGTTAGAAAACCCTTTTTATTTCTTGTTTTAAGAAGAGGAGATTAAACATTCAGTACAGAGTATGTAACATGTTAACTCTTAATGGTGTGAAGAGTATACAAGTATACAATGTACAAGGTCTTACAATCTGGAGTATGGGAGCTTTTCTCTGTGCCTTCAGGCAGAATACCATATGGTGAAATGTAATGAGATGAGAACAAGATGATGGAGTAAAAGTGTGCAACTTTCTTAAAATGACTCTGTAATAGTTTGTTCAGGCAGGTAGAAACAGGCCATGGCACCAGCTAAAGAATATGCTGTCCTTCTGTGAGTATGTGGGGCCCTAGAAAGAAGTACGACCTATGGTCTGAGGGCAGCACCAAGCCACTCAAGTGGTGTCGTGGCTGGTAGTATTTTCAAGGTGCTTCTAGGGGTGATATCCCAGTGCTTCCCAACAAGTGTTAGAGTTGGGTTGACAAGAAGTGTCAATGTGAAGAATAGTTTTAAGATTACAAGGAGAAATAATGTAAGAAAGGTTTTAGACTTGGGTATTGTGGGTGGGTATTGAGTCGGGAGCTCTTCTCCCAAAAACAACCAATAGTAAGTTTCTAGTGCTAAAAGCTAATGTATAAGTATAAACTAATCCATGCAACCTACATGTGATCCATTGCTACAGACTGGTTTGTTTAATCCAACTGAACATAAATGTCCACAAGTCATGTAAAAATGACATCTTCAAAATATTAATAAAAACATGCTTCAAATACCAAATAGACCCCAAAAATATGTTTACAAGTGCTCATTTTAGTTGGATTTGGGCTAGATGCATTCCTGCTGTGGTAGGTCATACCCTATCGGCAAGCATACATACGATTTCTACATTTAATTAACTGTGTATTGTTTCATTATTTGAAAACTGTATGTCACATAAAATGAAGGAAGCAACACTGTGATTTTCATTAAAGTAAAATACATCACTGTTACACGTTGCAGACCGATTCTAGACTTTACTCTTTGTTCAGTCAAAAATCATATATACTTCTTGAACTAAGAAGCTAGAGCATAGATGTCTTAATCAAGTAAATCCTGGTGTTTTTTTGCTATGTTCTTGACTGTGCTTACACCTGTTTACCCATATTTGCCACTTTCATGTAATGTACAGTTTGGAGATTGGAGGAGGAGGTATTGAATAAAATCTAAGTTCACTTTAGTTAATTCATTCTGCCATACTGAATCTCTCAGCCTAGGCACAGTCTTATGACAGTACCTTAAATTGGCCCTTCACCATCTTTAATCACTTTTCATAATGTCCCTCCTCTCCCCAAACCCTGTTACACAATTGGATATTTAAAGTTTTTTTCCCCAAATTAACTTTTTTGATGGATCCGGTCTTGCACTTCCTGCTTTCTCATTTAGGTGGGACTGATGTTCTTCTCCCCCCCCCCACCTGAAACCTTCTAGGATACTTACACCACATATCCCAGGAGGCTATGGGGCAATCCCCAGTACCCAGCACATGTTCAACTGCACATCATTAAGGGCCATACAGAGGTAAGCACAGCTCACACTTTACTTCTATCTCACTAGAATGTAAGCACTGCAGATTTATTACACACAAAACTCTGGTCATTTCTCCACCTCCCTCTCCACTAGGCAATTCACAAAACACACAGTCCAAGACTTATTTTTTTGAATGGGCAGAGGGAGATGGAGGTGAAGACACAAGCGCTGGAGTTTATGAGACCTGCTCTTACATCCTAGCAGCGTGGAAGTACAAGGGGATGCTGTACATCCCCCAGTAAACATGAAAACATGGGATTTAGAAGAAAATGGGTATTGAGACAACAAAGTCTTTAATTGCTTTAACACTTGTAAGCTGATTATGCCCAAAGATGGGTTTTAATTTTTGCCTTTAAAAGATACAGATTCTTTTTCACAAACAGTGCTGCTGTGTATAGATAAATGCACTACAGATCGATTTGTATCGCTGCCTTGTGTTATAGTGGATGTTATTTTTCCACATGTCTTTGTTTTGATCTCTAGGCATATTATACAGCTCTGGCACCATTAAATGCTGTTTCTAAAAATAAAACAATGCTTTCGTAACACATGCTGCAAGGCAAATGAAGAAAGTGGGAACAGTCAGGTACATACACAACTTTAAAGTCTCAGCATTCACAATGGGTCATTAATATTTTAGATTTCACATGAGCAAAATGAGAAAAGGCAAAGGATGAAAAAAAAAGAATAAAAAGCAATTTTACAGCAGACAATTAGAATAAGCTTGATTTGCCTAACTCTGGCAATGGAGATAATGAGGGTCATTTACTATAGAATTGCAATGCTAATTAGAGTGAATTTGTGTGCATTATCGCTATTTAGTGCTAATCATGGCTAAAACGGTATTCACTATAGCGCTGGTAAAAAAATACTCCCAGAATCAAATTTACTATAGTTCCCTGAAAACAAATAGTGACCAAACCCTTACTCTGCTAAAATATGGAGTAGTGCACATGGAAATAATGTTTATGATATAATTGCCTAAATGGTACTGAAATATGTGGTATATTGTTTAATGACAATCTGCTTTTAAACTGTGTGAAAAAAATGATTTCTACACTGAAATATCTCTAAAAGCCAGAAAAGAGATAAATTCCCTGTCTCTGTATAACTAGGTGGCAGCATAACTGAGCATGCTCAGACCTGCAAACAGTTCTTATTTTAGCTCCCATGGCTTTTTTACAAGGCGCTATACTAAATACCAAAATTAGCTTTGGGCTAAAATGCATTTTTGAGAATGAAAATCGGCGCTATTATACTCCAATGCAAGTTTCAGCCATTGATTCTAATGGTACAAGTGTAACTTCCCCAAATAAATACTTTTAATGTTGAGATGAAATGTATCTTTCTCTGAAATAAATGCTCCTTGCAACAACTTTGCTGCTTCTATTTTGTTTTTTGTCATCTATTTTTTTTTAAGAATGCTAGAATGTGGAATTTGTTGATGTTTTGGTACAATATATTTTTCTCTGTCACTTTCACTTGTTACTCTCATTCTCACAAAAATCTTTACCCGAACTCACACAGGTGTCTTTACAAATCACAAACAATACCATTGCTGATGCAAATTTAAAATGGGTCAGAATTTTGTGTGTTTTTTATTATTTCCAAATAATCATAATTTGAGCCCAAAAAATGTGATATGTGTACCAACATCAGAAATCAAAATATAATTCCCAAAAATCAGAGGGTAACATCACTATTCTACACTCCACCAAAGATCACAGAATAAATCAAGAAGAATAACTCTTGAGTAATGTAATTTCACCATCTATATGTCCAAAGAAATGCAGTATATGTGTATTATGTGAAGGAGGTTTCCACATGTGGTGGCTCTGTGGCTTAGAGGTTAGAACTTTTACTTAGTATCTCTGAGGGTCTGGGTTCAAATCCTGAGCATGCTGCTTCATGCAGAAAAGTTGTCTCATCTCCCTATGCTGTTAAACATAACTCCTGACGCAGGCCCTAAAAACATGGGGGTTATTTAACCGGTTTAATACAGGGCATTTTCACCCCCTTCCTTCCCAGACCAATTTTTAGTTTTCAGCGCTGTCACACTTTAAACGACAATTGCGCGGTCCTGCGATGTTGTATCCAAACAAAATTGACATCCTTTTTTTCCCACAAATAGAGCTTTCTTTTGGTGGTATTTGATCACCTCTGCGGTTTTTATTTTTTGCGCTATAAACAAAAATCGACAATTTTGAAAAAAACACAATATTTTTTACTTTTTGCTATAATAAATATCCCAATTTAAAAAAAAAAAAAAAAATTTTTCCTCAGTTTCGGCCGATACGTATTCTTCTACATATTTTTGGTAAAAAAAAATTGCAATAAGCGTATATTGATTGGTTTGCGCAAAAGTTATAGCGTCTACAAAATACGGGATAGATTTATGGCATTTTTAAAAAAAAATGATTTATTTATTTTTTTTAATAGTAATAGCGGCGATTGCGATTTTTTTTTTGGGACCATTCACATTTATACAGTGATCGATGCTATAAAATTGCATTGATTACTGTGTTAATGTGACAGGCAGTGAAGGGGTTAACCACTAGGGGGACACAAGGGGTTAAATGTGTTTCCTAGGAAATGCTTCTAACTGTAGGGGGCGGGGACGTACAAGGGGAGGAGACCGATCAGTGTTCCACTGTACTGGGAACACAGATCGCTCTCCTCTCACCTGACAGGACGTGGATCTGTGTGTTTACACGCACAGATCCATGGTCCGGCCCGGTTAACGGGCAATCGCGGGTGCCCGGCGGACATCGCGGCCGCCGGGCACACGCACCAGGTCCCGAGAAACGCGGTGCGTGCGCCCCCTAGACGGCCGGGAACCCGAGGCCGTCATATGACGTCCACCCAGGATGGGAGATCCCATCTGTGGACGTCATATGTCTATATGCGGGTAGGGAAGTGGTTAATAAAGGGAAGTGCAGTCACTGTAGATCTGAGGGGAAGCTCTGCTGATTTTATCATGCAAGTTAAAATGCTGTTTTTTTATTTTCCCTGCATGTCCCCCTCAGATCTACAGTGACTGCACTTGAAAATGTTCTTTCAGTGCACTTACAAGTGGATTTGCCTTTAGTAAATAAACCCCTATGTCTAAATGTAGTATTTATGTGTAGAAGGGTTCCACCACCATTGTAAATCTTGCCAGATACACTATCCAGCCAAAAGTATTGGGACGCCTGCCTTTACACACATGAACTTTAATAGTAGCCCTGTCCACAAGGTTTAGTGTGTCTATTGGAATGTTTGACCATTCTTCCAGAAGAGCATTTGTGAGGCCAGGCACTGATGTTGGATGAGAAGGCCCGTCTCACAGTCTCTGCTCTAATTCAGCCAAAAGGTGTTCAATCGGGTTGAGGTCAGGACTCTGTGCAGGCCAGTCAAGTTCCTCCACCCCAAACTCCCTCATCCATGCCTTTATCGACCTTGCTTTGTGCACTGGTATGCAGTCATGTTGGAACAGGAAGGGGCATCCCTAAACTGTTCCCACAAATATGGGAGCATGAAATTGTCCAAAATGTCTTGGTCAGCCAACGCCTTAAGAGTTCCCTTCACTGGAACTAAGAGGCCAAGCCCAACCCCTGAAAAACAACCCCACATCATATTCCCCCCGTCCACCAAATGATTTGGACCAGTGCACAAAGCAAGGTCCATAAAGACATGGATGAGTGAGTTTGGGGTGGAGGAACTTGACTGGCCTGCACAGAGTCCTGACCTCAACACAAATGAACACCTTGGGGATAAGTTAGAGCGGAGACTGTAATGGGGCGTACACACGGTCGGACTTTTCGTCTACAAAAGTCCGACAGCCTGTCCGACAGACTTCCGGCGGACTTTCGGCGGACTTGCAGCAGACTTTCTAACGAACGGACTTGCCTACACACGACCACACAAAAGTCCGACGGATTCGTACGTGATGACGTACACCGGACTAAAATAAGGAAGTTCATAGCCAGTAGCCAATAGCTGCCCTAGCGTGGGTTTTTGTCCGTCGGACTAGCACACAGACGAGCGGATTTCGGGGTCCGTCGTAGTTACGACGTAAAGATTTGAAGCATGTTTCAAATCTAAAGTCCGTCGGATTTGAGGCTGAAAAAGTCTGCTGAAAGTCCGGAGAAGCCCACACACGATCGGATTACCAGCCAGCTTTAGTCCGTCGGCGTCCGTTGGACTTTTGTAGACGAAAAGTCGGACCGTGTGTACGCCCCATAAGGCAAGCCTTCTCGTCCAACATCAGTGCCTGACCTCACAAATGCACTTCTGGAAGAATGGTCAAACATTCCCATAGACACACTCCTAAACCTTGTGGACAACCTTCCCAGAAGAGTTGAAGCTGTTATAGCTTTGAAGGGTGGGCCAAATCAATTTTGAACCCTACGGACTAAGACTGGGATGCCATTACAGTTCATGTGCGTATAAAGGCAGGCGTCCCAATACTTAGGCCAATATATTGTATATTGCTTGTGACACTGAGCATGGCTATGGACTTAAAGCTGGTTCACACCACCGAGATGCAGACTACATGTGTGAGGCTGCCCACTGGCTAAGTGGGTAGCAATTCTGTCTAGCAGCACTGGAGGTTGCTGGTTCAATTCCCCAACATGCTAATGCTTGTGTTGAAGTTTATATGTTTTCCCTGTGTGGGTTTCTCACCACAATCCAAAGACATGCTGGGATTTTATTTGTCTCCTGTTGAAATAGTCTCTAATGTAAGAAAGTTCGTTTTGGACTTTAGATTGGAAGCACATTGCAGCCAGAGACTGATGTTAATGTTTTTAAGCACTAATCATGCCCAGGGACTTGGACATTTAAAATTGTAGGGTTTACACTGCACGGGTACATATACTTAGAAAACTGTTGCTTTGTTTATGTGCATGCAAATGGACTTTGATCTTTGACCTGTAGTTGGAAATTTGATGCAAATAGCCAAGGGCTAACACGGTTGCAAAAAAGTATTATGTGTTCCTGCTCATCAGGTGCAATCACTTTGGACATACATGGACGTACTTCTATTGGGTGTGTGTCAGTGTACTAACAATACAACCTTATATAAAGGACTGCAGTAGGGAGGGTACATTTGGCCTGAGAAGCGGACAGATTTTTTGCTGTGATTTGTGGGGGAGAAGGAATTAGATTGTGCATAATGACAAACGCAAATCAAAAGTGGCCATGCTTTCAATGTTGTGTGTGTATTCCTGTCTGAACAAACATTCATGGTTTGAGAGCATCTACTGACCTTCTACTCTTTGATCTCATTGCTTAATCATGTACACAGAAATGCAACTTCCAGCAGAACACACTCCCCAATGTATGTGTGTGGATTGTGGGGTGTTGGTGGGTGTTATAGTTTGAATATGTGCCTTTTTTTGTATTATGTTGGAATGCTTTGTAAGAATAATGACTGTTAAGTATGTTTCTATAATCTTGCAGATAAAAATGTGATGTGGTTTGGTGGGTGAGTAGTTTTATTATGAAATGTGTTGCCTGTTATACACTGAAAGTAAAGCTGTGTCCACTCTAAGGTTTAGACAAATTTTAGATTGTACGCTCCTATGAGCAGGGCCCTTAACCACTTGCTGACCACCTAACGCAGATATACTGCGGCACAATGGCACGGGCAGGCAAAATCACGTATCTGATACGCGATTTGCCTCCCGCAGGCAGGGGGCGCACCGCGCCCCCCAGGTGCCCGAGGCGGTTGGCATCATTAGGGGAGCGATCCGTGCTGAGGGGGAGGCCACTCATTCATGGCCACCCCCTCGCGATCACTCCCAACGAATGACAATCTTCCTCTGCTGCTGTATTGTAATGTAAACAGCGGCAGAGGAAGTGATGTCATCTCTCCTCCTGTCGGTCTTCTCGTTCCGGCACTGAGGAGAGAAGACATCCAAGTAAGTGCACCAACACTACACTAACAGTAGAACACTCTAGGCACAATTTTCACCCCCTGCACCCCCTGTTACAGTGACACCAATAGCAGTTTTTTTTTTTTTTTTTTACTGATTACTGCATTGGTGTCATTTGGGACTGTTATAAGTGGTAGGGCAGTTAGTGGTAGGCCCCTTTAGGTCTAGGGTACCCCCTAACCCTCCTAATAAAGGTTTAACCCCGTGATCACCCCCCGTCGCCAGTGTCACTAAGCGATCGTTTTTCTGATCGCTGTATAAGTGTCACAGGTGACGATAGTTAGGGAGGTAAGTATTTAGGTTCGCCGTCAGTGTTTTATAGCGTCAGGGACTCCCATATACTACTTAGTAAAGGTATTAACCCCCTGATTGCCCCCTAGTTAACCCTTTCACCAGTAATCACCGTATAACTGTTATGGGTGACGCTGGTTAGTTAGTTTATTTTTTATAGTGTCAGGGCACCCGCCATTTATTACCTAATAAAGGTTTAACCCCCTGATCACCCGGCGGGTGATACAAGTTTAGTTTTAGGGTCAGATAGGATCTGCGTCGCCCCAGGCAGCGTCAGGTTAGTGCCAGTACTGCTAACACCCACGCATGCAGCATATACCTCCCTTAGTGGTATAGTATCTGAACGGATCAATATCTGATCAGATCTATACTAGCGTCCCCAGCAGTTTAGGGTTTCCAAAAGTGCGGTGTTAGCGGGATCAGCCCAGATACCTGCTAGCACCTGCATTTTGCCCCTCTGCCTATGACAGATAGCTCTGACGATGGAGTTGTGGTCCCTGCCAAGGTCAGGCATACCAGACCCCGAACTTCTTCTTCTGTTGTTGATGTGCAAGAACCGCAGGTCCCTCGTATGGAGCAGAGCAGTACTAGCACCGCTATTCTTTCTGGTGAACTGGCAAGCACCAGCGGCCTAGTATACCCTGGTCGTAGTCAATCCAGTACTGCAGTATCACGTGGTGACGTTGCGAATCCCATAAGTGCTGTTCAAGCTGGTGAGGTGGCAAACACAAGTAGTGTCCCGCTGCCACCAAGAAGACGAACACAGGCCCGCCAATCCTAATTGGGAACCCACCACTTCTGCAACACCCGTACTTCCCCCATTCACTGGCCAACCTGGCATTTAGGTGGAAACAGTTGATTTTATGTCACTTAATTTTTATTTGCTGTTTTTCACCGAAGATCTCTATAGATCTATTGTGGACCAAAGCAATTTGTATGCTGGTCAACACATCGCCACTATTCCCCAGTCCTCCCTTGGCAGAGATTGGAGACCAATTACGATTTCTGAATTTAAGCTCTTTCTGGGCCTTTCCCTCAACATGGGCATAACTAAAAGGAGTGAGTTGCAGTCATGTTGGTCCACTGACCCAATTCACCATATGCCCTTGTTCTCTGCCTCCATGACCAGGGCACAATACGAGCAGATCTTGCGGTTCATGCACTTCAATGACAATGAACTCTGTCGTCCTCGTGCAGACCCTGGATACGATCGGCTCTACAAAATTCGGCCCCTCGTAAACCACTTCAACCAACATTTTGCAGACTTGTTTACTCCCCATCAAGTTGTCTGTGTTGATGAGTCCCTGATTAAGTTTTTTGGCCGCTTGTCATTCAAACAGTACCTTTCCAGCAAGCGTGCCAGATACGGGGTCAAGATGTATAAGCTCTGTGACAGGGCCACAGGCTATACATGTAGTTTTATGGTTTACGAGGGAAAAGATAGCTGTGTAGAGCCGACAAACTGCCCTGACTACATAGGAAGCGCTGGCAAGATTGTGTGGGACTTGGTGTCACCCTTATTTGGAAAGGGGTACCACTTGTACATGGACAATTATTACACGAGCGTGCCACTTTTTAGTCACTTGTTTGATCAGCAAATTGGAGCATGTGGCACCGTGCAACCTAATCACCGGGGCTTACCCCAGAGGCTTGTAGATTCCCGTCTTAGGCTGGGGGAGAGAGCCTGCTTGAAGTGTAATAACTTGCTCGCTATGAAGTGGAGGGACAATAAGAATGTTTTCGTTCTTACCTCCCTTCATGCAGACACGATGGTCCAAATTACTACGGCGACTGGTGTTGTGGAGAAACTCCTCTGTGTCCACGCATATAACCAAAATATGGGAGGGGTGGACCTCAACAACCAGTTGGTGGCGCTGTACCTAGTTGCCCGTAAGGCCAGAAGCTGGTACAAGAAAGTGTCTGTTTATTTATTTCAATTGACTTTGCTGAACGCAAATGTGCTATACAGAGCTTCAGGATGGACAGGATCCTTCCTTAAATTCCAGGAAAAGATCATCAGAGCCCTTCTGTTTCCAGACGGTGCTCCACCTCACCTTCCCCAACCAAATGCAGTAAGCCGGCTGCATGAGAGGCATTTTCTTTATGTCCTCCCGAGTACTCCTACCCAACGAACCCCCCAAAAAAGATGTCGTGTCTGCAGCAAGCGTGGATATAGGCGTGACACCCGCTATTATTGTCCCTCCTGTCCTGACAATCCTGGTCTTTGCATTGGTGAATGTTTTGAACCCTACCATACACTAGTTGAGTGTTAGCTTAGGGTACAGCACTGCACAGACTAGGCACACTTTCACAGGGTCTCCCAAGATGCCATCGCATTTTGAGAGACCCGAACCTGGAACCGGTTACAGTTACAAAAGTTACAGTTACAAAAAAAAAGTGTAAACAAAAAAAAACACAAAAAAATAAAATAAAAAAAACTAAAATAGTTATAGTTGTCGTTTTATTGTTCTCTCTCTATTCTCTCTCTATTGTTCTGCTCTTTTTTACTCTATTCTATTCTGCAATGTTTTATTGTTATTATGTTTTGTCATGTTTGCTTCTCAGGTATGCAATTTTTCTCCCTTTGTCTTTCAGGATAGCACCTGGAGAGAGCGCAGCTCCACCCACTTTTCCCAGAAAACACTGCAGTCAGTTTTCTTTAAAGACCGGACGCTTCCACCATGGCCTCAGTTGTAATGTTTCCTCCGCCATGGTAGAAGCATTGCAGGGAGCCAAGGGTGTGCTACGCTTTCTCCAAGTGGGGAGAGTATTGGGCATACCGGTATTTGTTTGCATTTCTTTGTTTGCAGGCCAGCCCAGCTTCCTCCCTTACCTGTGGTGGATGCTCCGGCGTCCTCTCCTCTTCATACCCGGCGAGGGTCAGGCTGCTGGGGGTCCCCGCTCCTTTAGACCAGCGGCTAGGCTAAGGAGGAGCGGCGTCTTCTTCATCCCCAAAGCCTCAGCCTTCCGGGTTCCGGTGGTGAGTGCGTCACTATGACCGGGGGCGGGGCTTCTAGCAGAGCGATGCGGCTTCCAGTTCCGGCCGCTGGAACACAGGAGGAGGGGACGGCCTCTTCCGGCTGACATCATTTCCAGCCCTCGCAGCGGCGAGCGGACTGGGAATTTTGAAATAAAAAGCACCAAACACCATTGTGAGTCCTGGAAGCATGGAGGAGGAACAAATGGTGGTGGCAGGAGCAGGAGCCACGCAAGTCAGCCAGGCCCAGGTAAGCAGGGACAGCGGTCTTTGTATCTTACTCTATGGGCATGTGTTATTTTCCCTCTTTTAAGTTCTGGAGAATTTAGGAGCCTGCAACACTCTTTCTGTATGTTGAATCAGGAAATATGTGTGTTCATTTGTGGTTAAGTGAATCTGTGGGGGAATTTACTGGCTGATCTAAAAAAAGAGGGGGTTAAAGTGTTGGCTTCTCTATTTTTTTCAGCATGCTATTGTTTTGTGTTTCTATACATTGAAAGAAAGGATAAAAGCATATGGTTATTTTTGTGTATTTAAGAAAGTTAAAGAAAAAGACCCAGACAAACCTGCCAATTTCCATCAGGGCAGCTATGTCTGTCTTGGGGCTCCTTACTGCCTCAATACCAGCAGTACAATGGGCACGTTTCCATGCAAGGGATATCCAGCAGGCAATCCTGAGAAATTGGTCCTATTTAGAGTCCCTGGAAAAATTGATAAAAATGCCCCCTCAAGTTCAGAGGAAACTCTGGTGGTGGGGGAGCCACTCAAATCTGGACAGAGGCCTGCTCTGGTGTTTTCCCCTGGAGAGGAGGTTGACAACCGATGCAAGTTCTTGGGGTTGGGGCGCCCACCTGCAAGGACAGATGGCTCAGGGGAATTGGACAAACAGGGAAGCCAGGAGATCCTCCAATTGGAGGGAACTAGGCTATTCTCTTAGGACTATGGGCTTTCAAGAAATTAGTCCAGGGTCACCATGTCCAAGTTTTGTTGGACAACGCCACAGCAGTGGCATATATAACAAGGCAAGGAGGCACAAGAAGCAAGGTCTTGCTATCCTAGTCCCTTCAGATTCTATCCTGGGCAGAAAACAACCTGAGGTCCCTAACAGCAGTGCACTTAAAGGGAGATCTGAATTTAGTAGCAGACTTTCTGAGCAGAGAAAGGATACTAGAAGCAGAGTGGGGTCTAAACATGGAAGTATTCCAAAAATTAATAGAAAAATGGGGAGCTCCTCAAATAGATCTGTTCGCATCCCAGAAGAATTCAAAGGTGAAGGCCTTTTTCTCACTAAACAGGCAAGATCAAGCGAGAGGATTGGATGCGCTGGCACAACCGTGGAACTTCCACTTGTGCTACACCTTTCCCCCCTTTCAAATGATCCCTTTGGTTTTAAAGAAACTACAGAAAGAGGCCACGAGTATGATTCTAGTGGCTCCGTTTTGGCCCAAAAGGGCTTGGTTTGCAACTATACAGAGGATGGCGGTAGAACCTCACTGGGTTCTTCCACTTCAAAAAGATCTCCTAACCCAGGGATCCCTTCAGCATCCAAATATCGAGCACCTCAGACTGACAGGGTGGTTACTGAAGAGCAGATCCTAAAAAGAAAAGGCCTCTCAGATAAACTGATCTCAACCCTTTTAAGTAGTCGAAAAAAGGTTACCAGAGCTATTTATTTTAAGACGTGGAAGCGGTTTAATTCCTGGTGCACGACTAAAAAATTATCTCCACAGGAAATGCTTACAGTATTAGAGTTCCTCCATGAAGGAATGGAGATGGGGTTGGCAACCAGTACCCTGAAGGTTCAAGTGGTCGCCTTATTGGTTTTTCTTGAGAGACAGCTATCTCAGGAGCCGCTTATTATTAGATTTTTTAAGGCATTGGCCAGAGCTAGGCCAATACCTTTTACATTTTTTCCAAAATGAGACTTATGATTGGTTCTACAAGGTTTGATCAAAAGACCTTTTGAACTTCCAGAGGAAGCGACAATAAAGTTATGGTCGCTCAAACTAGTTCTTTTAGTAGCAGTTACCTCAGCTAGAAGGGTAAGTGAGTTGCAAGCTCTATCTATAATAGAATCTTTCTGCTATATATTTCCAGACCGGGTAGTGCTAAAAACTGACCTGGGTTTTCTGCCAAAAGTTTCAACAGCATTTCATAGGGCACAAGAAATAATTCTACCTACCTTTTGCCCTACACCATCCAGCTCTAAGGAGAAGTCTTTCCATACCCTGGACGTGAGAAGGTGTTTACTACACTATTTAGAAATCACGAGAGAGTTCAGAAAGTCAAATTCTCTCTTTATTCTATTCTCTGGATCACGTAAAGGATATAGTGCTTCCAAAAACACTATAGGTAGATGGCTGAGAATGACCATCAGTGAAGCCTATAGAGCTTCAGGTGCAGATCCTCCTACAGGGGTAATGGCCCACTCAACAAGGGCAGTAGCAACATCCTGGGCAGAAAGAGCAGGGGCTTCTCCAGGTCGGATCTGTAAAGCGGCCACGTGGACAAGTTTCTCCACCTTCACCTGCCACTGCAGGTTGGACTTGCTATCAGCATCGGAACAATCATTCGGCAGGAAAGTCCTGCAGGCGGTGGTCCCACCTTAGAGTAAGTACTCTTTTATCATCTCCAGGTGTTGTCCTGAAAGACGAAGGGAGAAAAATCCTAGTTAGACTTACCGGTAACGGTATTTCTACTAGTCTTTCAGGACAGTGCCGATGACCCACCCTAATTGTATTATAAAATGTGGTGTTGTTGCTATGTTTTGCTTTTCTAATTTCAGCATGGCTGGAGGTACTCTATGAACAACTGAGGCCATGGTGGAAGTGTCCGGTCTTTAAAGAAAACTGACTTCAGTGTTTCCTGGGAAAAGTGGGTGGAGCTGCGCTCTCTCCAGGTGCTGTCCTGAAAGACTCGTAGAAATACCGTTACCGGTAAGTCTAATTAGGGTTTTTTATACTTTACTGTTTACTGTGTTTTATTGTGAACCATTTTTTTGTTTTCAGGTACGCCATTCAGCTGCAGAGCGGATTTATTTATCTTGACAACAACAGCGTTTGCTCCCACGATACATAAAGCCGTGACTCCAGTGCTGTAGGAGGTGATTTCACCATCACAGTTAAAAAAAAGAGCATATATGCCAAAGCATGGGGGCAGCAGGGACGGAGGAGCAATTTGCTCCTACCTTTTGGGGCGGATGCCTCCATGCTGCGGCATATATAAACGGTGCATGTATGCCCATCATTAGAAGTGGGTAGATGAAGGGAGGTATTCTAATGGTGGGCATACCCACCGATCAATCTATTTTTTTCGTTCAGCCCACAGACTGCATGAAAAAAAAGTTTACAATATATGCCCAACAAGGACCAGCAACATATTGGTATGTTGCTGGACTTTGAGTGGTTATACCAGAATGATGCCTGCAAGTTTAGGTATCATCTTGGTATCATTCTTTTCAGCCAGTGGTCGGCTTTCATGTAAAAGCAATCCTAGCATCTAATTAGCCTCTAGTCTGCTTTTACAAGCAGTGGGAGGGAATGCCCCACCCCCCCACTGTCTTCCATGTTTTTCTCTGGCTCTCCTGTCCCAACAGGGAACCTGAGAATGCAGCCGGTGATTTGGCCAGCTGACCCTAGAGCTGATCAGAGACCAGAATGGCTCCAATGATCTCTATGGCCTAAGAAACTGGAAGCTACGAGCATTTTATGACTTAGATTTTGCCGGATGTAAACAGCGCCATTGGGAAATTGGGAAAGCATTTTATCACACCGATCTTGGTGTGGTTAGATGCTTTGAGGGCAGAGGAGAGCTCTAGGGTCTAATAGACCCCATTTTTAAAAAAAAAAAGTACCTGTCACGACCTATTGCGATCATAGGGGATATCTACATTCCCTGACATAACAATAAAAATGATTTAAAAAAAATGAAAGGAACAGTTTAAAAATAAGATAAAGAAAAAAAAAAGAAAGAAAGAAAAAAAAAAAAGCACCCCCTGCCCCCCCCTGCAAAGGCGAACGCAAGCGTCGGTCTGGCGTCAAATGTAAACAGCAATTGCACCATGCATGTGAGGCATTACTGTGAAGGCCAGATTGAGGGCAGTAATTTTAGCAGTAGACCTCCTCTGTAAATCTAAATTGGTAACCTGCAAAGGCTTTTAAAGGTTTTTAAAAATGTATTTAGTTTATCGCCACTGCATGTTTGTGCGCAATTTTAAAGCATGTCGTGTTTGGTATCCATGTACTCGGCCTAATATCATCTTTTTTTTTTCATCAAACATTTGGGCAATATAGTGTGTTTTAGTGCATTAAAATTTAAAAAAGTGTGTTTTTTCCCAAAAAATTAATTGCGTTTGAAAAATCGCTGCGCAAATACTGTGTGAAAAAAAAAGAAACACCCACCATTTTAATCTGTAGGGCCTTTGCTTTAAAAAAATATATAATGTTTGGGGTTCAAAGTAATTTTCTTGCAAAAAAAATAATATTTTCATGTAAACAAAAAGTGTCAGAAAGGGCTTTGTCTTCAAGTGGTTAGAAGAGTGGGTGATGTGTGACATAAGCTTTTAAATGTTGAATATAAAATGCCAGGACAGTTTAAACCCCCCCAAATGACCCCATTTTGGAAAGTAGACACCCCAAGCTATTTGCTGAGAGGCATGTTGAATCCATGGAATTTTTTATATAAGAGGTATGTCGAGTCCATGGAATATTTTATATTGTGACACAGGTTGCGGGAAAAAGACTTTTTTTTTTTGCACAAAGTTGTCACTAAATGATATATTGCTCAAGCATGCCATGGGAATATGTGAAATTACACCCCAAAATACATTCTGTTGCTTCTCCTGAGTATGGGGATACCACATGTGTGAGACTTTTTGGGAGCCTAGCCGCGTACGGGACCCTGAAAACCAAGCACCGCCTTCAGGCTTTCTAATGCCCCGTACACACGGTCGGATTTTCAGACGGAAAATGTGTGATAGGACCGCGTGTAGGCTCCATCACACATTTTCCATCGGATTTTCCGACACACAAAGTTTGAGAGCAGGATATAAAATTTTCCGACAACAAAATCCGTTGTCGGAAATTCCGATCGTGTGTACACAAATCCGACGGACAAAGTGCCACGCATGCTCAGAATAAATAAAGAGATGAAAGCTATTGGCCACTGCCCCGTTTATAGTCCCGATGTACGTGTTTTTCGTCACCGTGTTTAGAATGATCGGATTTTCCGACAACTTTGTGTGACCGTGTGTATGCAAGACAAGTTTGAGCCAACATCCGTCGGAAAAAATCCTAGGATTTTGTTGTCGGAATGTCTGAACAAAGTCCGACCGTGTGTACGGGGCATAAGGGCGTACATTTTTTTATTTCACTGTTCACTGCCCATCACAGTTTTGGAGGCCATGGAATGCTCAGATGGCACAACCCCCCCCCCAAATTACCCTATTTTGAAAAGTAGACACCCCAAGCTATTTGCTGAGAGGTATGGTGAGTATTTTGCAGACCTCACTTTTTCTCACAGTTCTGAAAATTGAAAAAAGAAAAAAAAAAAATTTTTCTTGTCTGTCTTTTTTTTCAAAAACAAATGAGAGCTGCAAAATACTCACCATGCCTCTCAGCAAATAGCTTGGGGTGTCTACTTTCCAAAATGGAGTCATTTGGGGGGGTTTTGTGCTAGCTTGGCATTTTATGGCTTTCGAAACTGTGATATTTAGTGAGGAGTGAATTGAAAAATTTACGCCCTTAGAAAGCCTGAAGGCGGTGATTGGTTTTCGGGGCCCCGTATGCAGCTAGGCTCCCAAAAAGTCCCACACATGTTGTATCCCCGTACTCAGGAGAAGCAGCAGAATGTATTTTGGGATGTAATTCCACATATGCCCATGGCATGTTTGAGCAATATATCATTTGGTGACAACTTTGTGCAAAAAAAAAAAAAGTTTGTCACTTTCCCGCAACTTGTGGCAAAATATAAAAAATTCCATGGATTCAACATGCCTCTCAGCAAATAGCTTGGGGTGTCTACTTTCCAAAATGGGGTCATTTGGGGGGGGGTTGTGCCATCTTGGCATTTTATGGCCTTAAAAACTGTGATAGGTAGTGAGGAGTGAAATCAAAAATTTACGCTCTTAGAAATCCTGAAGGCGGTGCTTGGGTTTTGGGGCCCCGTACGCGGCTAGGCTCCAAAAAAGTCCCACACATGTGGTATCCCCGTACTCAGGAGGAGCAGCTGAATGTATTTTGGGACGCAATTCCACATATAACCATGGCTTGTGTGAGCAATATATCATTTAGTGACAACTTTTTGTATTTTTTTTTTTTTATCATTATTCAATTACTTGGGCCAAAAAAATGTAATATTCAATGAGCTCAACATGCCTCTCAGCAATTTCCTTGGGGTGTCTACTTTCCAAAATGGGGTAATTTGGGGGGGGGGGTTGTACTGCCCTGCCATTTTAGCACCTCAAGAAATGACATAGGCAGTCATAAACTAAAAGCTGTGTAAATTCCAGAAAATGTACCCTACTTTGTAGACACTATAACTTTTGCGCAAACCAATAAATATACGCTTATTGACATTTTTTTTACCAAAGACAAGTGGCCAAATACATTTTGGCCTAAATGTATGGCTAAAATTGAGTTTATTGAATTTTTTTTATAACAAAAAGTAGAAAATATCATTTTTTTTCAAAATGTTCGGTCTTTTTCTGTTAATAGCGCAAAAATAAAAAAACGGTGATCAAATACCATCACTAGAAAGCTCTATTTTTGGGAAAAAAGGACGCGCAATTAGCAATTTAAGCAATGCAGTGCCAAAATTGTAAAAAGTGCTCTGGCCAGGAAGGGGGTAAATCCTTCCGGGGCTGAAGTGGTTAAAACCCAATTGCTGACTGTTTTGCTAATTGTAGCACCATATATCCTGTAGAACATTTTTTTATGCCAGTAAATGAACATATTGTTTTGTTTCTGCTGGCAAAATAAAAGTACATTATTGAGCTTGTTTGTTTTTCTCTTTTCTTTCTTCTTTTTAATTAGTTTGGGGAAGTGCAATATCTATCTTATAACCATAGAAATTATAAGATATAATTGTGCACCAAAAAACCTAATCTCTTCAGCACGCCTGCAAGTAAATGATAAAGGTGTTTAAGTGGAGTCTTTATATATAACAGCTGTGGAGAATTGCAGGTAATTAATTCAGCTGGTGGATATGCAGTGTTGTATGTGTCAGCCCTGGTTCACATTGGTGCGATTTGACATGTCAAATCGACGGCAATTGCAACGTTCTAATCGGTATGGCGCTGCAATTTCCTAAAGTAGTTTCTGTACTACTTTTTGGTGACTTTGGGTAGCAATTTCGATTGACATCTGTGCAGAAACCTGCACAGATGTCTCTGAAATTCCCCCCCGCAGTCGGAACTGACATGACTGAACTCCTCCCACTGTCAATGTGAACCAGGGCTCAAACTGGGCCTTTGTCTTTGTAATTCACCTGCTGCAATCCCAGGGACACCATTTCTTGTCAAACTCCCTTAAGTCTGCCTTCAAATATTGTTATATGTATAAATACAGATTTGCATATATGGAAATAAAAACTACTAGACGTGGTTACGATCAAATATTCGCAGCTGCTATCAAAAGAGCATGGTTTCCCCTTCTGACCCGGAAATTAGTCATTGTAATCACCCAGAAGTTCCTGTGCTGGTCATGATCTCCATCTAGGTGGACATGGTGAGGTCCCTCTTTAGCAAATAGGAGGTGCTGCTCATTTACCGGGTAAGTGTAGGATATGTACTTGTGGTAAATCAATGTGGGGTGGATGTGGTAGTTAGATTTGGTGTGGGTGCGGTTCATTGATTTGTTTGGCATCACCACACATTTGCTTCCAGCCCATGTGCACACATCACTTCCTGCATTTGTTTTGCTGATGTAAATCAGTAAGTATATAAGTGAGGGCTCCTTTTATTAGAAAAAAAAATATATATATATATATATGGCTTGTTTCACACTTGGTTGACTTTTCCAGCAAATTTGGACCTCTGTGTTGTATGACAAGTTGTACCCCATGATTCTCAATGATAACCATTCATATCTGTGCTACTTCAAGTCGCACCAACTTCAAGGTAGTCTTTGTACTACTTTGTGACTTTCCTGTGACTTGAGGTACATAGGTCGCTATATTACACAGGCATTCCCAGAAGTTGGAGCCAAGTTGTGGCAGCAAAATAGTGTGACTTTCAGTTCACAGCAGTGTGAATAAGGTTCATGGATAACACTTTTGAATTTGGCCCTATTGTCACTTGTGCAACCTGAAAGAGGGGCAAATTCGTCCCTGCACTACCTTTGTTTGACTTTGATGCGATTTGAGGTCCATACACCACAAAATTACACAGGCATTGCTTCAAGTCACAGCAAAGCTGTGCAATTTTAGGGTCACACAAGTGCAAATAGGGCCTAATTCAAAGGTGTTATAAATTAATCTCATTAGGTTACTTTCACACTTGGGTGACTTTTCATGCAGCTTTGGACCTCAGAGTCGCATAAAAAGTTGCCCCCCATGATTTCCATTCATATCTATGCAACTTCACCCATGTTCACATAGCTCTGAATTGACATGTCAAATTCCAGGGCAAATAGGCACCTATTGATGACAATGGAACTGTCCGAATTGGTGCGATGCTGCACCGATTCCCAAAAGCAGTTCCTGCACTACTTTGGCGACTTCAGGGGGCGATTTCTTACCTCCCATCTTTTTGAGATGGGTAGAAGGGACACCTATTAGCAAAAGTATGTAGGCATAGGACACACCCCCTAAAACACCTCCTTAACCGCTTGCCGACCAGCGCATGATGATGTACGTTGGCACAGCTGCGCAAATGGGCGTACTTGTATGTCCCCTTTAAATCGATGGCCCACGATTGTGACACAGAGAGGCAGAATGGGGAGATGCCTGTGTAATGCCTAGCAACATGACAGGGATCTACTGCTCCCAGTGATCAGGAGCAGTGATCTCTGTCACGTTCTAGTGAGCCCACCCCCCCTACAGCTAGAACACAGTGAGGGAACACAGTTAACCCCTTGATCACCCCCTAGTGTTTAACCCCTTCTCTGCCAGTGTCATTTACACTCAATCAGCATTTTTATAGCACTGATCACTGTATAAATGTCACTGGTGCCAAAAGTGTCCAATGTGTCCGCTGCAATGTTGCAGTCACAATAAAAATCGCAGATCGCCGCCATTACTAATAAAAAAAATTATAAGAAAAATGCCATAAATCTATCCCCTATTTTGTAGACGCTATAACTTTTGCGCAAACCAATCAATATACGCTTATTGCAATTTTTTTTTCTTACCAAAAATATGTAGAAGAATACATATCGGCCTAAACTGAGGAAGAAATTTGTTTTTTAATATATTTTTTGGGGATATTTATTATAGCAAAAAATAAAAAATATTGCTTTTTTTTCAAAATTGTCACTGTTTTTGTTTATAGTGCAAAAAATAAAAAACGCAGAGATTATGAAATACCATCAAAAGAAAGCTCTATTTGTGGGAAAAAAAGGACATCAGATTTATTTTGGTGCAACGTAGCACTACCACGCAATTGTCAGTTAAAGTGACGCAGTGCCGTATCGCAAAAAGTGCTCTGGTCAGGAAGGGGGTAAATCCTTCTGGGGCTGAAGTGGTTAAAGGAGAATTATTCAAAAAAAAATTATTGGTTAAACCCCCAAGTGCTTTTTTTTACCAATAATATTCCTTCAGATTGGCTTTGGAAATTTACAAACAAAGCAATTTAGAAATTAGATGAAAGATTTAGCACTGGGAAACACTTTTTGAAACATAAAAAGTGAATTTTATATACAACTATATAGAGCAGAACAAAATGAGGGACAAATGAGGAGGAAAGAGGAACTGAGGGACATTGTTCCAAATCAGAACAATTGGGACCTATGCGATTTCAATAGACATCTGTGCAGGAAAGTGCACTGATGTCTCTTAAATTGCTCACAAAGTCGGGCTAGGGCCCCTTTCACACTTGTGCTACTTTTCCTGTGAATTTGGACATCAAAGTCGCATGACAAGTCATACCCCATGATTTTCAATGAGTACCATTCATATCTGTGCGACTTCAAGTCATACCGACTTCAAAGTAGTACCTGTACCACTTTGGTCCGACTTTGATGCGAGTTGAGGTCCACAGACCTCAAGTTTACACAGGCATTACCTGAAATCGCAGTAAAACTGCTGACACAAAATCGCGGGAAAATTGCACGGCTTTCCCTGAGACTCCTGCATCCATAGACCTCAAGATTACACAGGCATTGCTTAAAGTCACATCAAAATTGCACGACTTTCAGGTCGCACAAGTGTGAAAGGGACCTAAGTCACTGTGCTGAGTACTAATATAGCTAGAATATAAAGTAGTCCCAGCATCAAACATTAGTAAACATATGTTCTCAATATAATTGTGCTCAAATGGCTGAAAATCACACAGATGGTATCACCTACTGAAAGCTTGCATTGTACTCAGCAGCATATGCTGAAAAGAGGTGAATGTCTATTAGCCAATGCCACATCAGCATGAGCATGGTTGTTATTATAATATTAATGCCTGAAATGCAAAACATTATTGTATAGAATCAAACATTAGTAAATGTATTTTCTATCTAGGTAAGTGCTAAGCTCTGTAGCATAGTGGTATGCCCTGCTACCTTCGAAGGTTCAAGCCATGAGTTTGAATCCCACTGATGGTATTACCTCCTGAAAACATGCATTGTACTCAACAGCATAATTAGCCAATGCACATCAGTTTTGTTTATTCCATATTTTAACTCTTCAAATGCATGCAATGGTATGTATGTATTATTCGATAATATTATGGTGTGGAATTCCAAATCCAAGGAAAAAAACATTGTAGGGTCCCCCCAGTACATACCAGTCCCTTCAGGTCTGGTATGGACTTTAAGGGGAACCCCACACCAAAATGTAAAAAAAATTGATGTGGGGCCCCCCAAAATCCATATCAGACCCTTATCCAAGCATGCAACCTGGAGGTCAGGATAGGGGGGGATGAGCGAGCACCCTCCCCTCCTGAACTGTACCAGGCCATATGCCCTCAACATGGGGAGGGTGCTTTGGGGTTCACCCCAAAGCACCTTGTCCCCATCTTGATGGGGACAAGGGCCTCTTCCCGACAACCCTGGCCGGTGGTTGTCGGTCTGCAGGTGGAGGGGTTTATCAGAATCTGGAAGCCCCCTTTAACAAGATCCTGGCCCCCTATGTGAATGGGTAGGGGTACTCCTACCCATTCACCAAAAAAAGCAGTGAAATGTGAAACAAGTCCATTATTGTAAAATAGCTCAGAACTGTCTTCTTCCCTGAGCTGTCTTCTCCTGCCGCTGTCTCTCCCACCAGCATCTTCTCCCCAAGCTGTCTTCTCCCAGAGCCATCTCTCCTGCCACACTGTTTTCTCCATCTGCTGTGTTCTTCCGCACTGTCGGTTACCCGCTAATAACAAAAAAAAGCCACTCTTCTTCTGTGGCAGTCTTCCTCCGCTGTGTTGTCACCCGCTGGGTGGAGTCTCTTACATAGCCATGGGACGGGCTCTCCGGTTGATGTCATCGGATGACCACAGCAGACCACCACAGAAGAAGAGCTTTTTTTTATTAGTGGGTAACCAGCTGTGTGGATGAACACAGCAGCGGGAGAAGACGTCGGCAACATGAGAGACGGCTCGGGGAGAATACAGCTCGTGGAGATGAAACCTCAAACACTAGTAAATGTATTTTCTTTGTATGATTGTGTTAAGCCCAATAGGCTAGTGGTCAACGCTTCTACCTTGAAAAAAATCAGGCTTTGAAGGACTTATGGGTTCAAATCTCACAGAGAGATAGTAAAAGATTGCATTGGTGAAAAAAAGGCAAATGACAATTAGCCAAAACAGCATATGCTGAAAATAAGCGAATGCCAATTAGCCAATGCACTTTAGTTTGGCTGATTCTATTATATTAACTCTTCAATTGCATGCAATGGTATGTAAGTATTCAATAATATTATGGTGTAGAATTCCAAACCCCACACACTAGCTAACAGGCAGTTTACATTTCTTTGTTTGTTTATTTTAATTTGCTTGTGCACTGAAAAAACAAACACAGCTGGTGGATGGTAGGTTGGCTGGGATTTGAACTCATACTGGGAGTGCTGTGAAGACAGCTGAGCAGCCCACCAAGCCATTGTGCTAAGTACCCTGTGACCTGCATAATAGTGTAGCATGATCAAAGAATGAACATAAATAATTATCACTTTATAGTCCCCTAAATAAAAAAAACATAGGTAACCTAAATGTTCAATACATGTAACTTTACAGAATTGCAGACATTACTCTGTAATGATCATCCATAACTGCATTCATTAGCAAAAGAAAGAAAAAAAAATAGGAATATTAATTGCAATATACATCAATAGATGCAAACGAAGTAGAGCACATCTCACATAAAAATGTTTCTTTTACATACATGGATCATGGTTGCAGTGCAGTGCTATATAATAACTTAGTAGAAACTGGAATTTTCATATCCACGGAATCGCTAATTAGCACTGATTTCAGAATTTACTAACGTATGTTCACCGCTAATAGCGCTCTTTTCCATTTGTATGTTTGCCTGTTGAAATCTTAATTGCCTAAAATGGGCACTATTATATGTGATAGTGCCCAGTACTTTGCGGCGCTATAGTAAATGACCCCCAATATGGTAGTGGCTTAAAACAAGGTAGAAAAAATAGCCTTGGCCCAAAGACACAAGGAGGGGCCATGAATGACACGTTTAGAAGGAACATTGTTTTCTTCCATATCATTTCACAAACAGAAGCATAACATGTTTATCCCTGGAAAAAAAATACAGACTTTGAAGATCACAAAGATGAGCTAGACATTCCCCAGTATGTCAAAATCTTCACTGAATGTTGCTATATAAGATTAAAACAATAAAATCTTTTTTTTTTTTTTTTTTGCCACCACACTCCTGTCTTGCTTAAATTGTACATTCTACACAGTCATTTATGCTTTCTTGGATCCTTCCACCCCGATAAAAACATTTACCATTGAATACCCTGCTGTGCAGACCCAGTGATAAGCAATATGTTTTTCATTTTATTCCTATCTACTTTCTGATTCCAGTGTTTTGAAACATCTAACTCATGGTAAATTTCGAAATAAGCTAGTAAGTCATATATTTACCCCAAGGCTGATGGATTGAAGGATGTATTCTGTTTGCCGTAATGTCTTTCTATGCAATAACAAGCATCACCGATTGTCTGAGGTGTTCATTATTGCTTTCCTGTACAATCACAAGTGATACTCAGAACAAGGAGGATCACTTGCTTTTATTGAGCCATCTATGGACAATGGTACATGCTTAAATTCCATGTCTCAGTTTACCAGAATGATAAGCTAGGGAGCAATTGTAAGTTATAGCTTACTAAACAGGCACAAAGTTAGGAGCAATGAAACACAGGATGGCAAACACTCATACATTGCAGAATAACGAAAGCTGCACCAACATGTCTCTGTGACTCAGGGTAACATGTGGCTGCATAGCACAGTCTCTATAAAACTCTAGCACAACAGAAAGTCAAGCTGAGAATCACTAGTTCAGTAAAACAGTGTTCCTCACAGTGAAGTGCAGGGTAGCTTTGGAAATACTGGTGGGATCCATGACCCAAAAACAAAAAACCACCCCACTGGACCTGAAGCACTTTGGTTGCAATCGGGAAGGCGGAGTTTCCCCACAGTAGCTGGGTCTTCCAGAGAAGCTGCTTGCTATTCTTCTGGGCTCTGGTCTGACCACCTGCAGTCTGGTTCTGACTGTGGAGGAACCTCACTGCAGATTACTTTCCAAGCTACCTCTGCCTCATCAGGCAGGGCTTCTCTAAGCTGCTGAGGGACAGAAGCAGAGAAGCTTAAGTTCCCTGGGCACATTCAGGAACCCAGGTAGTTTTGGGAAAAGAAGTCAAAGGGCCTGCATCTGAGAATAACGAGTATTTTGATGTGCATATTGTTCACTTTAGGCCAGATACTCCCACTTTTCTTCACACCTGTCTGGGTATTTGTCTGTTTATTTACATCATTTTCCAGATTTGAACACTGTATGGATACATGCCACAGCTCCCACTTCTTTTGTTTATACAAGTGTTTCTTCTTTATGCACTTTATGTATTAATAGCTTCACACTTTCCTTTTGTTGATATACTATACTATGTCAACAAAGTCCTTGAGAGAGATAAGAAATGTTCATCCCATCTCCACCTCAATTTTATATTTAAAATGGTATTTACTCAATGCATTTAAAAAATTGCAGCTTTGGATACATTTTTACCTCCTCTGGAGGTATAATTTCAATATAACCTGGGCTCACAGGAGAATGGAAGAAAGGAGGACCATTTAGAAGAGTACTCCCGACATCACTTGACCTGACCTAAGACAAGTGAAAAAAGCTATGTATGCAGGGAATTTTAAGGATAAAATGAAAAAGCAGGGGGATTAAGATTCTTAATGTTGGGTTTTAACTCTCCAGCAAAGTTGTGGATAGACTGACCTTTTAATGGCCCTTAAGTTACACATAATTATACCTGCCTTTGCAACAGTTACGCAGTTACAACAGTTTTATGGTGAAGGAGCTGAAATTTTGTAACAATGGATCTGGATTGTTGACCACTGTTAGTATACTTCTAGAAAAACAAGCTTGAATGTTATGTCCATGCACCATGTAGATGACTTGACTTGAAATGAACTCAATTCTGTAAAGTTTAATTATATCATATCCTTAAAGGCTGGTAAGAACAGCAATTGGTGAAAAATAGAACCATAGAAAAGTAGCTGCAGAAAAAAGAACAGGTGGTCCTGTATGCCCCATTCATTTTTTTTTCTGTTTTTATACATCTATTTTTTCCCAAGCATGTTTAATCACTTGCTTACTGGGAACTTAAACCCCCCTCCTGTCCAGACGAAAAAATTAAATTTTTATAATTTTTTTCCCCATAAATAGAGCTTTCTTTTGGTGGTATATGATCACCTCTGCGGTTTTTTATTTTTTGTTAAAAAAGACTGAATTAAAAAAAATATATATATATTTTTTTATATTTTATTATAAAATTTTGCAAACAGGTAATTTTTCTCCTTCAATGATGTACGCTGATGAGGCAGCACTGATGGGCACCGATAGGTGGCAGTGATGGGCACTGATGGGTGGCAGTGATGGGCACTGATGGGTGGCAATAATGGGCACTGATCAGCACTGGTTAGTTACACTGATAGGCAGCACTGCTAGGTGGCACTGATTGCCACCACTGGTGGGCATTGATAGGTGGCACTTGTGGGCATTAATAGGTGGCATTGGTGGGCACTGTGGGCACTGGCAGGTGGCAATGGCAGGTGGCACTGGCAGGGGGTACTGGTGGGCACAGATGAGGCAGAATTGCCTCTTCCTCTTTGGGACCGATGTCCCTTGCACATAAGCTGGTGATCGGCTTTTTTTTTCTCCTCACGCTGTCAGTGTGAGGAGAAAAAAAAATGACTACCGAGCTTTTTTTTACATCATGTGATCAGCTGTCATTGGCTGACAACTAATTACGTGGTAAGGGGCCCTTTACTCGGATCTGTGATTACCCGAGTCTCAGTGACTCGTTGATCACAGCGCGCGCCACACGCGCCCTACGCGCCCTACAGGGCGCATGCAGGGAGCGTGCAAAGGGGAGTACGTCATATGATGGCCTCCCGGAAATTCAGGTCCATGCTGTGGCTGTCATTCAGCTATAGCGCGGACGCAAAGTGGTTAAATCTACTTATCCTTGACTGGCTTTACTTTCTACCTCTGCTGGAAGTTGTTCCAAAAATTAACTTTTCATTTGGTGGAATAGTACTTTCGAGGGTTAGTTAGTGAGCTCCTTAATTTATCCAGTAAATGCTGTAGCTGTGCTAAAGTCAGAATGTTCACACATTTTACCTGAAAGCTAAACGTATGCAAATATAAAATACACATTATTAAACAATAGTGTAAGTGCCTTAATTTGGCTTGGTATCAGCCTTTGAATGTCCTGTACAACAGAGATCAGGAAAGGGAAGAGAGAAGCGGCACAAAGAGACAATACAATGTGCTGCAGTTCAAGGAGTATGCTAATAGGAGGAGAGAGAAGAGTAATGCCCCGTACACACGGTCGGACTTTGTTCGGACATTCCGACAACAAAATCCTAGGATTTTTTCCGACGGATGTTGGCTCAAACTTGTTTTGCGTACACACGGTCGCACAAAGTTGTCGGAATTTCCGATCGCCAACAACCCAGTGACGTCAACCACGTACGACGAGACTAGAAAAGGCCAGTTCAGAACCAAGCGCAGCACCCTTTGGGCTCCTTTTGCTAATCTCGTGTTAGTAAAAGTTTGGTGAGAGACAATTCGCGCTTTTTCAGACTCGTGGCTTTCAGATCGTTTTCTGCCGTTCAGTTTGTATTTGTGGGTTTGTATCTGCTCTTCAGTGCCTGCAAGCAAGTTCCGCGTGACTTTAAGTAGTCATTGTGTTCTTGTTCATTCGTTACTGTTTTTCAGGTCGCTCTTCACAGGCCTTGCTGTTCTTCAGTGCGTTCTGTTACTTCGTTCTGAGCAGCCGACCGTTTTCTAGCCATGTTTCGTATGCGTACTCCTCATAGAGTTCGTGCTGTGCGGGGGCTTGGTGTTGGGGTCCTGACCTTGACACAAGTCCAGTCCATGAACAGGGTGGGGAGGAGTTCATGGACCAAGAATTGGTTGTTTCAGCGTGACCAGTTCTCTCATATGCCTTTGCTCCGTGAGATCCGTGAGAATAATCCTGATGATTTCAGGAACTTTCTCAGGATGACGGACCCCGTATTTCACCGTTTGTTGGCTTTGCTGACCCCCTATATCAGCAGGCAGGATACCTGCATGAGGCAAGCCATCACTCCGGAGCAGAGGCTCGTCGCTACCCTGCGGTACTTGGCGACAGGGAGTAGCCTGCAGGACCTCAAGTTCTCGACAGGCATCTCCCCCCAGGCTCTGGGGATCATTATCCCAGAGGCCTGTTCTGCCATCATCCAGGTCCTGCAGAAGGAGTATATGAAGGTAAGATTTTTATCCTTTAATATCACATTTTATTGTATTTAATGTTTGCTAAGATATTGTATATCTTTCCTCATTCCCTAATTACCATGATTGGAATATGCTGTGAATGTCCCCTTTGTCCTCATTCATGCAGGATTTTTACGTAATTATTTTTTTACTCCTTAATACATATTTGCCTTCACTTACCTCCCCAACATGCTCTCCTTCCCCTATAGTCACCTCATGTAGTCACTTAAACAATGTATTTTGTCAGCTCCATAGTAGTGCTTTACCCTAAACATCCCCTAAAATGTTTAGAAATGTGATTTTTGCTTTAAATTTAGGCAGAGTGCCAGAGGCTTTTTTTTGTGGTGTCCCCAAATCATTTTTAGTAACCCTCCCTCCCCCCAACTGCTAAGTCAGCTGATCCCAATTCTCTGTCTATCCTCAATCATCTATCTGCTGACTTTGCCAAACCCATACACACTACACCCATCTCTTTACTGGTCAGATGTATGGCTGAATTCCCCAAAGCATGTAGTGCAAGGGCCTGCCTGTATACTTTCCAATGGTAGTGTTTAAAGTTTTTGTATTCTATTATTATCTTGATAGGTAATATCATAATGTCCAAATGTCCTCAAATGTGTACAGTGTGTATTTATATCTTTGTATTATGACACTTCTTACCTGTCCAGTGGGCTGCCAATAGTGTAACTAAGGAGGGGCTGTTCCAAGTAATACCCTGTATTTAGGCATTCATCTCTCAATGAAGTGAAGAGGGTTACCTGTCCAAGATTCCACCCCCCCCTATAATGTTAGAAATGGCCCACGAGAGGGGGGGGGGAATATGATAGGTGTGCCTTATACTTTGGTGTTAATTTTCCCTTAATAAATGCTATCTGTGGTCTCCACGGATGAGGGGTGTCCTCCGAGTCTTTTCTCCCCTATGTAAAACAAAAAGAGTATAATTAGCACACAGATATTTGATGGCAGAACTATAAATAGGAAATATTGCTTGGAAGTGGGGTACATTTGTCAATTTTAGCAGAGTTCCAAGATGTAGGTTTTTTAGTGTCCTTTGTCAACCTGCCATACTTTACCTGTTTTGTACAAGCTTCACAGATGGAGACCCCCCTAGAGTATACACTGGAGCACCTGTGTGCCCCCCCTAATAAAAAGGGTGTTCTTGTGTCCCACACTAGTGCTCCAGTGTCCAGATGTGAAAACAGCTGCTGAGTGTCCTCTCCTTACACAGAATCTAGTTTGCATTTCATTCTAGTAACAAACCCATCTACACAACAAAATTTTTTGCATCCAAGTAGGCCCTAAAAAATGTAGGAAAATGCATATGGCCTAAGCAATGGTGTTTTATAGGCCGAAAGAAAAATGTTTGATACAAACGAATAATGGGCCCATGAACATTAAAATTGACATTTTAAACTGTACAACACTTAAGAAAAGCATATGGAGCAGCACGAACGTAATAAAGACAAAAAGAATAGGAACACAGCACAACTACTTACTTTTTTGCAGCACTCTCCGGATCTTTCTGTACTGCTCGGGCTCTCTTAATTTCAGGTCCGACCACCGCTTCCTGAGCTGATCTTTTGATCGTCGTACCCCGAAATTCCTGTGCAGACTTTTGACCACTTTCGCAATGATCTTGGCCTTTCTGATATTGGGGTTGGGGTAAGGTCCATACTTTCCATCATAGTCAGCCTTCTTCAGGATGTTGACCATCTCCAACATCTCCCCAAAGGACATATTTGTGGCCTTAAATCTTCTCCTTCTGGATCGGGACGTGTCCGGATCTGGGCTTTCCTCCTCCTCCTCCTCGTTCCTGTAATTAGCACGCCCCTACTCTGACTCCGCCATGTGCTCTTCACCCACTGCGCCGAACGAAAAGGGGCGGGGAATAGACTAGAAAGGAGATCAACCACCCACATTACAGGAACCAAACAAAGAGGAAGGCAGCGCTGGATCAATTGTTGGAAATTGTGAAGCAGGTGATCCCCACGGCAGACATCACATATTTGAAGATCTTAATTGGTGGCCTGAGGAGCACATATGTAAGGGAGCGCCAGAAAGTCCAGGATTCGCAGAGATCCGGAGCAGCAGATGACATCTATGTCCCCAGGATGTGGTACTATGACAGGCTGCATTTTCTGGCAGGCCAGACTGAACCCGGGTCATCACTCTCCAGTCTTCCTTCCACGCTTCCTTCCCCCCCAGCTGAGGCTTCTGACACCCAACCTGGGCCTTCCAGGCAACAACATGTGGAGGAGCCCAGCTTGAGCCAGGTATAACATTCCTCTAAATATTGCTGGTTGTCCAATCAATGATGTTAACTAGATGTTAGTTTGGAGTACTAATTTACGATTGTGATTGATGATGCAAAAACTAAAACCATGTCCCTTTTTCATACACAGGGAAGTCTCAGCCAGGAGGTGGCCGGGCCGAGCAGGCTGCCTGATCTGCAGATCCCTCCCCTACACCTGGAAAGAGAAAGTGGCAGGAGGAGGAGTGCCCTAGAGGAGGCTGCCATATGCCTCTTTTGGAGGGCTACAGAGGCCCTGAGAGCATCACACACCGTGGAGGATGACTTCGCTGCCATCATTGCCTCTAAAATGCAGAGGATGGAGGAGGGACAACAACTCATGTGTGAGTCGTTAATATTGGAGGCTCTTAATAAGGGGATGAGGGCCCAAATTACATCTGATACACACCTTTGTGAACTCACACATGGTCCTCCTCCTCCTCCTGCAGGTCCTCCTCCTCCTTCTCCTCCAGGTCCTCCTAGTCCTCCTCCTCCTCCAGGTCCTACTCCTTCTCCTGCCACATCTCCAATAGCAGCCCGGAATGAAGCGTGGAAGGAAGACCAGAAAGTGAGGACCCTGCATCCAGTCTGGTCGGCCAAAAGATCCAGCCTCTTGTGATACCACAGCCTGGGGACACAGATGTCATCTGCTGCTTTCCGGATCTCTGGGACTTCTAGACCAGACTGCCCTCCCTTACATATGGACTCCTCAGGCCACCAATTTTGATGTTCAAGAATTGATGTCTGCCCTGGGGGTCCCAGGCTTCGCTAATTTCTCCTGTTTATCCAGCGTTGCCTGCCTCTTTGTTTGGTTCTGAGCCCTTAATAAAGGATTTTTGGTTTGAATTATACTTGCCTATGTGTGTTTTACTTCAAAAAGGACAGTTTGTTTGTGAGGATTCAGGTACATTTCAAAAATACAATGTGAAATTAAAAAGGGACACCAACAACAAACAATCTCCTTGAGATTAAATAATAAAAGATAATAATGGTGTTGTGGTAACTTGACACACAAAACACACACAAAAATAGTCTGGAGTAAAACTAAAAATAAAATTAAACAAAGATCAGCCTTTGAAAAACTACAAACATAAAATCGAAAAGAAAAATGGCTTTAAATCAAAAAAAAAAAAAAAATTTGTACGATGTGACAAATAACAATATATTCAGGGAATCCAAAGGAAAAAAAAATAAAAAATAAGTTTGTGAGAAGTGTGTGTGAATATGAGCAGCAAAACTACTTAATTCTTGTCACATTATAAAGAAGAAGAGAGTGCGCTGTATTAAACCATTTTTAACATGACGAAAGTGCTGTATCCATTGCGAACGCTAATTTTACCAGACCGAGCTGTTCCGTGTCGGAATTTCTTTTGAGCATGCGTGGCACTTTGTGCGTCGGAACAGGCCACACACGGTCGGAATTGACGCAATCGGATTTTGTTATCGGAAAATTTTATATCCTGCTCTCAAACTTTGTGTGCCGGAAAATCCGATGGAAAATGTCCGATGGAGCCCACACACGGTCGGAATTTCCGACAACACGCTCCGATCGGACATTTTCCATCGGAAAATCTGACCGTGTGTACGGGGCATTACAGAGAGATAAGCTCATTGTTGTGTTGTTTCTTCTTCTTCTTCTTCTTCTTCTTCTCTCACTACCCAGTCAAAGTGCAGCACCCCCTAGCAGTGATAGATAAGCCAGTACCCACACTGGAGGGCCTACATGAATTCTGAATAAAAACTGTAAGCTCTTGTTCTCACTTCTCAGCCAGAAGGCTTTTAGTAAGTTGACTACATGAACACTATATAACAGAGTCATCTGGGGCCTCAAAACCATGGTTCCAGAGCAGGTCTTTCAGAGTCAGTACTGCCCTTGTGGCCCCAATTCAAAGGCTCACAAGTCTTGCAGCATGTGGTCTAAACAGGAGGCCCATCACCATCACTAGGCAGACAAATACTCTTTCTCCCGACCACCACCAGTCCTCGTGTGAGTGTCCATAGAATACATAGGCTCAGTCTTCTTCTTGTAGGAACTTTTCTTTATTGGTACAACAGACTTCATACCAATCCACACAACATGTTATTTAACAGTACAAAGCAACATAACTTGCAGCAATAATCACTTCATGTTTGGATCTGTACAATGCTATACCCACTCCAGATTTCTCTCTCTTACAGATTGCTCCAGTCTTCTGCGAAACCCACTAAGTGAAGAGAACCACGACTTTCACTGAAATGGGAAAGCTAATGCTAAGTACTCCCACAGTTGCCTAGACACATCTACCCTTAGTTCTTGCTCCTTGCATTGCCACTGACTACCCCAGACCCAACATGTGCACCAAAGGAGTCCTACAGTATGGTTTCAAGGAAACCTTAATGTGAAAGTGAAATCACAGAAGAGATAGATGGACGGAAACACAAATCCTTTTTGGCAGGTAACACAAGTCTCTTATAATTATTTCCTTTGTGTATTTAGTTGCTTCTCTGAGGTCTAATCTGTGTTATGTGTAATCCCTGAATAAGCACACATATACACACACACATACTCACACACATGTACACCATAGTATAGGGTCGGTAGGATAACAGCAACGCACTTTATCTGTGGCTCTCTCTGCTTTCTACATGAACAATTTTGTTTTATCTTTTGGCAAGCAAAATACTGCTCATTGGCTGTGAGATACTTCACAGGACTGATATCAGGCTTTTGTGTGTTAGAGGCAGCAAAAAAGTGATTAAGTTTCACTAGCAAGTGTTTTCCAGGATCGGCCGATTATAGACAAAAGGAGAGGGGTGGACTGGTGTAGTACATCTATGCCTGGATAAAAAAGAAAATAAAACTACTCAACAGATAGGCTATGTTCTATGTAGGCATATCAAGGTTTAATATGGGCTCTTCCCTACTTCCCCAGTGCTTCTCCTCCCCCTGAAGCCCCTTTGCAGTATTTTTTTATTAAATGTTCTTGAATTTTTCTAGATGTCTTCAGGTCATATCACATGCAGGATCCTTTTCTCTTTGGACCCTCTCCTTTTGGTGGACAGTGCTTATTGATGCAGAAAGAAGATATGACATGATGATATCATCACCACTCTTTTCCTTATTACACCTGGGTTTTGGGTGCCATAATTATGTCTCCTTAGGGATTGCAGTCACAAGTTCCTGCACTCAAGTATATCTTAAAGGTGTCATTTGACCAAAAGAACTAAGCACAGAATTACTGTACAGCATCATAGAGTGGATGAGTATTGAAGCTAGTGCTACATTTTTTTTATTTTAAACCCCTGCTGAGAGACTGTTTGAAAATATAAAAAAAATGACATTGGGCTTTAGTATAAATTGAACAATATTAAATAACACTTTTTTGTTTATATACTAAACAATTTTGATATTACTTAACTATAGTTTCAATTTATTTCCTACGGTGATATTGTTGCTGTGATTATTTGCTTAATTAATTGCTAGGTATTCTATTCTAGTGCCATAATCTCCTTGGTAACCTCACATTTTCTAAAGCTGCTTAATATATACTGATATCCATATACTGACATCCATTGAAATGTTTACAATAATAATTAGATTATAAAGTAAATAGAATTATCTCAGGTACTCCAAATAGTGGCCCTATGGTTGGTGTGTGCAGAATAGAGATAATAAGATAAACAGTCTTTCTTTTTTTATAAATTTTTTATTTTCAATAAGTTTTTCAACAAATATAAATCAGCATGACAAAAGGAATAAGGAAAAGTCATGACAGTTTACACAGAAACAATCAAAATAAAAGTAGTGCAAACAATTGTATACATTGTAAAGAGACATGGTGAGGATATCTGTATAGATAGAAGTCAGCTTCTTCCCGAATTGGGTCATATATTAAGAAAGAAATAATTCCATACAGTATCTATGTTACTAACTCAATTACATGTTCAAAACACAAGGATGCTCAAGAGAACATGTAAGTTGGAATCAAAAAGGAGCAGAAATGGAAGGTACAGAACAAAATTTTGAATCATCCCAAGGTTTCCAAATTTTTTCAAATTGGGGAATTTTACCTTCAATTTTTGCTGTTAAATGTTCCATTTTACGCATATCTGCAACAATGGAAAGGACGTGGTGTAAAGTGGGAGTGTTGGTAGAGAGCCAAAGTCTAGGGATGGCTCTTTTTGCTGCCAAAAGTACAAAAGACCCTAGTCTCTGTAGTGGTTTAGGGATACCCGGGAAGGGTAGACCTAACAGGAAATGTATGGGTTTTAATGGAATAGATGTGGCGAAAAGTGATTGCAATAGATTTTGTATCTCAGTCCAATATGTACCTAAGACATGACAATCCCAGAAAATGTGAAGGTGTGTACCTACGGACCGTCCACATCTCCATCAGAAAGAGACGCATTTTGGGCATGTAGCAACTCAGGAGTTTTGTACCATAGAAATATTATCTTAATGGCGGTCTCCTTTTGTGCCTCGCATCTGGAAACTTTAAAAGCCGACTCCCAGATTTTACCCCAATCTATTAATGAAATTGATCTGTTTAGCATTTTGTACCATTTTGTCATGTATCTATGTATGGAGTCATTTAAAGGGGGTGTTGTCTGGAGTATTTTATATATGGATGAGATTAGGTTTGGTTCGTAAGGGCCATTTGTACATAATAATTCAAAAGCTGTGGGATTTTCTAAGGATAAGGAGGGGAAGCAGGTTTGGAAAAAATGTTTAATTTGTAGGTAGAAGTATTCTGTAGATTTCGGTAGGGCGTGTTTTTCTTTAAGGACTGAGAAAGATAAAAGTTTGTGTGTTACTGGGTGAACTAAATGTCACAGCTGAAACATCCCCGCGTGTGTCCACGAAATTGTTCGCAGGTACGATAAACCGTCCGGGATTTCTGGGTTAAAAAGGAAATTCTGGAGAGGGGAGCAAGGTAAGGAGAGATGAAATTTGTCTCTACACCTTTTCCAGATTGATAGCGTAAAAAGCATCGGGGAGAGACACAGAGACTGTAGTTGGGGTATGAATTTCTGAGAGGAAGGCCATAATAGATAGCATGGATGTACAGGGGCAGTAATCCCCATTTCAATTTCGGCCCATCTATTTGCAGCCTTCCTTGAGGTCCATGTTGTCAATACTCTAAGATGAGAGGCATAGTAATATTTAATAAAGTCGGGGGAAGCTAGTCCACCTCTAGCTCTAGGAGAAAGGACTACCGATTGAGCAATTCTATGGGATGCATTGTTCCAAACAAAGTTAAGGCACTTTCTCTGGAGATTTTTCAACTGCGACATAGGGACCGGGACCGGAAGTGTTTCAAAAAGGTACAGTAATTTGGGCAAAACCGACATTTTGAGAACGTTAATCCTACCAAGAAGGGAAATTGGGATGGAAGACCAATGTTGTAGGAGTTTAGCAATTTCTGCGAACATAGGAGGGAAATTGGCTTGATAAAGAGAGTGGTATGAAGGAGTAAGATGAATTCCTAAATATTTTAGTGAAGTCTGGCACCATCTGTATTTAAACCTGTTTTGTAAGGAGCTGAGTATATCTGAGGGTATATTGATGGGGAGAGCTTCTGTTTTAGTCTGATTAATACAAAATCCTGATAAGGACCCAAATGTGGAGAGGGTTTCGTGTAAGAAGGGTAATGAAATCTCGGGGTGTGTGATGGTTAGCAGAATGTCGTCTGCGAAAAGAGAGAGTTTGTAGTCCTGATGTCGTAGTGGGATTCCTCTGATATTAGGATGGTATCTGATAGCTGCTGCTAAAGGTTCTAGGCTTAATATAAATAATAGGGGTGACAAAGGGCATCCTTGTCTCGTACCATTACTGAGAGTAAATCGTTGCGAGATATAGGAAGACAGCTGGACTTGAGACGTAGGGAGGGAGTATAGCGTATGTAGGGCTCGTATAAAGGGGCCTGAGAATCCAAATCGGGTTAAGACTGCGAACATGAAGGGCCAACTTAATCAATCGAAAGCTTTTTGAGCATCTAAGCTCAAGACTATGGTGGGGCGTTTAGTTCTAGTTATTAGGTCTATCAGATCTATGGTTCTTCTTGTATTATCTCCAGCATGTCTCGAGGGAACAAATCCCACTTGGTCTCTGTGGATCAGGAACGTTAATAGTGGGGATAATCTATTGGCTAATATCTTAGTGAAAATTTTGTAGTCTTAGTTTAATAAAGCAATTGGGCGGTAGTTGTCGGGTAGTGCAGAGTCCTTACCTGGCTTAGGGATTACCGTTATATTGGCATGTAAGAATTGTGAATGCGGGATGGATCACTTAAAAAAGGAGGAAAATAGGGATTGTAGATAGGGGGTTAAAATATGTGTAAAGGTTTTATAATAGATGTAAGGGAGACTGTCAGGGCCCGGAGATTTGTGGGTTGGAAGATTTTTAATCACCTCTCCTATTTCCTCTCCAGTAATTGGAGCGTTAAGAGAGGATAGATGGTCAGCAGAGATCTTTGGTAGTGGGAGGGAATTTATAAATTTATCAAACTCTGATTGCGAGAATTGAGGGTGTGAATCAGGACCTAAACAGTTATAAAGCCGTTTGTAAAAATCACCAAAGACCTTTGACATAGTTTTCGGACAGTATGTGGGGGTGCCATCAGATTGTATCAAGTGATCGGGTATAGATAGAAAGGGCCGAGGTTTTAATTTGTTCACTAGCATCCTATGTGGTTTGTTTGCATAGTCATAACATTTTTGCTTAGCCCACAACATGGATTTGGAAATTTGATTCATATCGAAAGACTTAATCCGATCTCGGATTGAGATGACATTTCTCAATTTTTCCACCGTGGGGGAGGCCAACAGAATTCTTTCCGCTGTTTGTAGTTGGGTAATAAGATCCTTTTTAAGTTGTACAGAATCTTTCTTTAGGCGTGAGCCTATAGCTATGCATTCACCTCTAAAAAAGGCTTTATGGGCCTCCCACAGGGTGGAAATCTCTGGGACAGAGCCATCATTAAGCTGGAAAAACTCAGTTAGTTTCTGCTGTAGTTGGGTTTGAGATAAAGGGTTTTTAAGCAGGGATTCAATAAACAGTCTTTCAAACAAAAGAAGGTATCTCCGAGTGCATGCAGGTGGGTTTAGGTTTGGTCTAGACTATCCCAGGACCACATAAGCAAGGGTGCTCTATTACGCAAATCTTGACTTCACCTAAAAAGTTGGTGTCTTCCCCTCTCCCACTTTGCATGCCTCTTTATTGAGCCAGATCTATAAGGTTTGGCCTCACTAGTCAATAGAGAAATGGGGGTTAGATTATTTTGAATTAAAATGGTTACAAACAGTTAACCACTTCCCAACCGGCCAATGCATATGTACGACCGGGTGGGCACTCTCTCCTTCTGAGTGGACATTCAGGAACGTCCCTCAGATGGAGGGGGATCGCGCGCGCGCGATCCCAATGTGCTCGTGTCACCCGGACACGGCGCATCTCAGATCGGCAAGAGGGCTCTGTGATTGGCCCTCCTGATCATATGACGGCCGTGTCCAATCACAGCCATCATGTGATGTAAACAGAGAGCCGGTTGCTAGGCGACAGGAGGACAGGAGAGCTGATCGCTACAGCCAGGTGGTGATCAGTGAGTATGAGCTGTTTTTTACAGCTTTTTACACACTGATCAACAGCATAGTAACACATTGTACAGTGTAAAACCCAATGTCCCAAAACACATGTCCCCACACACATGTCCCCAAAAACACCTGTCCCCCACATATGTCCCAGTAAAATCGCATGTCCCAATGATTATCTGCACCCATATGACCGTGATTACCTGCGCACATCTGTACGTGATCATTTATGTACATCTGTCCGTGACCAATTATTATACACTTAACAGGATTTTTTAACCAAAGACATGTAGCACATCTCAGATCAGCAAGAGGGCTCTGTGTTTGGCCCTCCTGGTCACATGACAGCCATGTCCAATCACAGCCGTCGTGTGATGTAAACAGAGGCGGTTGCTAGGCGATCAGCTCTCCTGTCCTCACACATAATTTGTCGGTGAGGAGAGGAGAGCGGATTTGAGTGACTGGCTGCTATTTCCTGTTGTGGAGACTGGTATCCTCTACCTACTATTTACATGCTGTGTGACCTGTCATCTCACCGCCCTTCCAGAAATTCTAATTAGGCAGCTCTGACATGAATGACGGGAGCAGTTAATCCTAGCTGCTAATGCTGAGTTTACTCTGCCTCTCTCCACCTAGCTCTGCCCCTCTGAGCCTCCATCCTCCAAGAGTTGGTCTTGATGGTAGAGTGTAATGCCGCGTACACACGAGCGGACTTTATGGCAGACTTTGCCCGGCGGATGGGATTTGGTCGGACAATTCGATCGTGTGTGGGCTCCAGCGGACTTTGTTTTCTCAAAAGTTGGACGGACTTAGATTTGAAACATGTTTTAAATTAATCCGTTGAAATCAAGTCCGGTCGAAAAGGCCGCTCGTCTGTATGCTAGTTCGACGGACAAAAAGCCACGCTAGGGCAGCTATTGGCTACTGGCTATGAACTTCCTTGTTTTAGTCCGGTCGTACGTCATCACGTACGAATTCGACGGACTTTGGTGGCTTGTGTGTAGGCAAGTCCGTTCATTCAGAAAGTCCGTCGTAAAGTTCGTCAAAAAGTCCGCCGAGCAAAGTCCGCTCGTGTGTACGCAGCATAAGGCTTCAGTGGAACAAACTTGCTATTTATACTGCTGTGCTTCTCTCTACTGTGCTCCCCTCAGCCTCGATCTTCACTCAGTTCAGTCAGTCAGTCAACCCTAAAGAGATCCAGCAGAAGAATTCTTAGCAGTAGCAGTAAAACTTTAGTTATCAAAATATATAAATTAAAAAGAATAAACAATTAAGTGACAGAGAGGAGAGTGTGGCACAGTCCACAAGTTCACCCACAGTCCTGCCCACAGCACTACCCTGCAGGTCTTTCCCCTGATGAAAATCTCATAGAAAACAGTTAATATAAAAAAAATCCTTCCTCTGTATGCTAGCACATGGAAAGAAGTCTCGGGAGATCATTTTTTTTAGCCTTGCCTGGAGTTCAGTTGTAGAGCTAAAACCCAGAAACTACACAAAAATACTGTACATCCTTGCAGTGCTCCCCATTTTAAAGGTTTAATGCTGGCTTTGACTATGGGTATAGGAATAAGATTTAATACTTACGCTATTGGTCTTACATTGTACTTGAATAACTTAGATTGAGACCTCAGTAGAAGAGGCTTCATGGAACTGGTCACCCAACATGGAGCAAGCCTGCTGGGGCATGGACTAAGGTAAGTATTACAGCTTATTCCTCTACCCCTAGATATAATGAGCAGTTAGGATGATTGTAAACGATCACCTTGTAAAACAACTCAGTTTACAATTGAAATCAAATGAAAAAGACTTTTGTATAGATATATAAAGAAAAAACATTATAAATACCTTTTTACCCTTTTTTTATAATTGATCACATTCCCTCTGTTCTCAGCTGCAAAAAAGCTGGGGGGAGGAGAAACAACAGCACACTGAGCTTCCCAGTGAACGGCTGTGCAGCTGGGGCATGTCAGGACAGGTCTGATTATTGGAGGAGAATACTGAGTTGCTAGCATAGCTAGAGAACTGACCACGCTGTGCTTTTCTGCTTAGTGTGGTCAGGTTTTAATAGGAAAGCAAGGGGACTAGAAGGAATGCCAGGAATTTCACATAATTAAAGCAATACAAAGAGAACAGGATACTTCCTCATACAAGTACATGGTACAGCAGGAACATATCAGGAATACAAAGTGTTGGGGTAACAAACGCTTTAACTTTTGCTTTCTGTGTGTATGTGTGTTGGGGGTGGGGGGTGGAGGGACCCACTACCTGCCAAAATATTTGTTGCATGAACTCTTGTGATCCACCTGTTGTCTGCATTAGGGTTCCTTCCAATTCAAGTATCACATACCCCTGTTTTCCAGTCCCATGTAAGTAATTAGACTACAACATGTTCTGACCTCACCTGGTGTATATAACCCCCTGCAGCAAAACTGGAAAAAATATGCCATTTAAATTGCCATCAACTGACAGCTCCTAGCCACTTCCTTCTGTTTGAAAACAAATGGCTGGGGATTCCCTTCATTTATACCAGACCCTTATTCTAGATAACAGTCTGGTATACTGTAGATGTTAAATATGGAAGCCCACACAAAAAAGGTGCACAGTTCCCACTAAAGATACATGCCAGGCCCTTATCCTTGATGAGGATCTGGCATGGCTGTCGAAGGGGAACTCTACCCCAAAATCAAGAAAAAAACACTCAAGGCCCCCCCCCCCAAAAAAATGTATTCCACACCCTTATCCAAGCATGCAGCCTGGTAGGCCAGGAAAGTGGATGAGCATGAATGAGCATGCAGAACCTCCTCCTGAATTATATCAGGCCACATGCCTTCAACATGGGGGGGCTTGCCATGGTTGATGAGGATGCTCTCACAACCCTGGCCTGGTAGTTTTGGGGATCTGCAGGTAGGGGACTTATAAGAATCTGGAAGCAAGTAAACAAAAACACATACACGGTTTTTGATAAGTCCTCTAATAAAAAAATGAAAAAATGTCCCACAATGTAAATCCACTATCAATCATGTCATCCAGTTATGCAGATCCACATCAGTCATGATGCCTGCCACCCACCGACTTGCTGAAAGAAAAAAGACATTTAACCACCGTAATGATTCTCTCCTGATTACTGCTCGCCCGTGAGTGACAGCTTGACAAATGACAGCTGAGTATAAACAAAGGGGTGGGGTCTCCGCTATGAATTCATTAACCATATATTGATATGATATGAGGACCGCATAGGTGGTCTTTTTCTTACAGCAGGTCATCGGGCATTGGGAATCATGATTGACACATCACTGAATTACATCACTGATGGTGAATATACACTGTGGGACTTTTTTTGGGACAACTTGTTTTTTTTAGGAGCGCATCTCTAGTCTGCATATCATTAAAAAAGTGACAAAACCAAGCCTGAAAGCACCACCACCTCCCCATAACAGATTAGAGAGCAGGCATATATAGTCTTGTCTGTTCTTTATGTGCTGGGTTTAAGCCTAAATGCAATTAAATATGGTGTATCATCTGAAATGGCACTAATTTGCACCATGATACATTTTTTTCAATCCAGTTATCAATTTTTTTACAGAAAATACCTGCCATTCACTGTTGGCCAATGTCGATTCTACTACATAATGAATGGCATCAACTATCATTAAATTATATATAACATTTTATACAGTTGATGAGCTCTAAAAAGAGTGCTTGGACTGTATTTAATTGCCGTATACTCTTGCCAATTTTTGTTTTTCATAAACGTAGCATTTTGATAAGCTATGTTGCACTATCCAAAAACAAGGGTGTCGGTCAACAATAAAAATAAGTTGCAGTACTGAGAGGGGTAAGAACAGCAATTAGCTGATAACAGAAGTATAACAATTCAATTATAAATAGGAGTTAAATATTAAGTACATATATAATCAATAAAAAAACATACATTATTTAATTATACATACAGTAGTATTTGATTATGAAAGAATCAGAAAACAGAAAATTAATATTTTTTGCATTTAAATTGATTTTGGATGCTTTTTTTCAGTAACTTCTTGTCTGTCATTTTTACATATAGAAAAGTTCCTAAAGGAAACATGTGCTGATCCATATACCAGGGCAGCAATAATAGACCTCTCTTTTTGAAAAATCCAATGGTCTGGCTCTCAGAAGCTTCCTTACTGAGTCAACCTGGGCCGAGTGAACAGATCAGAAGTTCTGACAGGCAGGAAAAAAGGATATTAAAAAATATATTTATATTTATTTATCCCAGTACAGACTCACTTTAACCAGTTAACTAGTTACAGTATATTACTGAAGAAGGGAGACAAGAGGGTAAAAGTTCATGCATACATGTTTATATTGTATTTTTTTCTCATGTACAGTGCTGTGAAAAAGTATGTGCCCCCCGTCCCTTTTTTTTTTTTCATATTTCTCACACAAATGATTCAGTTCATCAAACAAATTTTAATATTACACAAAGATAACCAAAGTAAATCCAAGATGCAGTTTTTTAAATTATTATTTCATTTATTAACGGGAAAAAAGTGTTCAAACCTGCCTGGCCATATGTGAAAAAGTAATTGCCCCCTCCCATGCTGAATCATGAATGAATTGTGATTAACTGCTTGTCAACCAGCCACCGTCATTTTACTGCGGCAGGTCGGCACGATCCCACTAACCGTCGTAGTTGTATGTCGGTCCCTTTAAGCTGGTTAGCAGGCGCACTCACTGCGGGGGTGCCGATATGCATGGCTGGCGTTCGTGGGCACGAGAGCCAGAACAGGGACGTTCTGTGAGGAGAGACAGATCATGAGTTCCTACTAGCTAGGAACAATGATCTGTCATTTCCTCCAGTCACTCCCACCCCCCTACAGTTAGAACACACACTAGGGAACACAGTTAACCCCTTGATTGCCCCCTAGTGTTAACCCCTTCCTTGCCAGTGACATTTACACAGTAATCAGTGAATTTTTATAGCACTGATCGCTGTATAAATGTCAATGGTCAAAAAAGGTGTCAAAAGTGTCCGATTCATCCGCCATAATGTTGCATTCCCGATAAAAATCGCTGATCACCGCCATTACTAGTAAAAAAAAAAATAATAATAAAAATGGCATCAATTTTATCCCCTATTTTATAGATGCTATAACTTTTGCGCAAACCAATCAATATACGCTTACTGCGATTTTAATTACCAAAAATCTGTAGAAGAATATATATCTGCCTAAACTGAGGAAAAAATTTGCTTTTTTTCAAAAAAAACTGGTGATATTTTTTACAGCAAAAAGTACAAAGTAGTGTTTCTTTTTTCAAAATCGTCGCTTTTTTTGTTATAGCACAAAAAATAAAAAACGCAGAGATGATCAAATACCACCAAAAGAAATCTCTATTTGTGGGAAAAAAGGACATCAATTTTGTTTGATTACAGTGTCACACGGCCGTGCAATTGTCAGTTAAATCGATGCAGTGCCGTATCGTTAAAAATGGCCTAGTCATTGAGCAGCCAAATCTTCCGGGGCTAAAGTGGTTAACCACAATTTTTTGGAGAGCTGAGTTAAATTTCACTTGCCACACCCAGATCTGATTACTGCCAGACCCGTTGAATCAAGAAATCACATAAATAGAAGCTGTCTCACAAAGTGAAACATGCTAACAGACAACAAAAAGCCACACATCATGCCACAATCTAAAAAAATTCAAGAACAGATTAGAAACAAAATAATGTACATGTATTGGTCTAGGAAGGGTTTCAAATCCATTTATAAAGCTTTGGAACTCCAGTGAACCACAGGGAGAGCAATTATCCACAAATGGAGATAACTTGGAACAGTGGTGAACCTTCCCAGGAGTGGCCGGCCTACAACAATTACTCCAAGAGCATGCCGACGACTCATCCAGGAGGTCATAAAAGAACCCAGAACAACATTTAAAGAACTACAGGCCTCACTTGCCTCAGGTAAGATCAGTGTTCATGATTCAACAATAAGAAAGAGACTGGGCAAAAATGGCATCCATGGGAGAGTTCCAAAGCTAAAGCTACTGCTTACCAAAAAGAACACAAAGGCTCATCTCACATTTACCAAAAAACATCTTAATTATCCCCAAGACTTTTAGGCAAATATTCTGTGGACTGATGAGACATAAATTAAACTTTTTGGAAGGTGTGCGTCTTGTTACATCTGGCATAAAACTAATACAGCATTTTATAACAAGAACATCATACCTACAGTGAAACATGGTGGTGGTAGCGTGATGGTCTGGGGCTGCTTTGCAGATTCAGGACCTGGACGCCTTACCATAATTGATGGAACCGTAAATTCTGAGCTCTACCAGAAAATCCTAAAGTAGAATGTCCGGTCATTAGTTTGTGACCTCAAGCTCAAGTGCACTTGGGTTATGCAGCAGGACAATGATCTAAAACACAAGTCCACCTCCAAATGGTTCAAACAAAGCAAAATTTAGGTTTTGGAGTGGCCTAGTCAAAGCCCGGACTAATATCCAATTGAGATGCTGTATATTGACCTTATGCAGGCTGTTCATGCTGGAAAACGCTCCAATGTGGCTGAATTGAAAAGAATTCTGCAAAGAGTGGGCCAAAATTGCTCCACAGCAACGTGAAAGACTCATTGCCAGTTATCGCAAATGCTTGATTGCAGTTGTTGCCGTCAAGGGTGGCACAACCAGTTATTAGGTTTAGGGGCAATTACTTTTTCACATCAAGACAGGCCGGTTTGGATAGCTTTTTTGCATTAATAAATGAAAACATCATTTAAAAACTGCATTTTGTATTTTGTTTGATGATCTGAGTCATTTAGGTGTGATAAATATGCAAAAAAAAGAAAAATCAGAAAGGGGCAAATACTTTTTCACAGCGTTGTATGTGCTTTTTAAATACGCCATGTTGGCTACCTGCTATTCTTCAATGGGAAATTAATCCAGCATGTACACGATACTGGGTGCACCTGGGAAAGGCTGGTATTGGGTGGTGCAGTGATTCTCTATGTGTCAGGGAGCAAGAACACCAACATCTAAAGAACATCTGTAAGTCAGTACAAGGCAGGGAGTGTTTCTGATAAGGTACGGTTTACCACTGGGAACATTGTGTGACCCAGTCATGTTATGCAGGATACTGAGCAGTGCAGAAAGGGTCAATGGGAATTGTGCATAGCCAGGCTGATGCTGTTGTTATAATCATCATCAGTATTACTGTTGCTGTCACCTGTATTGCCTGGTGCATGCCAGGTTGCCGGCTATGCGGATTCCTTAGGCTTCTTCTCACCCACAGCCGCCACACTGAAGATCAGAGTAACTATGCTGTATAGAGAGCAGGGGCATAGCTGCAGGCTGCTGGTGTCAGCTCTCTTGCTTCACTGAGCTGTGCTGGGGATCAGAGCAAGCTGTGTAAAATCCCCCTTGCTCCTGCTTTCCCCCCCTCTTCTGGTAAAAAGCAGGAGGATGATGGAACATATAGTCCTGAGAGATTGCGCTGCCTATTGGAAGTAGTGAGGCATGAACTTCCTAACCATCTACAGTACCTTATAGCTATAGTACTGCATGCAAGCCTGTTTGACATTGATAACCAAAACAAATATAGAAATTAACCTTTCTTGGTGGGACAAAAACCTAATCCTTCCCCACTTTATCCAAGGCTAAAAAATAGCATTTGGCAAGAGATACATTTAAATTTATTTGTATGGAATTTAAACAGTTCCCAATCAGCTCGCATACATATACTGCGGTACAATAGCACCACTGTGCGAAACCCCATATATATACAGGGTTCCTTTAAGAGCTGCCAGAGGGCTTGTGAACGCCCGCTGCATGTCGGGGGGACCCGATGCTCGTGGCCAGCATTCGTAATCGCCGCTGGCCACGTGCGATCACGTGCCCGAGCACCAGCATGAGGATTTGTGTGTGTAAACATACATATCCCTGTGCTGTCAGAGGAGAGGAGACATATCGTTTGTTCCTACTATGTAGCAACAGTGAAATTTCTCCTCTCCTACTCAGTCCTATCCCCATACAGTTATAACACACTGAGGGAGCACACATTTAACCCCTTGATTGCCCCCTAGTGTTAACCCCTTCCCTACCAGTGTCTTTTACACAGTAATCGGTGAATTTTTATAGCACTGATCGCTGTATAAATGTCAATGGTCCCAAAAATGTGTCAAAAGTGTCCGACCTGTCCGCCGCAATGTCACAATACCACTAAAAATCGCCGATCACCGCCATTACTAGTAAAAAAAATAAAAATAATAAAAATGCCATAAATCTTTCCCATAGTTTTATAGACGCTATAATTTTTGCGCAAACCAATCAATATACGCTTATTGCGATTTTTTTACCAAAAATATGTAGAAGAATATATACTGGCCTAAACTGATGAAGAAATTTGTTTTAAAAACATTTTTGGGGATATTTATTATAGCAAAAAGTTAAAAATATTGTTTAATTTTTCAAAGGCGTCGCTCTTTTTTTGTGCATAGCGCAAAAAAAAATGCAGAGGTGATCAAATAGCACCAAAAGAAAGCTCTATTTGTGGGAAAAGAAGGACGCAAATTTCATTTGGGTACAGCATTGCATGACCGAGCAATTACCAGTTAAAGCGACGCAGTGCCAAATTGTAAAAAGTGCTCTGGTCAGGAAGGGGGTAAAACCTTCCGGGGCTGAAGTGGTTAATCATTATTATTAAAATCACATACAAGAAATGAACACATATATCTACTTGCAATGAGAGAGCAGCTGATTTGTAGCCCAGTAAGTGCATGTAGTCCACTTCACCACATCATGCCAGGAACAATCAAAAACTTGCATGTAGGAAAGCACTGAAAGGTTTTATTATGATAACTGAGATTTGATGTTTCTTGTTTAGATATGACATGCTAGAATGGATATGTAGCCATACACTGTGTGAAAACATGAAACGTCTCCAAATATTTTATGAGAGGGACAAAAGCACATCATAAAAGTAAGAGAAAAGACTGACATTGAGTTTTCTAAATGTATACTTGGGTAATGTTATATGCTCATTTGAGATACAGACATTCTTTGCATTTGCTGATTTTAGAAACATATTTACTGCACATCACTTAAGGTAAAACACTCAAGCAGACAGGAAAGCCTGCAGGGGTGAAATTTTACAGGGGTCTCAAGGCAGGATGAAGCCTCACCTTTTATTGAAATTGCCAGCACTAAGAGAGTTTCATGTGTGCATAGTACTGCTATCCATGCATTGGAGTACAAGGCATATGTTTCTAAGGCCTTTGATGATCACCACTTGTAGGCTGGTGCCTACTGTTAGGGTGCATACTACCTCATGTTGACTCTGTGGTGTTCTGTCAGAAATGCTGCATTCAAGAAGAGAGGAAAAGGGTGTGCAGTTATGCAGAAAGAGTGCTCAAAAGTGAAGTGCTTAGTGTACAAAGAGTTAACTGTGCAAGATGTTACAGCTCTCTTCTAAGTCAGGTGGACCGCCCTAATTTTGAAGTCACATAACAGTGGCCCTCACGCTTATGGTCCATTCTATTAGCAAATGCATTCACGGTGTCCCCAATGGATGCATTAAGTCCCGCCCACACACTGTCCATACTTAAGGTTATCAGAAGCCTCAACGTGAGCCTGTGTACTGGGCCACATATGTTCTACTCTGGCATGGAAGAAAATAACTCAGTTTCCACATCTACTCTACATCCTCTACAAGACCATGGTTGGACTCCATGTGCCCATATGGTGGCTACATAGAAAAAAAAAGATCTGCCTTATGGCTTGTTCACAATAGTTTCTGTTACAAACTTTACTGCATTCAATGCAGACAATCCATGACGTTTGTAAAATATACAGTATATAGCGCTACCCCTGTAAGGGCCACTGAGTGATGCTTGTCCTCTGGAACTGCCCTGACTATGCAAACACCTTGACCCTTCTTACACCCTAGGTTCAGATATGAATTTGGCAAACACTGTTCATTAACCAGGTCATACACTGTACCACAGCACAAATTAAAGGCAATGAACGTGGATTTTAATAGACACTGTTGAATTGAGTACTTCAAAGTGGTTCAGATCAATGAGAGAAACAATACGCTAACAGCAATACACAGTTAGATGATGTTAGAAATTAAGCAGAGTAAATAGAGGTAACGATGAATAGTCAGATTTAAACAGATAATATTGAATCACTGGGTTAGAAAGTATGGATTATAGCAGTGCATTCTAGAGGTACAACACTGGCTGTGGAAAGGAGGCCTGCCACCAATTCAGTTAGGCTCCACACAGTCACCAGTACCATACTGGAAAGGAAGATAGTAGTTCTCCACAGGTATGAGAGAGGCACTCCTGGGTTGGTGATAGATATCTGTATAGGGAAAAGGCAATTCATCTTTGAGGCTGTATCTTCTGCCAACAATTGTTTGGGGCCCTTTAACACTTGAAGTATAGGTTCTGGGGATCGAGTCAGATCTGCATACAGTGAGGGCAAGGATGCAAGATCTCCTTAACTGAGATAGGGAAAGTAAAGATGTCTGCTAGCAGTGTCCATGTATGAAAATGAACAGAGAAAAGGCTGGGTAAACTGCCCTCTCACCAATCCTCATTGAAGATAGGACTCCAGTGCAAGAAGCTGGAAGGAGCAGGCCTTAGATCAGCAGTAGGTTAGAGTGGCAAGTGCACAGTGGGCTGTAGTAGCATTGGCAGGAAGCCACGGATGGCGATCATTGTGGATGTCTCTATGTCCCTGGTCGCTAAGGATAGCTGTGTAGCTGGGTGTCTGGCACTGGGATGCGCAATGTCACTGAGCCTCTGGTACTGGTGCAGATCGATCTGTAGACTGTTGCCTGTATGAGACTGTATCTCTGTATCTCAGTGCTGACTTTAAACAAATTAAAGTTAATTAGAGCAACCTCTCCTAGTATCAGTGAACTATGATTAGTTAGTGCTTACACCACCAAAGTGATTCCACCACACTTTACATAGAGATACAAAAATCGCACATACAGTGTAATGCAACTGTAAATAATTATAACAATCCTCAGGGTATGAAATATACCAGTCCACATGCGGCGCTAGATGAACAGTAAATCCAAAAAGGGAGAGTTGATAAACCCGTCACCAGCTTCAATGTGTAGAGGAAAGTATTATGGGTGACGCTTACTCGGAGCTGTGCTGTAATTGGTCATGTTTGGTCCTAGTGTTCCGGGTGTTGCGGCATTCATAGGTGTTTGTTTGGCGGTGAAGCGCAAGCGTGGTGCACTCCACTGACCTCACTTCCAGCTGGCGCATCATCCCGATGGTTCTTCCTTCCGGAATGGGCGTTCCGGGTATTGCGTCATTTGTAGGTGTTTGCGGGGCAGTGCAGCATGGGCGCTAGGCGCAATGCGCTCTACTGACCTCACTTCCAGCTGGCGCGTCATTCTGAGGGTTCATTCTTCCGGAGTGGGCGTAATCTGTGACTCTGTTAAAAGGGCATGCTGGTGTCACATAGCCACGCCTCTGACGATATCCTATTGGATGAAACATGTCAGGTGGGCTGACACTAGTACGCTGGGAGCCGTGGCCATATGTACATCATGATGTTCATTTTCCTGTACTGAAATGTTAGTTACTACAATAACATTTTTATAGTACCATATGGGCTTCACTATTTGCTGCCTTATCTTTTCATTGGGTGCCGCTGACCTTCTGGTTGGATGTTTCAATATCTCATGCTGGAGTTCAAGATTACTTGGCCTTATGAGAGTGCCTGATGTTAGCCTTATTCCTTGCTTGGATACTACAACCCCTGGCAAAAATTATGGAATCACCAGTCCCTGAGGATGTTCCTTCAGTTGTTTATTGTTGTAGAAAAAAAGCAGATCACAGACATGGCCAAAAACTAAAGGCATTTCAAATGGCAACTTTCTGGCTTTAAAAAAAACTCTAAGAGAAATCAAGATAAATAATTGTGGTGGCCAGTAACAGTTAGATTTATAAAACAAGCACAGGGAATAAATTATGGAATCACTCAATCCTGAGGAAAAAAATATGGAATCACCCTGTAAGTTTTCATTACAAACACTAACACCTGCATCAGATTAAATCTGCTTGTTAGTATGTAGGTAAAGAGGGTAAATTATCATGCAGTGTTGCACAAGATGTTGGTTGTTCACAGTCGGCTGTGTCTAAAACATGGACCAAATACAAACAACAAGGGAAGGTGGTTAAAGGCAGGCATACTGGTAGACCAAGGAAGACATCAAAGCGTCAAGTCAGAAAACTTAAAGCAATATGCCTTGAAAAAAGAAAATGTACAACAAAACAAATGAGGAACAAGTGGGAGGAAACTGGAGTCAACATCTGTGACCGAACTGTAAGAAACCGCCTAAAGGAAATGGGATTTACATACAGAAAAGCTAAAAGAAAGCCATCTCTAACACCTAAACACAAAAAAACAAGGTTACAATGAGCTAAGGAAAGGCAATCGTGGACTGTGGATGATTGGATGAAAGTCATATTCAGTGATGATTCTCGAATCTGCATTGGGCAAGGTGATGATGCTGGAACTTTTGTTTGGTGTCGTTCCAATGAGATTTATGCAGACGACTGTCTGAAGAAAACATGCAAATTTCCACAGTCAATTATGCTATGGGGCTGCATGTCAGGTAAAGGCACTGGGGAGATGGCTGTCATTAAATCTTCAATAAATGCACAGGTTTACATTGGAATTTGGGACACTTTTCTTATCCCATCTATTGAAAGGATGTTTGGGGATGATGAAATCATTTATCAAGATGATAATGCATCTTGCCATAGAGCAAAAACTGTAAAAAAATTCCTTGAAGAAAGACACATAAGGTCAATGTCATGGCCTGCAAACAGTCTGGATCTCAATCCAATTGAAAATCTGTGGTGGAAGTTAAAGAAAATGGTCCATGACAAGGCTCCAACCTGCAAAGATGATTTGGCAACAGCAATCAGAGAAGGCAGGAGCCAGATTGATGAAGAGTACTGTTTATCACTCATTAAGTCAATGCCTCAGAGACTGCAAGCAGTTATAAAAGCCAGAGGTGGTGCAACAAAGTACTAGTGATGTGTTGGAGTGTTATTTTGTTTGTTTGTTTTTCATGATTCCATAATTTTTTCCTCAGAATTGAGTGATTCCATAATTTATTCCTTGTGCTTGTTCTATAAATCTAACTGTTACTGGCCACCACAATTATTTTTCTTGATTTCTTTTAGTGTTTCTTAAAGCCAGAAAGTTGCCATTTGAAATGCCTTTAGTTTTTGGCCATGTCTGTGATCTGTTTTTTTTCTACAACAATAAACAACTGAAGGAACATCCTCAGGGACTGGTGATTCCATAATTTTGCCAGGGGTTGTACATACCCACTATTCAAGGCTGGAGAGCGGAGCTGTGGTCCTGGTCTGTCTATTATATGCCTTCTTTTTACAGCTGTCTGGTAAACAGATTGGATTTCCACATGGTGTGGTGCGCTTTCCTCTAAACATTGAAGCTGGTAATGGGTTTATCAACTCTCCCTTCTTGGATTTACTGTTCATCTAGCGCCACATGTGGACTTTTATATTTTTATTTTGCTTATCAACAAATTGTGCTGGCTGCTCATACTACAATTTATATCATTATTGAGTAAAGCGGATATTGACCTGTTTTTATATATGAAATATACCAAATACGCATTATGATGAAGTCCACACCCCTGGACATAATGTGTATGGGGGGGAGTTTGAAGCCTGGAGTCATCGTGTGGCCATCTCTGGTAAACTGTATACCGATACATGCTCTTTCCTGCTGGCATGGCTTACGTGCCTAGTATTGTAAGTGGATTATTTTATTCTTTTTAATGAACACTTAAGCAGAGAGCACTAGATTGGATGTTTACTATTTTCATGTCCACATTTACACCGGCGAGTGTTGAAGCCGATCACTGGATGTAGGTGACTAGGAGTGAGGATGGCTGACTAATTTTCCCTTAGTTACCATTTAGTTACCATTACTGGTAATGCAGGGGTTATGGCATTAACGAATGGTATATTTTTATTCAGGTTTTACAAACATGGGGTGCCAACTTCACACAGCTCATTAAGGTGAGCAGCTAGTGAGAACACAAGTGGCGGGAGACATTGAAGCTGCAAGATTATTTCACTTGGTGGTGGATTTCTTATATTTGTCCAAGGACTATTTTTGTTTCATTATAGTGATTATTTATCATGTTATCTGGACACTGATACACTGTATTGATTTATCAAGGATTTGGTAGATTTCATACCCTGAGGATTGTTATAAATTCCTACCTGAATTCAAAAGATGGCTACAGAAAATCTAAATCAAGTTGGTTCTAATAAAATTACAAAATTTATTCAATGCACTAATACCAGTAGAGGCAAAGCCTCCCAAAATCAGCAAGGTGCAAATAGTATAAAGGTGCATACAACTTCATGCATCATACTTTCCGGGTCCCCTCCACAGGAGGGATAACCCTGAAAGAAATTGATGCTTGTAGACACACAAAAAATGAGAACAACACATGTACAACACTACACAAACATTTAAACAAAAAAAACCCCACAAAAATACACAGAAAGTCCAGACACCAGCTTGTTCATATTCACAGGAAAACTGCCAAGCGACAAAATTGCATTAAAAAGTATATATATCTTTGAAAAAGGTGTTCACCTTATTTCAATAAGAAAAAATATTGTGCAAATTTCCTGTGAATAGCCCCCCGGAGGGAAGGAATAAAAGATGATACTAAAGTCTTCCCCTAAAAAAAAAATAATAATAATAAAGTTGATATAAAAGAGAGAAAGCCCCCAGTAACACTGGGATTTGTAGTCCAAGATTAGTCCCAAGACTCCTTGGTGCAAATCAGAAAAGGTGATCTACCACTGGAGGCTGGAAGTGATACAATGTTCATGCTTGAGCACTAAGGGAGAAACAGTCAGTCTGTGGTGTATTCTAAAGATGCCCTTTCCTCTCTATTATTTAGTGGTCCCTGCACCTGGCTACATATATATATTTTCTATTAATGCCCAGTCCCAGCACCGTGCTGCATTGCTGCAAGTCTGGAATACTGCATATGGATATGTTTCCCTGTGTTTTGCGCTGAAGGGGATCATTCTAGAGGCAGAGCAGTCCCATCTTTTGGGGTGGGATAGTGAATGTCCCTGGAAAAATCCCTTAAGTCTGCAAATAAATTTAATGAACATATGCTTAAAGGTGACCCTACATTACAGTGTCGATATTGAAACGGCTTGCTAAGTAGTAAAGGTCCAGAATAAGACAAACTTGTAAGAAGCTCAACAAGATTAGGGAGGTCCAACTCCCATCATGCTGTCTGTCCAGCAAAAAAAAAAATCCAAGGACGCAAATGTTTTTATAAGGTAATTTAATTTATTAAAGTACTACAGCTCTTTACACACACAATCTTTCCACCATGCCTACTGCCCTTCATTAGTAAATTACATAATCTTGTAAAAAAACAAAAAAGGAGCTTCTGGATGTTTGTTCTACATAATGTTGCTTACTCTCTTATTATGAGAGCTCAACCATACACAAGTAAAATAAAGAACAAGGACAAAAAGTTAAAATATTTTAAAGCTCAATAAAACAATACAGAAATCAATGGTCGTTTTGCAATACATAGTTAGATTATTCCAGATGAATAGATGATAGCTCTGCAAGGGAAGATAATGTACTGTTTGGAAAAACAGTTTTAGCCTCTTTAAAGCCGACTGTGGGTGATAAATAATGCTTACAGCAGGAGAAAACTCCTTTCCGAGAACCATTTGAACTTAGACATGGAAGTATTACATATCCTGCATCTCTGTTCTGCAGAGTAAGAACAGTCATTTAATATACTGTACAAGGGAAAGTAGAGACACCTAACACAACAAAAGAGAAGACTGAGTTTTACTTATTGTCACATTTGTTGGGGAGAATTTGGGACACATGAAGCAGATCATTCTGGAACACAAGAAACAGGAGAGGTTGCAGAAACATATTTACAAATGCTAGATTGCAGTAGTTAGCTTTTCCCCTCAGCATGACTGAGAACTCAAGAGCTATAAAGTGTTGAAAATTACGTAGGTGGAAAAAACTTATTATCAACACCAGTGAACAACAACAAAAAGATTAAGAAACTCCAACTGTAATTGCTGTAAACAACACAAACTACAGCAAGCAAGGAAGACAAACAATACATCTTGTACTTCACCAAGACAGCCTCTCTACCTACTTCAATCAAGTTACAGTGCGGAATAAAAACACTCTTAAACTCTAAACCATTTGTGAAAATAATTGGAAAAAGAAAGCAGCACAGCTTAATTAGGTCATTTAGGTCATTTTGATATATATAAAGTAAAATGATTACATTGAATGAGTCAAATGTAAATACGGGGTAGTAGCAGTTAATACTGAATATCTGGGGATAAACTACAAAGACAATGTATTCTCTTGCTGTTTGTCAGACAATGAATTCAGACAATCTAAAGAACATGAGTAAACTTAACTTTGTAGGCAAATGAGACATTTTTATTTATGTTAATTTGAGCTCCGAAAGATTTTACCCCCTTCATGACCAGGCCATTTTTTGTTATTCAGCAATACGCCAATTTAATTGGCAGTTGCGCAGACTTGCAACACTGCACAAATAGAGCTTTTTTGGTGGTATTTGATCACACTGGGTTTTTTTTTCTTTATTATTACATAAACGATAAAAGACTGAACATTTTCAAAAAAAAAAAAAAAAACATTGCTTACTTTCTGCTATAAAACATATCCAATAAATAAATAGAAAAAGTCAAATTTCTTCATAATTTTAGGCAAAATGTATTCTGTTAAATGTCTTTGGAAAAAAAAACCCACTAAGTGTATAATACTTGGTTTAATAAAAGGTCCCAATGTTGAGAAAATATGACATAGCAATAAAAACAATCAAATAGTTGTAGGTCCACACAATTATTATTATTATACAGGATTTATATAGCGCCGACAGTTTACGCAGCGCTTTACAACATTAGGGCAGACAGTACAAGTATAATACAATTCAATACAGGAGGAGTCAGAGGGCCCTGCTCGTTAGAGCTTACAATCTAGGAGGGAGGGTCAAGTTATACAAAAGGGTAATAGCTGTGGGGGATGAGCTAATGGAGAAAATAGTGCAATTGTTAGATGGAGGCAGGATAGGCTTCTCTGAAGAGGAAAGTTTTCAGGGATCACCTAAAAGTGGATAAATTTGGAGACAGTCTGACAGATTGGGGTAGGGAATTCCAGAGGATGGGCGAGGCTCGGGAGAAGTCCTGGAGGTGGATATGGGAGGAGGTGATGAGGGAGCTAGAGAGCAGGAGGTCTTGGGAGGAACGGAGATGGCGATTAGGTTGGTATTTTGAGACTAGGTTAGTGATGTAGCTGGGGGCAGAGTTGTGGATGGCTTTGTAACTTATTGTTAGTATTTTGAATTTAATTCGTTGGGTGAGTGGTAGCCAATGGAGGGATTGGCAGAGAGGGGTAGCAGACACTGAGTGGTTTGTAAGGTGGATGAGTCTGGCAGCAGCATTCATGATGGACTGAAGGAGGGATAGTCTATTTAAAGGTAAGCCAATGAGGAGGGAGTTGCAGTAGTCAAGGCGAGAGATAACCAGGGAGTGAATCAGGAGCTTTGTGGTTTCATTGGTTAGAAAGGGACGTAGTTTAGAGATGTTGCGGAGGTTGAGACGGCAAGCTTTGGAAAGTGATTGGATGTGGGGCCGAAAGGAGAGTTCAGAGTCCAGGATAACACCTAGCACCCTGACATGTGGGGACGGGTGGATGATTTTGCCATTGCTCTTGACAGAGAAGTCAGGGGAAGAGGCACGTGGGGGAGGAAATATTATAAGCTCGGTTTTGGACAAGTTGAGTTTGAGGAAGTGGTGTGACATCCATACAGATATGTCGGTTAGTAAGTTAGTGATGCGTGAGGAGACTGATGGAGTGAGTTGAGGGGTGGAGAGATAGATTTGTGTGTCATCTGCATAGAAATGATATCGAAAGCCATGAGAGGCTATCAGCTGACCCAGGGAAGAGGTGTAGATTGAAAATAGAAGAGGTCCAAGAACAGAACCTTGGAGGACCCCGACAGAGAAGGGAAGAGGAGTGGAGGAAGTAGAATTGTAAGTGACACTGAAGGTGCGTTGGGATAGGTAGGATGAGAGCCACTGAAGAGTGCAGTCATGGAGACCGAGGGAGTAAAGTTTTTTGAGGAGGAGGGGGTGGTCAACCGTGTCAAAGGCAGCTGAAAGATCCAGAAGTAGGAGTACAGAATAGTGTCCGTTGGTTTTTGCAGTTAGTAGGTCATTTGTGAGTTTTAAAAGAGCAGTTTCTGTGGAGTGTTGAGGGCGAAATCCAGATTGAAGGGGATCCAGAAGGTTGTTTTTAATGAGGTGGTCGCTCAGTTGGTTGTAAACCAGGCGTTCAAGGAGTTTAGAGGAAAAGGAGAGCAAGGAGATAGGGCGTAGGTTGTTAAGATTGGTAGGGTCCAAGGACGGCTTTTTGAGTATGGGGGTGGCCAGTGCATGTTTTAGAGCATTGGGGAAGATGCCAGAGGTGAGGGAGAGATTGAAGATGTGGGTTAGAGAGTGTAAGATGGGGTCAGAGGGTGACCGTAGCATTTGAGAGGGAATAGGGTCCAGGGAACAGGTGGTTAGGTGGGTGATAGAAAGGAGTTTAGCAACTTCGTCTGTAGTAGCAGATTTGAATAGGGGGAGTGTCAGTTGTACCTGTTGACATAGGGTCTTAGCTGGGGGAGACACCTGTAGAGTGGAGATTTCATCGCGGATTGTATCAATCTTGTTTTTGAAGTGATTAGCGATTTCCTGGGCAGTGAGTAAGTCAGTGGGTGGAGGCGGGGGAGGACAAAGTAGAGAGTTGAAGGTAGAGAAAAGTTTACGGGGATTGGATGAGAAGGTGCTAAGAGTTGTAAAATAGGTTTGCTTGGCAGGGTGGAGGAAAGAATAGTATATTTGGAGGGCAGATTTGTATTGGTTGAAGTATTTGAGAGATTTAGTCTTGTGCCACAGACGCTCAAGAGCGCGACTACATTTTTTGAGAATTTTAGTGTCATCTGTTTGCCAGGTTTGTAGGTGTTGAGGCCTGATTCTGCGTGTAGTGAGGGGAGCGAGCTTGTCCAGGGTGGAGGACAGAGATTTATTGTAGATGGACGTGGCTTGGTTGGGGCAGGACAGGGGAGAGATTTTGTCATAGAGGTGGTCAGTAGCAGAATAGAGGAGAGAGGAGTGGAAGTTGCGAAAGTTTCTACGGGTGATGGTTAGGCGATTGGAGGGAAAGGTGGTGGAAGACAGGGGGAGAGAGAAACTAATAAGGTGATGGTCAGAGAGAGGAAAAGGATTGTTTGAGAAGATGCATGGAGTGCATAGGTAGGAGAATACAAGGTCAAGGGTGTTGCCATCAGAGTGAGTAGAAGCCTGTACCCATTGCTTCAGGTCAAATGAAGAGGTTAGACTAAGAAGTTTAGAAGTAGCAGGAGTGTTTGTATTAGCAGGGATGTTGAAATCACCGAGAAGGATTGTGGGAATTTCTGAAGAGAGAAAGTAGGGTAGCCAGGCAGAAAACTCATCAAGGAAAGTCGATAGTGGTCCAGGGGGCCGGTAAATCACAGCAATTCTTAGGAAAGTAGGAGAGAATAGACACACAAAGGAAAGTGCTGGGAAGATTCTGTCACCAAGAAGGAAAGGTTCACACTTATGCCCTGTACACACGGTCGGACATTGATCGAACATTCCGACAACAAAATCCTATAGCCAAAAACGCGGTGATGTACACCATGTACGACGAGACTAGAAAAGGCCAGTTCAGAACCAAGCGCGGCACCCTTTGGGCTCCTTTTGCTAATTTTGTGTTAGTAAAAGTTTGGTGAGAGACGATTCGCGCTTTTTCAGACTCATGGTTTTCAGATCGTTTTCTGCTGTTCGGTTTTTGGGTTTGTATCTGCTCTTCAGTGCATGCAAGCAAGGTACGCGTGACTTGTCATTGTGTTTTTGTTCGTTTGTTACTGTTTTTCAGGTCGCTCTTCACAGGCCTTGCTGTTCTTCAGTGCGTTCTGTTATTTCGTTCTGAGCAGCCGACCGTTTCCTAGCCATGTTGCGTATACGTACTCCTCATAGAGTTCGCGCTGTGCGGGGGCTTGGTGTTGGGGTCCTGACTTTGACACAAGTCCAGTCCATGAACAGGGTGAGGAGGAGTTTATGGACCAAGAATTGGTTGCTTCAGCGTGACCAGTTCTGTCATATGCCTTTGCTCTGTGAGATCCGTGAGAATAATCCTGATGATTTCACCATTTGTTGGCTTTGCTGACCCCTTATATTAGCAGGCAGGATACCTGCATGAGGCAAGCCATCACTCCGGAGCAGAGGCTAGTCGCCACCCTGCGGTACTTGGCGACGGGGAGAAGCCTGCAGGACTTGAAGTTCTCAACAGGCATCTCCCCCCAGGTTCTGGGTATCATTATCCCAGAGACCTGTTCTGCCATCATACAGGTCCTGCAGAAGGAGTATATGAAGGTAAGATTTTTAATCCTTTAATATCACATTTTATTGTATTTAATGTTTGATAATACGTTGTATTTCTTTCCTCATTCCCTAATTACCATGATTGTAATATGCTGTGAATGTCCCCTTTGTTCTCATGCATGCTGGATTTTTCTGTAATTATTTTTGTTGTCCTTCATACATATTTGCCTTCACTTACCTCCCCAGCATGCTCTCCTGGCCCTATATTCACCTCATGTAGTCACTTAACAATGTATTTTATCAGCTCCATAGTAGTGCTTTATCCCAAACACCCCCTAAAATGTGTTGAAATGTGATTTGTGCGTTAAATTCAGGCAGAGTGCCAGAGGCTTTTTTTGGGGGTCCCCAAATCATTTGGAACCCTCCCTCCCCCCAACTGCTAAGTCAGCTGATACCAATTCTCTATCTATCCTCAATCATCTATCTGCTGACTTTGCCAAACCCATACACACTATACCCACCTCTTTTGTGGTCAGATTTATGGATGAATTCCCCAAAGCATGTAGTGCAAGGGCCTGCCTGTATACTTTCAAATTGTACCGTTTAAAGTTTTTTTATACTATTATTATCTTGATAGGTAATAGCAGAATGTCCAAATGTGCTCAAATGTGTACAGTGTGTATTTATATCTTTGTATTATGACACTTCTTACCAGTCCAGTGGGCTGCCAATAGCGTAACTTAGGTGGGGCTGTTCAAAGTAATACCCATTATTTATGCATTCATCTCTCAATGAAGTGGAGAGGGTTACCTGTCCAAGAGCTCCCCCCCTATAATGTTAGAAATGGCCCATGAGAGGGGGGGGGGGAATATGATAGGTGTACCTTATACTTTGGTCTTTAAAAATTCCCATAAATAAATGTTATCTTGATGTTGGCCAAGAATGTTTGTGTCTAATCTGCTTTCCATGTTTATGTGCAGAAAGACAAATTTTTTTATGTTTTCCTCAACAGTTTCCTTCCACGCCACAGGAATGGCAGACTGTGGCCTCCCACTTTGCCCAGCGGTGGGACTTTCCTAACTGCGGAGGGGCAATTGATGGGAAACACGTCCACATCATCCCACCACCCAACTCGGGGTTGTACTATTATAATGATAAGGGGTTCAATAGTATTGTGATGTTGGCGGTGGTGTCGGCTACTTATGAGTTCCTGTATGTGGATGTGGGGAAGAATGGCCGGATGCCCGAAGGTGGAGTCATCACCCAGACGGAGTTCTACAGGTGTCTCCAGAATGGCAGCTTGGACTTGCCACCTCCAGAAGACAATGTGGAAGGACTCCCATTCGTCTTCATTGCGGATGAAGCCATTGCGCTGGGGGACCATCTTATGCGGCCATTCCCGATGAGGACCCTCACCCCGGACCAGAGGGTTTTTAATTACTAGCTGGCCAGAGCCAGAAGAGTGGTGGAGAACACGTTTGGAATCATGGCCAGCCGGTTCCGCCTATTTCTTACACCCATACATATGGCGGAGTATAAAATGAATCATGTCCTGGCGTGCTGTGTTCTACACAATTTTTTACGGCAACATTCTGCCAACTATGCTGGCTCAGTTGGGCCTGAGGCCAGAATTCAAAATGAACCAACCCTGACGGCGCTTGAAAGTGGCTGTCCTGGCTTGCCCTCCCTGAGTGCCCGTGATGTCCGGCTAAGATACCTGGAATTCTTTGCGGGTAGGGGGGCTATCAATATGCCAGAAAATGTGTGAAACCTTTATCAAATAAAAAAAACATTAAGCAAATCTTTGGTGACATTTACTGCTTGTGTTTGTTTTAGCTGACCCTGACAGAAATGTGTTGAGTCCTGAAAATGGCGTGATTGTGTAACCTTATACAAAGCACTGTTGGGTGTTATTTACTAAAGGCAAAGACACTTTGCATTACAAGTGCACTTGAAACTGCACTTGGAGTGCAAAGTGGATTTGCCCTTAGGAAATAACACCCATTGTCACAGAAAACAGCAATTAGAGCACCACAAAAGTGTTGTAGTGTTGAGACAATAATCCACACATTCTTGATTAACAATCTTTTTAATACCTGCACAATCACATGTGCATTTAGAAAAGGTTTTTAAAACAAACCAACATGTTTGTTGTTTGTTGTATAACAATTTTTGGGGTCACATTAGAAAAAGTAGAAATGTCCATTTAAGATAAAACAGGCATGTTTAAAACCCACAAGAAAGACACAAATCTTGAACTTACAAAGTTCACATTTGGTAGAACTTGAAGGCAATATCAGACATGAGTATTTAGGAACTGTGTTTGATATTGCGTTCAGATGGGGTGAAGTCACCCCCAGAAAAGCCAAATTTTGAAGATGCACACAAATAGCCGAATGTCAACATCATGGGGGATCAAGGGGCGTGTTTTGGGGGAGCCACCCCTTCCTCACAGCTACTTTATTATTGAGGAAGGGAATGCACCCCCAAAACGCGTCCACTGGTCTCCCGTGATGGCAGATAGCACATGCTGACACACTGTGTGCATCCTCAAAATTTGGCTTTTCTACAATTAGACAAAAAATGAAAAAATTGTAGCACACCATAAAACAAAGGGATTTGGAGGGGTTTTAAACTCTCCCCAAAACATCAATGATGTTCTTATGTTTTTGAATAACATCATTGATATTTTTCTTGATGTTTTCCAAGTCCCTATTACACCCCATGATCTCCCCAATCAGGATCTGTGCACTTTACGAGGTGAAATGCCCTGGATCCACAACATCACGATCACCTAAAAATATAGAAAACAAAAAAAAACATGTATTATAAATATGCTGGCATCCATCTCTTACCTGAGCCTGTGGTCGCAGACACTCACCTGTTGTGGTGCCAATTTCCACCACGTCTTCCTCCTCCTGCTCTTCTTGTCTTGGTTGGATTTCCCCTTCTTCCAGAGGTGGGGGGTCTCTGGTCTCCTCGGATGAGGTGTGTCCTCTGAGTCTTTTCTCCCCTATGTAAAAAAAAATGGTATACTTAGCACACAGATATTTGATGGCAGAACTATAAATATGAAACATTGCTTGGAAGTGGGGTACAATTGTCTATTTTGGCTGAGTTCCAAGATGTAGAATTTTTAGTGTCCTTTGTCAAGCTTCAATACTTTACCTGTTTTGTCCAAGCTTCACAGATGGAGACACCCCTATAGTATACACTGGAGCACCTGTGTGGGCCCCCTAATAAAAAGGGTGTTCTTGTGTCCCACACTAGTGCTCCAGTGTCCAGATGTGAAAACTGCTCCTGAGTGTCCTCTCCTTACACAGAATCAAGTTTGCATTTCATTCTAGTAACAAACCCATCTACACAACCAAATTATTTTCATACAAGTGGGCCCTAAAAAAGGTGGTCAAATGCATATGGCCAAAACAATGGTGTTTTATAGGCCGAAAGAAAAATGTTTGATACGAACGAATAATGTGCCCATGAACATGAAAGTTGACATTTTAAACTGGACAACAGTTAAGAAAAGAGCATGGAGCAGCACGAACGTAATAAAAATAAAGAATAGGAACACAGCACAACTACTTACTTTTTTGCAGCACTCTCCGGATCTTTCGGTACTGCTCATGCTCTCTTCATTTTAGGTCCGACCACCGCTTCCTGAGCTGATCGTCGTACCCCGAAATTCCGGTGCAGACTCTTGACCACTTTCGCCAGAGGTCTCAAACTGGCGGCCCTCCAGCTGTTGCAAAACTACAAGCCCCATGAGGCATTGCAAGGCTGACAGTTACAAGCATGACTCCCACAGGCAGAGGCATGATGGGAATTGTAGTTTCGCAACAGCTGGAGGGCCACCAGTTTGAGACCCCTGACTTTCGCCATTATCTTGGCCTTTCTGACAATGGGGTTGGGGTAAGGTCCATACTTTCCATCATAGTCGGCCCTCTTCAGGATGTCGACCATCTCCAACATCTCCCCAAAGGACATATTTGAGGCCTTATATCATCTCCTTCTGGATCCAGACATTTCCGGCTCCGGGCTTTCCTCCCCCTCTTCCTCGTTGCTATAATTAGCACACACCTGCTGTGTCTCCGCCATGTGCTCTTCCTCCACTGCGCCGAACGAAAAGGGGTGGGAAATAGACTAGAAAGAACGTCAGGGGCGGGCTGAGTTACACGCATGCTCAGTGTGTAAAAAGCGTAACACGCGTGCGTAGTACGTATGATCTGTGAGCGGAGGAAGGAGTATCGGAGGCGCCGATCGTGATAACGAAGGTAAGATCTAAACTTGGGCCTATACTGCTTCTAGATTGAGGCCTATATTGTAACAAGATTAGGAGAGTTTTGCCTGACATTAGGGTTTGTCTCGTGTCGTGTTTTGCAGATAAAATGGATGGCTTCAATGACCACAACTTCCTCCCCCTGTTCATAGACATGTACAGGGAGCTGCCCTGTCTGTGGCAGGTAAAACATCCACATTACAATAATAAACAAAAGAGGCAGACACCGCTGGAGAAACTGCTGGAGTTGGTGAAGCCGGTGGTCCCCACGGAAACCATCCCCTATTTAAAAGCCAAAATTGGTGGCCTGAGGAGCACTTATGTAAGGGAGCGCAAGAAGGTCACGGATTCCCAGAGATCAGGAGCTGCAGCAGATGACATTTATGTCCCCAGGCTGTGGTACTATGAGAGACTGCGATTTCTGTCAGACCAGACTGGAGTCAGGGAATCCCTCTCAACCCTTCCTTCCACTCTTCCTTCCACCCCAGCTGAGGCTTCCGATGTCCAACCTGGGACTTCCAGCCAGGAAGAAGTGGAGGAACTCAGATGGAGTCAGGTATAGAATTCTTCTACAGATTTCTGGTCAATAAATAAATGATGTTTACTAGATGTTATTATTGATCACTAATTGCTGATTTCATAAAGTGTTTTACATATCAATAGACAGTAGTGGGCACATAAAATTGGGACAAGAATGAAAAATGCTGGGCTCGGAAGGATAGTCTGTTATATTTGTTAACATTCAATTTGGAACAATCATGAGATGAAAATTGTGTGATTGATGAATCAAAAACTCAAACTATGTCCCTTTTTTATACACAGGAAGACCTCAGCCAGGACGAGGCTCTGGAATGTGGCACACAGGAGGAGGATGAGCACTCAAGCTCATTCAGGAGGCTTCTGCGTCCCTCAGAGCCTTACCCACTCCTGAAGAGGCCTTTGCCTGCATGGCTGCCACCAAACTGAAGGGCATGCAGGAGGGTCAATGCCTCATGTGTGAGAAACTTATTTATAAAGTCCTAACTAAGGGGGTGAGTGGCGAAATCACACCCAAGACCGACGTGATTGAGTTGGACCATCCCCCTCCTCCTCCTCCTCCTGCCACAACTCCACCACCAGAGCCATAGCGGGGAAGGAAGCGTGGAAGGAAGACCAGAGAGTGATGACCTGGGTTCAGTCTGGTCTGGCAAAAGATGCAGTCTCTTGTATGACCACAGCCTGGGGACACAGATGTCATCTGCTGCTTTCCGGATCTCTGTGACTTCTGGACCAGACTGCACTCCCTTAGATATGGACTCCTCAGGCCACCAATTTTGCAGTAAAATAATTGATGTGTGCCCTGGGGGCCAAAGGCTTCACCAATTTCAGCTGTTGCTCCAGCATTGCCTCCCTCTTTGTTTGGTTGTGAGCCCTTAATAAAGGATTTTTTGGTTCAATTATACTCGCCTATGTGTGTTTTCTTTCAAAAAAACAGTTTGTTGGTGAGGAGGCAGGTACATTTCAAAATACAATGTGAAATTAACAAGAGACACCAACACCAAACAATCTCATTCCAAACAAACTCTGTTCCGTCTCAGAATTTCTTCTGAGCATGCGTGGCACTTTGTGCGTCGGAATTGGCCACACACGGTCGGAATTGACGCAATCGGATTTTGTTGTTGGAAAATTTTATAACCTGCTCTCAAACTGTGTGTGTCAGAAAATCCGATGGAAAATGTCCGATGGAGCCCACACACGGTCGGAATGTCCGACAACACGATCCGATCGGACATTTTCCATTGTGTGTACGGGGCATTACTCTTACCCCAATGAGTGGACTACTTAATCAAAAACAGTCAAACACACTTAAAAATCCTTCACTTAGATTTCACCATACACATGGGGAGATAGATTGTATGAACACCAATAGGATCCTCCTTAGAAAGACTCTCATTATATCAGGACATCATGTAAATAGGTATAAAAAACTTCATTGTGCAGTATTACTGACAAGTACATTTTTTAAGAGTACAGCAAAGGCCAGAATACTTGCAAACAATGCAGTAAAAAGCGAATTTCAATCCAATACAAATGATCAATGTTTCCATCCAGTGTGAGGGCCGGCTGTCGAGCTTAGCAATGCCACGTAACCTGCTATGTGACGTTGCTAACAAAAAAAAATGATGCAGCATTTACCGCAAAATGAAAAATGAAAAATCAAAATACCCCCACAATAGCTGGTTGCAGCTTGTTGACAGCTGTCAAAATTAAAAAAAAAAAAACATGTGGGATCCCCCCCAAAATCCCTACCAGACCCTTATCCAAGCATGCAGCCTGGCAGGTCAGGCAGAGCCCCCGGCCTCAAAGCACCCCTCCACATTCAGGGCATGTGGGCTGGTATGGTTTAGGAGGGGGGCACTTGCTCGTCCCCTCCCTGTCCTGACCTGCTGGGCTGTATGTTCGGATAAAGGTCTGGTATAGATTTTGGGGGGACCCCATGCCATTTTTTTTCATAATTTTTAATTGCCGGCATGTTTTATTTACATTCAGCTGTCAGTGGGGGACCTGTTGACAGCTGATGAGTCATTTGTTAATGAAGGATGTGGCAGCCGGCTTGATTAGCAACCAGCTCAGTGCTAAAAAATTACCGCAAGAAAAAATGTGGTAATTACTGCATTATCTAATCTTTCCCGCAATAGTCATTTACAGCACAATTCCTAGTGAGTTGAACTCTCAAAACTGATTTAACGCAAGAGCTTTTAAATTGCCCATATTTAACTCTTAGTGAATTGACTCCTATGTCATTAACATAACTAATTCAGCTAGTGTGTAAAGTTTGAGCTTTTGAGCTCCTTAACCACTTCAATACCAGGCACTTATGCACCTTCCCGCCCAGACCAGCTTTCAGTTTTCAGCACTCTTATGCCCCGTACACACAGTCGGATTTTCCGATGGAAAATGTGTGATAGAACCTTGTTGTCGGAAATTCCGACCGTGTGTAGGCTCCATCACACATTTTCCATCTGATTTTCCGACACACAAAGTTTGAGAGCAGGATATAAAATTTTCCGACAACAAAATCCGTTGTCGGAAATTCCGATTGTGTGTACACAAATCCGACGGACAAAGTGCCACGCATGCTCAGAATAAATAAAGAGATGAAAGCTATTGGCCACTGCCCCGTTTATAGTCCGTACACGTACGTGTTTTACGTCACCGCTTTCAGAACGATCGGATTTTCCGACAACTTTGTGTGACCGTGTGTATGCAAGACAAGTTTGAGCCAACATCCGTCGGAAAAAATCCTAGGATTTTGTTGTCGGAATGTCCAAACAAAGTCCGATCGTGTGTACGGGGCATTACAATTTAAATTACAATTACTCAGTCATGCTACACTGTATCCAAACAACATTTTTATAATTTTTTTCTCACAAATAGAGCTTTCTTTTGGTGGTATTTAATCACCACTGGGTTTTTTTATTTTTGCGATATAAGCGAACAAACGGCAAAAAATGTGAAAACAAAACACTTTTTTTTAGTTTCTATTGTAAAATTTTGCCGTATCGTATTTACGTATAAGTACCATATTTATCGGCGTATAACACGCACCCCAAGTTTAGTAGGGAATTTTAAGGAAAAAAAACTTTTAGGAGGGAAGTTTAAGAAAAAAAAACTTACATTAAAATGCCCATCAATGCAGCCTTATCGTGTCCATCTGCAGCCTTTTCAGTGTCCATTGCAGCCTTGTCAGTGCAGCTTTGCCCCAGTGCAGCCTTGTCAGTGCAGCCTTGTCAGTGCAGCTTTGCCCCAGTGCAGCCTTGTCAGTGCAGCCTTGTCAGTGCAGCTTTGCCCCAGTGCAGCTTTGTCAGTGCAGCCTTGCCCCAGTGCAGCTTTGTCAGTGCAGCTTTGTCAGTGCAGCCTTGTCAGTGCAGGTTTGCCCCCAGTGCAGCTTTGTCAGTGCAGGTTTGCCCCCAGTGCAGCTTTGTCAGTGCAGGTTTGCCCCAGTGCAGCTTTGTCAGTGCAGGTTTGCCCCAGTTCAGCTATGTCAGTGCAGGTTTGCCCCAGTGCAGCTTTGTGCACTCGCCGCCGACATACACAGCCGTGTGTGGATTCAAATATGGCGCAGAGACTGCAGGGATTCGTCGGAGCCGAGATACACATACCCGAGTGTTCTCAGCTTTTTTTGGCGCTGCTCACAGTCACGCCCAGACCTATGATGGACATAACAATGGTGGGACTGGGCGTGACTGTGAGCGGTGCCAAAAAAAGCCGAGAACACTCGGGTATGTGTATCTCGGCTCTGATGAATCCCTGCAGTCTCTGCGCCATATTTGAATATACACATGGCTGTGTATGTCGGCGGCGATCGCGGCCATTGCCGCGATCGCTCCAATCACACAAAATCGTCGGGGTTCGGCCTATAACACGCACCCACGATTTTCCCCTGATTTTAAGGGGAAAAAAGTGCGTGTTATATGCCGATAAATACGGTAATTTTTCTTCATAAATTTGGGCCAGCATTTATACTGCTACATATCTTTGGTAAAATAACTCAAATTAGTGGATATTATTTAGTCTGTGCGAAAGTTATAGAGTCTACAAGCTATGGTGCCAGTCACTGAAAATTGATTACATCTGATCACACCTGATGTACTGACAGACTCATTTCTTGAGACCCTAACAAGCCAGGAAAATACAATTACCCCCCAAATGACCCCTTTTTGGAAAGTAGACAATCCAAGGTATTTACTAAGAGGCATGGTGATTTTTTTTGAAGTTGTAATTTTTTCCCACAATTCTTGGAAAAATTAAGATTTTTTTTTTTTTTTTTTTACACAAACTTGTCATATTAACAGATTATTTCTCACACACAGCATATACATAATTGCAACTACACCTCAAAATACATTCTGCTACATTCCTCCTGAGTATGGCGATACCACATGTGTGAGACTTTTACACAGCCTGGCCACATACAGAGGCCCAATATTGAAGTAGCACCTTCAGGCGTTCTATGAGCATAAATTGCACATCTCATTTCTCAACCACCTATTACAATTTTGAAGTCCCTGGAGAACCAGGACAATGAAATTGCCCACAAAATGACCCCATTTTGGAAAGCAAACACCCAAATGTATAATATATGAGGCATAATGAGTCTTTTGAACGGTTCATTTTTTTTCCAGAAGTTTTTTGAAAATGTGGAAAAAAACTGAAAACGCATTTTGTTTACACAAAGTTGTCCATTTATAAGATATTTCTAACACATAACATGTACATAACAAAAATGACATCCCAAAATACATTCTACTACTCCTCCTGAGTATAGGGATACCACATGTGTGAGACTTTTACACAGCCTGGCCACATACAGAGGCCCAACATCCAAGTAGCACCTCCAGGCATTCTAGGAGCATAAATTACACATATAATTTTCTGAATACCGATCACATTTTTGAAGGCCCTTCAGATTTCTAACACATAGCAGGTACATACCAAATAACAAAAGATTATCTGTGGTTTTAGAAGTGCAGTGGTACACAGAGGAGAGCATCGGTCCAGGCAGCAGGCAGGGATGTGGTCAGTGACAGCAAAAGCGTCCAGGCAGCAGGCAGGAATGCTGTCCATAGTTTGTACAGGCAGAGATATTGTCAGCACAGCCAAAGCACAGCCAAAGCATTGGTCCAGGTAGCAGGCAGAGGTGTCCAGGCAGAAATACTGTCCATAGTCAGTAGAGGCAGCAGGTAGATATATGGTCAACACAGCCAAAGTATTGGTCCAAGCAGCAGGAAGAAACATGGTCCATAATGTCCTGGGTCATTACAAGCAGCAATATGGTCAACACAGCCAAAGTATTGGTCCAGGCAGCAGGAAGGACCATCACGCTTAGGGCCAGGGAGACAGGGGTAGAGGCGTCTCCCACCCAAATCTCTTTGAAGCCTCCGGGCAACCAGACCCTGTTCTGGGACCACAGAAAATGAAAAACTGTTTCTCACTACTCAGAACACTATTTTGAAGTCCCTCACATATATGAGACCCCTGTGTACTAAAGTAGAAGGTCAAAAGATAAGTCCAAGTGGCAGGCAAAAACATGGTCGATTAACAGGCCGAGGTCAGTGCACGTGGAAGTCAGAAACGTGGTTTAGAATGGCAGTCAGAGGCATTGTTGGTAAAGAGGCTGAGGATGGTGCACATGAAAGTCAAAAACATGGTTTAAAGACATCGTCGGTAAACAGGCCAGGGTCAGTTAATTAACATGGAAGGTAGAAACATGGTAGCAGGCAAATGATCCACATATGTATTTGAAATGGGGAAATGGCAGTCCGTTAATAATAACGGGAACTAATCTGATGGATGTGTAATCATTTTTGAAGCAATCTCTCGATGCACAGGCCAGGTTGGGAGGGACATTGGGGACAATAATAGCTGGTATCTCTTCTAACTCCTCCTCTGCTGCATAAACGCCATTGGCATCTTTTTCCAGATTCTGTGGAGGGAATGTTATAGGGAAAATGTTGCTCGTGAAGTCGACTCACACTATCAGATTAAATGCTTCCTGGGGTGGGACCTTGTTGGTAAATCTCATTCAAAGTCCCAATGTCCCCCCCTCTCTCTTGTACCTGGGATGGAGGCACCGCCCCATGCCTCACTCAAAGTCCCAAAAACTTCCCATTAAACACATATATTAGGGATAGAGACAGTGGACAGTAGCTGGCAGTTATCCCCTGCTGGCTTTATTTGGAGTTATTTTGTGTGTTAGTGCACCATTCTGGTTCACACACACAACCTCATTGGCAACATCATGTTGTTCCAGTGTTTTAGGGGTCACTGGACATACGCCAGCATGTTGGCTACAGTGGTCAGTTCTGGGCCATGGTTTGTTTAGGACCCGGAGCTGCGATGCGCTCTGCGCGCCCTCCCTTCCCCCCTCGCCACCGCCCCATGTGAGCGGTTTGGTTTGGGGGATTGGGCGGGGGCTCACGGCGCATCGGCATCACGCACCACCCCCCCACGTGACGTCACTGGTTGGCGTCATGGTGGGGGTGTGCCCTCCACCATCAGTGCTGATTCAGCTGGACGTGGTGGCATCAGTTTCTGGGCGGATCCTCTCCGCCCAGGCTGCGGCCCCGCCCCACGCATTGTCAGCTCAGCGTGACGCTGGCGGCGATTGCTGTCGCAGGCGGGATGCATATCAGGCGTACCCCCGGGCGCAGTCCTCACTTCTGCACACGTGCAGACGCTGCAGCTTTGGCAAGCTCCTGTCACAGCACACTAAGGTAACATCTTGTGGCTCTTCCACTTAGTTTTTATCCCTTATACCTTACTGTCAGCAATATCGGTATATCTCAATGGACTCTTCATCCATTTCAGATACTTCCTTACTATCCTGACCAACTACTGGCTACATTGTGGAGGTGAGGGGTTGTGCTGGGGGGACTATGCCGGTGTGTGTCTGTCTTGTGCTGGATCCTTCGCTGCCTCAGCTCCGGGAAAGAACAATATTTTTGGCTCAGTCTTTACCCTTCACCACTGCTGGGGATACACCGCGAGTATCCAGAAATTGACATACTGTCCTTTCTGGTTGCAGTTAGTCAGTCTTTTGACGTCCCGATACTTTGTTATTTCATATTTCCTATAGCATCCGCCCCTGAAGAAGTGTATTCGCAGAAACGCGTCGGGCACCAAGGATGCAGCCACTTTGCGTTTATAGGATTTTGCTTAGAATTACTCTTTTATGTACTCATACTCCCTATCCACATCATGTTGTCATGTGCCCCCTAGACGTATATAATTATGTAATATCCTTATGTATTTATTGCTCAGATGTTATGTCGATTGTTTTACAATTATGCATTTATGTAGGTTATGTTCTGTGTTCATGCACATGCAACCTTTCATAGGCGATATGCACTGGACTATTTGATGCAATAAAACTTGAGAATTTTATTATAACTCCAGCCTGTCCACTGTCTCATTCAAAGTCCCAATGTCCCCCCCTCTCTCTTGTTGGTAAATCAGGGCAGTGGCGATTTCTTCAATATACTAGATTTAGGTGATTTGTTAGTTTTGAGTTGCTTTTTGGTAGCAGACAAACAAATTAAACAGGGCCATATGAAACAGGTGAAATGCAACTTTCTTATACCAGTAATGGGACTTTCTGGTTGACAAATAGGGTTGTAGCATCTGATTGTTTAAATAAACCCCCCCATGTACAGATTGTAGTCATGGACACATTCAGTTTTTCTTTTCTTTTTCTTCTCAGAATCTCCACCAAGGTGTCATTGTGGAGGGTAGAGAGGATGTGGACATCTTTCTTGTCCCTCCACTTCATGGCCAATACCTCCTCGATTCTCCGTTTTGCAATTTTTTTTTATCAGATTTTATAGGAATCCCTTCCATTTTTTTTTAAGGTACCGCAGGACAGGGTTTGTTTACTGTAAAGGTGATGGAAAAGGGGCAGGCTGGTATAATAGTTGTCAACATATAAGTAGTATCCTTTTTTGAACAGGGGGTATGCCAGCTCCCAGACAATTTTCCCACTGGTTCCAATATATGTGGGGCATTCACGGGGCTGGAGTTGGGAGTCTTTGCCTTCATAAATTTGGAATGTGTACACATATCCAGTGTCTCGATTACACAATTTATTTAATTTCAAGCCATGCCTGGCTCTCTTACTTGGTATATTCTGCTTATAGTGCAGTCTGCCAGTAAAATGTATAAGGGATTCGTCCACACAAATTTTTTGGTCTGGGATAAAAACATCTGCAAATCGCTGGGAAAAGGAACTGATTAGGGAGAGTCATATCTTCTACAATTTGTCGTGGTTGGGATGATCTCGAGGAGGGCACTGCAAATTGTCGTTGAAGTGTAGAAAACGCATAATCATGTCGTATTGGTTGACCAATAGGCATGGAGTTCGTTCTTTTTTGTATGCCCCATATTGAACGTAAGGTCCAAAAATTTAAATTCATCCAGTGTTAGACATCGCCACTGGAACATGCGGGCATAGGATGAATTGGGGTTGGCAGCAATAAATTGGGATGCATACAGATTGGTTTGGTCCACCATATTCTGCTGCAAATCTTGTGGGAAAAATAAATAAAAATACCGTATATACTCGAGTATAAGCCGAGTTTGTCAGCACATTTTTTTGTGCTGAAAGTGCCCCCCTTGGCTTATACTCGAGTCACTGTCGTCTGCCTACCTGATCAGCGTGTCATGCAGTCAGATGGCGGCCATTCCAGTGTACAAAAGCCGTGCCTCCTCCTCCTTCTTGTCTGTGATAGGGGAACACTCAGTTTCCTAGCAGTGAGTCAGTGTTCCGCCTATCACGGACGTCCTCTCATCCTTATCCCACGGATGAGGATGAGAGGATGTCCGTGATAGGCTGAACACTGACTGATGGGAAACTGAGTGTTCCGCGTATCACAGACGAGGACGAGGTAGAGGCGCAGCTTTTGTACACTGGAATGGCCGCCGTCTGACTGCATGACACGCTGATCAGGTATGCAGATCAGCACAGGAAGGCTGCAATGGATGGACAAAGAGAGGTTGCAGATTGGCACAGGAAGGATGCAATGAACACAGAGAGGTTGCAGATCAGCACAGGAAGGCTGCAATGGACACAGTGAGGTAGGCAGATCTGCACAAGGAGGCTGGAATGGACACAGTGAGGTAGGCAGATCTGCACAGGAAGGCTGCAATGGACACAGTAAGGTAGGCAGATCTGCACAGGGAGGCATGTAATGGACACAATGAGGTAGGCAGACCTGGACAGGGAGGCATGCAATGGACACAATGAGGTAGGCAGACCTGGATGAACACCGAGAGATTTCAGATAGGCACAGGAAGGCTGCAATGGACACAGAGAGGTTGCAGATTGGCACAGGAAGGCTGCAATGGACACAGAGAGGTTGCAGATTGGCACAGGTAGGCTGCAATGGACACAGTGAGGTAGGCAGATCTGCACAAGGAGGCTGGAATGGACACAGTGAGGTAGGCAGATCTGCACAGGAAGGCTGCAATGGACACAGTAAGGTAGGCAGATCTGCACAGGGAGGCATGCAATGGACACAATGAGGTAGGCAGACCTGGACAGGGAGGCATGCAATGGACACAATGAGGTAGGCAGACCTGCACAGGGAGGCTGCAATGGACACAGGGAGGCATGCAATGGACACAGTGAGGTATGCAATGGACACAGGGAGGCATGCAATGGACACAGTGAGGTATGCAATGGACACAGGGAGGCATGCAGCTGCAGATGGGCATTGTTGACCCTCTCTGCCACTTAAGCCGCGGACTTTTCGACTGGACTGGTCCGACGGACTTTCAGGCGGACTTTTGACGGACTTTTGGCAGACTTCTGACTGACTTTTTAACGAACAGACTTGCCTACACACGATCACACCAAAGTCCGACAGATTCATACGTGATGACGTACACCTGACTAAAATAAGGAAGTTAGCCAATAGCTGCCCTAGCATCGGTTTTTGTCCGTCGAACTAGCATACAGACGAGTGGATTTCTGGGTCCGGCGGAGTTACGACATAAAGATTTGAAGCATGTTCCAAATCTAAAGTCCATCACTGGAAAAGTCCGCTGAAGGTCCGATGAAGCCCACACATGATCGGATTGTCCGCCAGGCTCGGTCCGTCGGACCAGTCCGATAGAAAAGCCTGCTCGTGTGTATGCTGCATTACAGTAGCTGCTGCATTTCTCACCCTCAGCTTCTACTCGAGTCAATAAGTTTTCCCAATATTTTGTGGTAAATTAGGTGCCTCGGCTTATACTCGGGACGGCTTATACTTGAGTATATATATGGGTAATCTAATTGGGAAAAATTCGTAGTGTTGGGCTGCACACCTGGCTGTGTGGTGAAAGGGGGATTATAGCGGATCCTGAGTTGGCAGGCAACCATAAGGGGTTTGCCAGGGCATCGGGAAGGTAGGATTGGAGCTGGATTGTTTGAGTTGGGTGTATAATTCTAGTACTTGTACTGGGCTCCTCTTCCTGGGGTCTGACGCTGCTGAAGGTGGGCAGGTCTTCTGATCTTGGTCCTGATCTACTTATTCTTTTAGGAGTGACAGTTTACTCCGCTGATTCGGACTCTGATCCACTATCCTCCACTGGCTCATATTCCGAACCAGAATCAGATGACGGGAGCTCCCTGCTGCTCTCATCATCTGACTTGGTAAGAATGGCATATGCCTCCTCAGGTGTGTAAACCCTTTGAGACATTATGGCGGTACTTGTGTGGTACCTGTGTGATGATACTGTTGGTGGTACTGGTGGTGGGCCTGTGTGGTGGTACCAATGACGGTATTAGTGGTGGGCCTGTGTGGCGGTATCAATGGTGGTACTAGTGATGGGCCTGTGTGGCAGTACCGATGGTGGTACTAGTGATGGGCCTGTGCGGCGGTACCGATGTCGGTACTGGTGACGGGCCTCTGTGGTAGTAACGATGGCAGTACTAGTGATGGGCCTGTGTGGCAGAACCGATGCTGGGCCTGTGTGGCGGTACCGATAGGGGGCCTGTGTAGATATACCAATGGCGTTATTAGTGGCGGTACTAGTGGCGTGCCTGTGTAGATATACCAATGGCGGTATTAGTGGCGGTACTAGTGAGCCTGTGTGGCGGTACAGATGGCGGTACTGGTGACAGACCTGTGTGGCGGTGCCGATAGCAGTACTAGTGATGGGCCTGTGTGGCAGAACCGATGGTGGGCCTGTGTGGCGGTACCGATAGGGGGCCTGTGTAGATATACCGATGGCGTTATTAGTGGCGTGCCTGTGTAGATATACCAATGACGGTATTAGTGATGGTACTAGTGAGTCTGTGTGGCGGTACTGATGGCGGTACTGGTGGTGGTACCAATGGCGGTACTGGTGGCGGGCCTGTGTGGCGGTACCGATGGCAGTAGTAGTGGCGGGCCTGTGTGGCGGTACCGATGGCAGTGCGGGTGGCGGTACTAATAGCAGCCTGATGGCGGTACTGGTGGCGGTAACGCTGGTGGGCCTGTGACAGATGGGCTGTTTGACAGATGGGCTGTGTGACTGACAGATCCAGATGAAGTTCTGACAGGTCCTCTTAATTGGGGGGACGTGTTGTGCACAGTAAAACAATAGACTTCTCAGACAATGATATCTCACTCACTGATCCCTGCTCTCTTCTCACAAGATCGGTGTGTGAGGAGAGGGCAGGGATCAGATAGTAACTGCTCTCCTGTGTTGACATTTGTGACTGGCTGTGATTGAACACAGCCAGTCACATGGTAAACAGTTAATTTCATTGGCTGTTTACCCTGATCTGGGAAGCGCTGTGTCCAAGGGACACGCGCACTCTCCGATCCCCATGCTGTGCGCCTCCGGTGGCTTCATGCCTCCGATTCTTCTGTCACATGTGATCGGCTGTGATTGGACACAGCCAATCATGTGGTAAACAGCCAATTTCATTGGCTGTTTACCATGATTGGGGTTGCGATGTGTCCGAGGGACACACACCATCCCCGTTCGTCGAGCTGTGCACCCCTGCAGGCGCATGCTATGGGTTATCCTGCTGGACGTCATTTGACGCTCAGTCAGGATAACGCAACCACTACCCGGCCGTCATTCTGCTATAGGCCGGGTGGAAAGTGGTTAAATAGCATTTTGTTTTAGAAAAGCAGCTAAGGCTAAATATGTAGACATATGAAAAGGATCAAAGCCAGAAATGAAATACAAAATATCCATATGCAATAATTCATATTTACTTGACTAAGCACTTCATGCCATTAAGCACGTACACACGAGTATTCATCCATTGAGGTGTATTACATTAAGGTAGCACATTCATCTTGAATAGGCCATCAACATGCTTCCACATATGAAAAAATGCACCTGCACTGTTATTGTCAGTACACAGAGCATGCACATCTGTGCACTGTGGTGTGTTATATTGCAAGTGCATTTGTTTATACTGTATACTGTATGTGCAAAGGGGTGGCACTAGGAAGGAACAGAAATGCGCCACAACACACACATATGGCATATTAGTATAGGTTATGTAAAAATGTGCAATTTAGCCTGAGTTACCACAATGCAAAGCTGTGTCATCAGCCTAAAAAACACAATTTTTTTAATGTATTTTTTTAGTTCTGAACATAATAAAGAAAACATAGAAAATTACTTTCAGAAGATGAAATTAAGGTATAGCAGAAAAAAAGGAAAAAAAACATCTCTGGATTTTATTTATAATTACCGTTAATTTAAAATAGTATCTGTAAAACTTGGAAGCAAAACAGAAAGCACACATGTAGTAATAACTGTTAGTATACACCATTTTGACTGAGATCTTTGACTCTGCACAAAATAAAGTGAGGTCTGGCTGATTTTTCCTATTTATCAGTTCACTTACTAACATAATTAAACGAAGGCTTTTCAAGGTTATGTTGTTGTGCTGTTTATATGTGGATCCATGGAATATAATCAAAGACTCAAGGCATTTTGCAGAGATTACTTGCCAGCAGCAATATTTAGTGCAAAGCACATATTTTTATTAACGATAATTTCAAGAGCCAGAAAATATTGATATGATTATAGCCAGCGGCACTAAGGAAGGGATCATAATGAGGCGGTGATAATCAGAGAAAGTAGAGTGCGTAGCTTTGACTAATGAGTATATGAACACCAATGTACATTATTCATAAAGCTTCCGATTAAAGGAAATCTAAAATGTAACACAAGGTTCTTAGTTAAAAATCTGCACTTATCTGCATTTCAAATACTTGCTGTACTTACCCATTTTGCACTAATTCTGAGAAACCAGGGGTTTTTATATTTAACTGGCAGTGGATTCCTTAATTCAAAAAGTTTTGCCTCATAAAATGAAATATGTATTAATCTATTACAGGAAATAAGGTTCAAATTGGTGTAAATTACAGCAACCAATGAGGTTTTTGTTCACATTGTTGAAAATTAAAGTTACCAGTAATATATCTACATTATTTTAAAGGTTTTGTTAACTCAGTATGCACTAGACATAGAGATACAAATATATTATAACTTAGAAAAGTCAAAGTTTAATGCTCTTATGGTGCTCCAGCTGATAGTTCACCCAAAAATGTATTTTTTTGGGGCAGTAGACCACAGAAACATTTTTTTTTTCATATCCAGAGGACTCTGCTGGTGTATATAATATAACTAGTATATAACTCTAACTAAAGTGAATCTAGCTCTAATCTAATAGGTATTTATCATCTCTCACAGAAAGCAGAGTACACCTCTGACAATGCTTTTGTATGCCTTCCTTTTCCAGAAGGATAGCACTCATCATCTTTTCTGGAATGAAATAACTGGGCTGATTTACTAAAACAAAGCAGAATCCTCACTGTTCATTGTGTGAGTATTCAGTGAAACTATATAATCATGTGAAAAATACATTCCTGTTTACTTACTTATTTCATCTGCACATTACTGTTTATTTCAATTGAAGAGGGATTTGCATGTCACATGATTGTATAGCTTAAGTGAATATTTACACAATTATTTTAGTTCACCAGCTCAGAGATGTCACAAAAAGGGATCAGTGTTAGGACCAGTTTTCTTCAAAAATTACTATGCATCTACCAGGAAATTCTAGAGCACTTCATGCTTCCCTCTGCTGACCAGCTTTATAGAGATGCTGATTTCATTTTCCAGCAGGACTTGGCACTAGAGATGAGCCCGATGTTTGAGTCGAACGTAAGTTTGACTTGAACATCAGGTGTTTGCCCGTTCGCCGAATTCAGAGCATTATGGGCATTTTTGGGAAATTCGAGCGCACGCTGAATGCCCCATAATGAACGGCAGGACCATCAATGAATTTCCTGGTAGAGGGCTGTGCTGACTTTGGACTTGATAAAACACAATGGACCAACAGTGGCAGATGACATGTTGAGGGCATGTGGCCTGGTGTGGTTCAGCGGGGGGGGCACTCTCTCGTCCCCCCTTTTTCTGCGGCCTGCCAGATTGCGTGCTCAGATAAGGGTCTGGTATGGATTTTGGGGGGCCCTCACACCATTTTTTTTACATTTTGGCTCAGGGTTCCCCTTAAAATCCATACCAGACCTGAAGGGCCTGGTATGGATTTTGGGGGGACCCCCACGCCATTTAAAAAAAAAATTGGCGCAGGGTTCACTGTAATATCCATGCCAGACCTGAAGGGCAATTTTTTTCTTTAAATTTTGGTGCGGGGTTCATACCAGACCCAAAGGGCCTGGTAATGGACTGGGGGGAACCCATGCTGTTTTTTTCAATGATTTTTTTATGTATATTGCCGGGACCCAACAATACATTACAGCCACAAGCAGTTTTAAATGACATTTTTTCCTTTAGATATGTTTATTTTGCTATGGTACTGTTCTAAACGCAGTAAAGATGCGCTACTTTACAGGCAGACTAAGGGCATCCCCCAGGCACGATATTTAAAGGAATATTTCATTTTTATTGTTTCATTTAAGCATTATTAAAATCACTGCTCCTGAAAAAATGTGCGTTTTTAAAACTTTTTGTTGCATTGATACATGTCCCTTGGGGCAGGACCTGGGTCTCCAAACACTTTTTATGGCAATAACATGCATATAAGCCTTTATAATGCACTTTTGATTTTTCATGTTCCATAGACTTTAGTTTGCACAAATTTTTTGCCTGTTTGCAAGTTCTGGTGCGAACCGAAGGGGGGGTGTTCGGCTCATCCCTACTTGGCACCTGCCCACACTTCAAAAAGTACCAATACCTGGTTTAATGATCATGGTATCACTGTACTTGATTGGCCAGCAAACTAGCCTGATCTAAACCACATAGAGAATCTGTGGGGTATTATCAAGAGGAAGATGAAAGACACCAGACCCAACATTGCAGATGAGTTGAAGGCCGCAATCAAAGCAACCTGGGCTTTCATACACCTCAGCAGTGACACAGGCTGATCACCTCCATGCCATGCCACATTGATGCAGTAATTCATGCAAAAGGAGCCCCAACCAAGTATTGAGTGAATACTATACTGTACATGGGCATTCAGTAAGCCAACATTTCTGTATTAAAAATCCTTTTTTTAATTGATCTTATGTAATATTCAAGTTTTCTAAAATACTGAATCTTGGGTTTTTACTAGCTGTAAGCCATAATCATCACAATTAAAAGAAAGAAATGCTTGAAATATATCACTCTGTGTGTAATGAATCTAACTAATATACGAGTTTCACTTTTTGAATGGAATTACTGCAATAAACTCATTTTTGATGATATTCTAATTTATTTAGATGCACCTGTATATTTTTGGGAAGAGCATTGCCAACAATAGGCTAAGCAGCACCAATTACCACCAAATGACATCTGCAAGGCAAACAAAATCTTTAAACAAAAAAAAGTAGATTAAAATCAATGTTGCCTATATAATATTGTCTTCATCGTGCCTAAAAAAAATGGGTTTTAGTTTTCTACACCTTTGGGTAAAAAAGATGTAACAGTTACATAGTCACATTATTTATAAGTTTGAAAACAGAAAACAGTACCAATTTCAACCTAAGTGTGTGTATGTGTGTGTGTGACTTATATTATCTAACAGTTCCCATAGCCCTGTGGATTCTGCTTCTAAGAAAGACATCCAAAAGTACCACTTCCTGGAGGAGGAAGTTCCACATTTTAACAGTTCTAACAGAACCCTTTACACTATCTAAGGTTAAATCTCCCTTCTTCTAATCTCAAATTATAACCATGCGTCTTCTTCAGAAACCAAAGAATAAACAGCTTTTACAGTTACTGAAGCATTTTTTGAACTACTGTATTTGTACATTTTAAGTGCCTCTTCTACAGAGTGAGGTCTTCCATTCCCCCTTATTAATTTTCTTGCCCTTTGCTGAACTCTTTCTAATTCAACAATGTCTTTCCTATGGATTGGTGACCAAAACGGAGCTGTACATTTAAGATGGGGCCAAACCAGTGTTTAAGTGGTATAGTTATTGATTTATTTAGCTCTGTGTATGTAAATTTTAATGAATTACAGTATTTTGCTAGCTTTGTTAGCTGCAGCTTGGCATTATAAGTGATTACTAGGTCTATGATATACAAGCACCCACAGATCATTTTCCATCATTGATTCTCCAAGGGCAGCTCCTCCTAATATATAATTTGCATGTGAATAACTTCATGTCTCTCGATATTGAACCTTATTTGCCATGTAGCTCAACTCCCCATTTTGTCAAAGCTGTCCTGAAATGATGCTATATCGTTTGTCAAAGTTATTTCTCTGCATATATATATATCACCAGCGAAAACTGAAATTGAGCTCTTGATTCCAACCTTTATATCATTAATAATTGAACAACATTGTCCTCAAGAAAGAGCACTGGGGCACACCACTCACAACTTTAGACTATTCAGAGAATGAGTAATGTATCACTACTCACTGGACCCATTCATGTAACTATCCACGTGCATACAATTTCCTCTGCTTCAACAGATCTTATTTTATGGATTAAACTTTTGTGAGGTACAATATTAATTGCCTTAGCAAAATCTAGATAAACTATGTCCACTAGACTTCTACCATCCAATTTCTCATTTACTTTCTCATAGAATGATAAGACTGATCAGACAAGGATGGTCCTTCATAAATCCATGCTGGTTGTCACTTATAATACCTTTCTGCATACAGTCCATTACCATTCCCTCAAATACCTTACATACTATTGGTGTTAAGCTGACTAGTCTGTAGTTTCCTGGTAAGGATCTAAGTTCTTTTGTGTAAATTTTGGAAAAAGTTCAATGATGAGCAACTAATTTAATAAAAGAGATGGAAAAGTTATATTGACAATGGCGTATTCAAAAAATTGGATATGTTTAGTTTAGAAAAAAGTTGCTTACAGGTAACATAATTAACATGTTTAATATATCTATGGCCAGTATAAAGATTTGGCACTTTTTTTTTTATCCAGAACACTGTACAAAGGACAACGGGTCATCAGTAGAGTCAGAGGAAAATGGGACCTAATTAGAGTCAAAGGACAATGGGACAGCATTAGTGTATGGAAGGAATGTGGAATGCTTTATTACATTAAGTAATAAGGATAAACAGAATAATGGAGTTATTTTTTTAAAAAATAATAATAGGTCAGAAAGGCCTTTTTTTATCTCTAGCTGTGTTAATTTTGACATCAAATTGAAATTTTGTTTTAGTTGCCAATATTAAATATTAAGAAAAAAAATAAGAAAAGCCTTTTTCTTAATTTGTTTTCTTATTCTTATTTGGTTGTGCAGTGTTTAATTTTACATCAAATTTTCATTTAGTTTTAGTTATAGTCTTTTGACTAAAATGCCATTTAAATTTTTAGTTGTATTTAAGTCTTTTGGCTAAAATTACATTTTAGATCTAGTCGTATTTTAGTCATTTGAATTGTTTTAGCTTTAATTGTATTTTAGTCAACTAAAATAGTGTTCACTTAGTCAATGAAAATATTTGCGTCAATTAAATTAAAGGGGTTGTAAAGGTATACATTTTTTCACCTTAATGCATTCTATGCATTAAGGTGAAAAAACTTTTGATAATACCGCCGCCCCCAGCCCCCCCGTTTTACTTACCTGACACCTCGAAACTCGGCCACTCGCTCCCGACCTCCATTCCGCCGCTCAGCCTGGTCGCTGATTGGCTATAGTGGATGGATTGAAAGCAGCGCAGCCATTGGCTCGCGCTGCTGTCAATCACATCCAATGACGCGGTGCGCCGTGGGCGGGGCCAAGTGATACAGTGAGCGGCTATAGCCGCCGGCTGTATCACGGGAGCGCGCCCGCAATAACTAATCACCATGCGAGGGAGCTCGCATTAAGGTGGTTAGTTATTGCGGGGAGGAGCTGAGACAGCCGCCGAGGGACGCCAGAAGAGCAGGTTCGGGGCCACTCTGTGCAGAACGAGCTGCACAGTGAAGGTAAGTATAACATGTTTGTTATTTTAAAAAATTTACCTTTACAACCCCTTTAACACTGATCTCTAGTGTGGCAAAATTAGCAACAATTGCCAAGAGGGTTTTGCATGCTACCAGGTTGAATTTGATGGACATGAGTCTTTTTCAACATTAAATAATTCTGTAATGTTACTGGAATACTTGCTAATTTTTTTTTTGTTTTTGAAATAAATTTCAGATTTCTGGATGTTTTTTTAGAATCAGTTTTGAGAAGATAGAGATTAGTCTACAGTGGTTTGCAGCATGGCTTTCAGTTTTCTTTTCAGTTGGCAATTGAGGCTTGAAGTCTGTGGACAAATGCTTGTGTTTAGATAGCCTTGCAGCTGAGGTCAAGTCTCACTTCCTTCAGCACGATGCTCACATATCTTCTTGATCGAGTTGATGCTCTTACAGGAAAAAAAAAGAAAGAAAAACTATTTACACCAAGATGGACCGTCTTAATGTGGAATTATTTTATTCATAGACCATTCCACTAGTCAGGAGGCCGAGAAGATTTTCTGACTTATAGCCAGCTTGAGAGAGAGATGTGTATTTTGTGCAATAATCATGTTTGTACTTCGGTGGCATAAAATGTATTAACATAAAAATGTCTTTATGCAATGCTTTCCCAGAACAGAGAATCTATGAACAGAGCTACCACCATAACCTGATTCTAAATCTATGTTATTATTATTGTAATGAGAAGAATTTGATGGTATTTATTCAAGCTCCTTTCTACTTCAGGTAATGCATTGTTTAGTCTCTAGCAAAGATTTTCTAAGCTATATTGAATTGGAAAGCGGGAATTGCTGCAATAGAGGGCTTGATATAATCAGATTGTTTACAGATGGTAACAAAATATGATAGACTATTTAAAAAAATCATTATGCTTCATTAGCTAAACAGAAATGTGCCATTGTTCTTTGCTGTATTCTGTCCACAGTTGCACAGCAAACATTTCTCTTATTCTGGACAATAGTCCACACACTGTTTTAAGTTAGAAGACTTAAATTCCAATATCCATTAAAAATTAAACGGACCTTAAAACATAACTACATTTTAAAATGTGAGTTGTTGAAAAACCTAATCCTATTTGTTAAAGAAATGTCACTGACAATATTATCCCATGACATAGTTTGCCATAATAATAATGTATTAATGGGAAACTCCGTTATATGGCTTTATATTCTGGCATGAAATTCAACAGTTTCTAGAAAAATGTAAACCCTGCAGGTAAAAAAGCACATTTTAAAACCATGCACAATGGTCATATTCCCCTATCCTATGCTCATTTCTAAGGCAGATGCAAAAGAGCGTCTTAGCATTTTAGCATTTATCCAGATGGGCCATTGATTAACTTAGCTTAGCCAGAGCCTTGCATGAAACGTTCAGGGTGGTGCAGCATAATGCTGTGTCCAATAAACACAGAAGTGTACAAGTCATTCAGCTCAGCTCACCCTTTCAGACCCAAAAGGGTGTCATAAGGCAACACTTGCCAAGAGCCCCCTTTTTAGCATACTTTTGAACTTTTGTGTGTACAACTGCTCCTCGACCTTAGTATGGATATTAATAAACTTTGCTTAAACGCAACAGACTGATTCTTCTTATTCAACCCATATGCATGTTTATAACCAACTGAGGTGCCTTTAACCAAAAATAGGACTTCCAAGTATTAAAATTATTAAAGCAATAAAATGATATCATAGGGAGTTAAGAATCCTGACCCACAATCCACTGTACAGTCTAAACATAAGATAGGCTATTTTCTGTGGAAAGTTCTTTACCCACTTGCTGACCGCCCTATAGCAGCTTTACTGCTACAGGGCGGCAACTGTGCGCTGGATCACCTATATATATGTGATCATGCACCTCCGCCTGCAGGGGGTGCACGTGCGCTGCCGGCGGCCCGCTTCTGCTGTGATAATTCACAGCAGAAGCCGATCTGTGGGTGGCGGGCACTCAATGTCCACTGGCACCCACCGATCATTGGCAGAGACTCAGAACGGAGCTGTGCCTATGTAAACAAGGCAGAGTTCTGTTCTTACAGTTGGGAAGGGATGAATTTTTAAAATCCATGTCTTCCCCTGATAAAAGCAGCACACATAGTAAACACAAACACCAGCTAGGCACACAGTTAACCCTTTGATTGCCCTAGATGACCCCTTCCCAGCCAGTTTTATTAGTACAGTGATAGTACATATTTTTAGCACTGATCATTGTATTAGTATCACTGGTTCACGCAAAGTGTCAGTTATAGGGCGTACACACGGTCGGACTTTGTTTAGGACATTCCGACAACAAAATCCTAGGATTTTTTCCGACGGATGTTGGCTCAAACTTGTTTTGCCTACACACGGTCGCACAAAGTTGTCGGAATTTCCGAACGCCAACCACGCGGTCACGTACACCACGTACGACGAGACTAGAAAAGGCCGGTTCAGAACCAAGCGCGGCACCCTTTGGGCTCCTTTTGCTAATCTCGTGTTAGTAAAAGTTTGGTGAGAGACGATTCGCGCTTTTTCAGACTCGTGGCTTTCAGATGGTTTTCTGCCGTTCAGTTTGTGCTTGTGGGTTTGTATCTGCTCTTCAGTGCGTGCAGTCAGTTCGTATCGGAGTTTTCTGTGTGATCTTGCCTGCTCGTTGCTGTTTTTCAGGTCGCTCTTCACAGGCCTTGCTGTTCTTCAGTGCGTTCTGTTACTTCGTTCTGAGCAGCCGACCGTTTTCTAGCCATGTTTCGTATGCGTACTCCTCGTAGAGTTCGTGCTGTGCGGGGGCTTGGTGTTGGGGTCCTGACCTTGACACAAGTCCAGTCCATGAACAGGGTGGGAAGGAGTTCATGGACCAAGAATTGGTTGCTTCAGCGTGACCAGTTCTGTCATATGCCTTTGCTCTGTGAGATCCGTGAGAATAATCCTGATGATTTCAGGAACTTTCTCAGGATGACGGACCCCGTATTTCACCGTTTGTTGGCTTCGCTGACCCCCTATATTAGCAGACAGGATACCTGCATGAGGCAAGCCATCACTCCGGAGCAGAGGTTGGTCGCTACCTTGCGGTATTTGGCCACAGGGAGAAGTCTGCAGGACTTGAAGTTCTCGACAGGCATCTCCCCCCAGGCTCTGGGGATCATTATCCCAGAGACCTGTTCTGCCATCATACAGGTCCTGCAGAAGGAGTATATGAAGGTAAGATTTTTATCCTTTAATATCACATTTTATTGTATTGAATGTTTGATAATATATTGTATTTCTTTCCTCATTCCCTAATTACCATGCTTGTAATATGCTGTGAATGTCCCCTTTGTCCTCATGCATGCTGGATTTTTATATAATTATTATTTTATGTCCTTCATACATATTTGCCCTTCAATAACCTCCCAGCATGGTGTCTCCTGCCCTATATTCACCTCATGTAGTCACTTAACAATGTATTTTATCAGCTCTATAGTAGTGCTTTACCCCAAACACCCCCTAAAATGTTTGGAAATGTTATTTTTGATTTAAATTCAGGCAGAGTGCCAGAGGGTTTTTTTTGTGGTGTCCCCAAATAATTTTTAGTAACCCTCCCTCCCCCAACTGCTAAGTCAGCTGATCCCAATTCTCTATCTATCCTCAATCATCTATCTGCTGACTTTGCCAAACCCATACACACTATACCCACCTCTTTACTTGTCAGATGTATGGATGAATTCCACAAAGCATGTAGTGCAAGGGCCTGCCTGTATACTTTCCAATGGTAATGTTTAAAGTTTTTGTATCCTATTATTATCTTGATAGGTACTAGCAGAATGTCCAAATGTCCTCAAATGTGTACAATGTGTATTTATATCTTTGTATTCTGACACTTCTTACCTGTCCAGTGGTCTGCCAATAGTGTAACTAAGGAGGGGCTGTTCCAAGTAATACGCATTATTTAGGCATTCATCTCTCAATGAAGTGAAGAGGGTTACCTGTCCAAGATTTCCACACACCCCATAATGTTAGAAATGGCCCATGAGAGGGGGGGAGGGGGAATATGATAGGTGTACCTTATACTTTGGCCTTGTTAAATTCCCCAAAATAAATGCTATCTGGAGGTTGCCCCATAATGTTTGTGTCTAATCTGCTTGCCATGTTTCAGAGTAAAAATAGTAATGTTTATTGTTTTTTCCTCAACAGTTTCCTTCCACGCCACAGGAATGGCAGACTGTGGCCTCCCACTTTGCCCAGCGGTAGGACTTTCCTAACTGCGGAGGGGCAATTGATGGGAAACACGTCCACATCGTCCCACCACCCAACTCGGGGTCGTACTATTATAATTACAAGGGGTTTAATAGTATAGTGATGTTGGCGGTGGTGTCGGCTAATTACGACTTCTTGTATGTGGACGTGGGGAAGAATGGCCGGATGTCCGATGGTGGAGTCATCGCCCAGACGGAGTTCTACAGGCGTCTCCAGAATGGCAGCTTGGACTTGCCAGCTCCAGAGGACAATGTGGAAGGACTCCCATTTGTGTTCGTTGCTGATGAAGCATTTGCACTGGGGGACCACCTGATGCGGCCATTCCCGATGAGGACCCTCACCCCGGAACAGAGGGTTTTTAATTACCGGCTGGCCAGAGCCCGAAGAGTGGTGGAGAACACATTTGGAATCCTGGCCAGCCGGTTCCGCCTATTTCTGACACCTATCCATATGGCGGAGTATAAACTGAACCATATAATACTTGCGTGCTGTGTTCTCCATAATTTTTTACGGAAACATTCGGCCAACTATGCTGGCTCAGTTGGGCCTGAGGCCGGAATCCTACATCAAACCACACTGACGGCGCTTGAAAGTGGCCGTCCTGGCTTGCCCTCCCTGAGTGCCCGTGATGTCCGGTTATGCTACCTGGATATTTTTGCGGGTAGGGGGGCTATCAATATGCCAGACAATATGTGAAGCCTTTTTCAAATAAAAAAAAAAAGAAAATCTTTGTGGACATTTACTGCTTGTGTTTGTTTTAGCTGACCCTGACAGAAATGTTTTGAGTTGAGAAAATGTCGTGATTCGGTAACCTTATACAAAGCGCTGTTGGCTGTTATTTCCTAAATGCAAAAACACATTTCACTACAAGTGCACTTGCAACTGCACTGAAACTGCACTTGTAGTGCAGAGAGGATTTGCCCTTAGGAAATAACCCCCACTTTTGCATCAAACAGCTATTACATCACCCCAAAAGTGTTGTAGTGTTGAGACAATAATCCACACATTCTTGAGTAAGCCACTTTTTAATACCTGCACAATCGCATGTGCATTTACCAAAGGTTTTTAAAACAAACCAACATGTTTGTTGTATAACAATTTTTGCAGTAGCATTAGCAAAATTCGAAATGTCCATTTCAGATAAAACAGGACTGTGTAAAACCAACAAGAAAGCCAAAAAACTTGAACTTACAAAGTTCACATTAGGTAAAACCTGAAGGCTATATCAGACATCAGTATTTAGGAACTGGGTTTGATATAGCGTTCAGATGGGGGGAAATCACCCCTGGAAAAGCCAAATTTGGAAGATGCACACAAATTTCCCAATGTCAACATGTGCTATCTGGCATCAGGGGGGATCAAGGGACGTGTTTTGGGGGAGCAAGCCCTTCCTCAACACTACTTTTTAATTGAGGAAGGGGTTGCACCCCCAAAACGCATCCATTGATCTCCCGTGATGGCAGATAGCACATGTTGGCACACTGTGTGCATCCTCCAAATTTGGCTTTTCAAAACATTGCCAAAAAATATAAAAGATTGCACCACAATACAAAAAGTGATTTTGTGGGGTTTAAATTCGCCCCAAAACATCAATGATGTTATTATTTTTTTTAATAACATCATGGATTTTTTGCTGGATGTTTTGCAGTTCGGCATTACACCCCATGATCTCCCCGATCAGGATCTGGGCACTTTCAGAAGTAAAGCATTCGGGATCCACAACCTCACGATCACCTAAAAAGAGATAAATAAAAAAAAGGTCTCAAAAATCTGCCAGCATCCATCTCTTACCTGAGCCTGTGGTCGCAGACACTCACCTGTTGTGGTGCCAATCTCCACCACATCTTCTTCTTCCTCCTGCTCTTCTTCGTTTGGGGGTATTTCACCTTCTTCCATAGGTGGGGGGTCTCTGGTCTCCTCGGATGAGGGGTGTCCTCCGAGTCTTTTCTCCCCTATGTAAAACAAAAATGGTATAATTAGCACACAGATATTTGATGGCAGAACTAGAAATAGGAAACATTGCTTGGAAGTGGGGTACAATTGTCTATTTTAGCCGAGTTCCAAGATGTATTTTTTTTATTGCCCTTTGTCAAGCTGCAATACTTTACCTGTTTAGTACAAGCTTCACAGATGGAGACCCCCCTATAGTATACATTGGAGCACCTGTGTGGCCCCCCTAATAAAAATGGTGTTCTTGTGTCCCACACTAGTGCTCCAGTGTCCTGATGTGAAAACAGCTGCTCAGTGTCCTCTCCTTACACACAATCTAGTTGGCATTTCATTCTAGTAACAAACCCATCTACACAAACAAATATTTGGCATCCAAGTAGGCCCAAAAAAAATGTGGGAAAATGCATATGGCATAAACAATGGTGTTCTAGAGGCCGAAAGAAAAATGTTTGATACGAACGAATAATGGGCCCATGAACATTAAAGTTGCCCTTTTAAACGTTACAATTAATAAAAGCATATGGAGCAGCACGAATGTAATAAAGACAGAAAGAATAGGAACACAGCACAACTACTTACTTTTTTGCAGCACTCTCCGGATCTTTCGGTACTGCTCTGGCTCTCTCAATTTGAGGTCCGACCACCGCTTCCTGAGCTGATCTTTAGATCTTCGTACCCCGAAATTCCTGTGAAGGCTTTTGGCCACTTTAGCAATGATTTTGGCCTTTCTGATGTTGGGGTTGGGGTAAGGTCCATACTTTCCGTCATAGTCGGACTTCCTCATGATGTCGACCATCTCCAACATCTCCCCAAAGGACATATTTGTGGCCTTAAAACGTCTCCTTCTGGATCGGGACGTGCCTGGATCCGGGCTTTCCTCCTCCTCCTCCTCGTTGCTATAATTAGCACACACCTGCTCGAACTCCGCCATTATGCTCTTCACCCACTGCGCTGAACGAAAAGGGGCGGGGAATAGACTAGAAAGAACGTCAGGGGCGGGCGGCGTTACACGCATGCGCAGTGTGTATAAAACGTAACACGCGTGCGTATTACGTACGATCTGTGAGCGGAGGAAGGAGCATTGGACGCGCCGATCGTAAGAACGAAGGTAAGAGACAAACTTGTGCCTATACTGCTTCTAGATTGAGGCCTATATTGTAACAAGATTAGGAGAGTTTTGTCTGACATTAGGCTTTGTCTTGTGTTGTGTCTTGCAGTGAACATGGATATGCTACTCAAAGACAATGACTTCATGTCAGTATTCCTAGATATGTTACGGGAGCTGCCCTGTCTGTGGGAGATTAAACACCCCCATTTCAAGAACCAAGCAAAGAGGAAGGCAGCACTGGTGCAATTGTGTGAAATTGTGACGCAGGTGATCCCCACGGCAGACATCACCTATTTAAAGATATTAATTGGTTGCCTGAGGAGCACATATCTAAGGGAGCGCAAGAAAGTCCAGGATTCGCAGAGATCCGGAGCAGCAGATGACATCTATGTCCCCAGGATGTTGTACTACGACAGGCTGCACTTTCTGGCAGGCCAGACTGAACCCAGGCCATCCCTCTCCAGTCTTCCTTCCACGCTTCCTTCCCCCCCGGCTGAGGCTTCTGACGCCCAACCTGGGCCTTCCAGGCCACATGTGGAGGAGCCCAGATTGAGCCAGGTATAGCATTCCTCTAAATATTTCTGCTTGTCCAATCAATGATGTTAACTAGATGTTAGTTGGGAGTACTAATTTAGGATTGTGATTGATGATGCAAAAACTAAAACCATGTCCCTTTTTCATACACAGGGAAGTCTCAGCCAGGAGGTGGCCGGGCCGAGCCGGCTGGCTGATCTGCAGGTCCCTCCACCCCCCCTGAAAAGAGAAAGTGGCAGTAGGAGGAGTGCCCTAGAGGAGGCTGCTATAGGATTCTTTTGGAGGGCTGCAGAGGTCCTGGGAGCACCCCACACCATGGAGGAGAACATTGCTGCCTTCATTGCATATAAAATGCAGAGGATGGAGGAGGGCCAACAAGTCATGTGTGAGGCCCTCATATTGGAGGCTCTTGAGAAAGGTATGAGGGGCCAAATGACACCTCAGACACACCTTTGGGATGGTCCTCCTCCTCCTCCTGCAGGTCCTCCTCCTCCTCCTCCCTCTCCTCCAGGTCCCCCCAGTCCTCCTCCAGGTCCTCCCAGTCCTCCTCCAGGTCCTACTCCTCCTCCTGCCACATCTCCAACTGCACAGCCACAGCCCGGAAGGAAGCGTGGAAGGAAGACCAGACAGTGATTGCCCTGGGTTCAGTCTGGTCGGCCAAAAGATGCAGCCTCTTGTGGTACCACAGCCTGGGGACACACATGTCATCTGCTGCTATCCGGAGCTCTGCGAATTCTGGACCAGACTGCCCTCCCTTACATATGGACTCCTCAGGACACCAATTTTGATGTTGAAGAATTGATGTCTGCCGTGGGGGTCCCTCCTTCGCTAATTTCTCATGTTGATCCAGTGTTGCCTTCCTCTTTGTTTGGTTCTGATCCCTTAATAAAGGAATTTTTGTTTTGAATTATACTCTCCTATGTGTTTTACTTCAAAAATGACAGTTTGTTTGTGAGGATTCAGGTACATTTCAAATATACAATGTGAAATGAACAAGGGACACCAACACCAAACAATCTCCTGGAGATTAAATAATAAAAGATATCAATGGTGTTGGGGTAACTTGACACACAAAACACACACAAAAATATTCTGGAGTAAAAATAAAAATAACATTGAACAAAGATCAGCCTTGGAAAAAATCCAAACATTAAAGAAAAAAAAAGGCTGAAAATCCAAAAAAAATAATATAAAACTGTCAGATGTGACAACTAATAACAATATATTCAGGGAATCCCACTAAAAAAACACAAATAAAAGTTTGTGAGAAGTGTGTGTGAATATGAGCAGCAAAACTACTTAATTCTTGTCACATTATAAAGAAGAAGAGAGTGCGCTGTATTAAACCATTTTTAACATTGCAGCGTGACGAAAGTGCTGTATCTATTGCGAACGCTAAGTTTACCAGAACGAGCTGTCCCGTCTCGGAATTTCTTCTGAGCATGCGTGGCACTTTGTGCGTCGGAACAGGCCACACACAGTCGGAATTGACGCGATCGGATTTTGTTGTCGGAAAATTTTATCTCCTGCTCTCCAACTTTGTGTGTCGGAAAATCCGATGGAAAATGTCCGATGGAGCCCACACACGGTCGGAATTTCCGACAACATGCTCCGATCGGACATTTTCCATCGGAAAATCCGACCGTGTGTACGGGGCATAAGTGTCCAATTGTCCGCCACAATATCGCAGTCCCGCTATAAGTCGCTAACCGCCACCATTACTAGTATAAATAAAATAAATAAATAAAAATTCCATTGTATGTTACATAGTTTGTAGATGCTGTAACGTTCACGTAAACCAAACAATATACACTTATTGGGATTTTCTTTACCAAAAACATGTAACAGAATATATACTGGCCTAAAATTAAGAAATTCGATTTTTTAAATATTTTAATTGGATATGTTTTAAAGCAAAAAGCAAAAAATATTGTTTGTTTTTTTTTTCAAAACTGTCGGTCATTTTTTGTTATATAGTAAAAAAAATAAAAAACCCAGTGATGATCAAATACAACAAAAAGAAAGCTCTATTTGTGAGGAAAAAATGATATACATTTTATTTGGGTATAGCGTTACATGACCGCACAATTGTCAGAAAAATTAACGCAGTACCTCATCGCAAAAAGTGGCCTGGTCATGAAGGGGGATAAATCTTCCGGATGGTCAAGTGGTTAATTCTTATGGTCAAATGTTCTTAAAGTGGAATTCCAGTTTAAACCTAACTAGCCTTAAACATGTCCCCTCTCCCTCCTAACACCTATGCTGACTAGCCTGTGTAAAATAGACTTACATATTTTCAGCCTGTTCCATTCCAGTCATGTTATCTGGCTCCCCTGTGTCGGCCAGCAGTGGCTGCAGGGGAGAGGAGGGAGTGCCAACAACTGATGTGCCATGGAAGCCTATGGGTGACATCAATGCTTCAGGCTTTACCAGCTGTTGTCAAGTGCTCTCCAGCCGCTGCTGGCTGACACAGAGGATCACAAGACTGGACCAGTGCGGGCTGAAAATAGATAAGTATAGATATCTTTTTTACACAGGTTAGTCACCATAGATGTTACGACGGGGAGAAGACATTTTAAAGGCTAGTTAGGTTTAATCTGGAATTCCATTTTAAGGCTACATTCTCCTAGGATCGAATGTTACAAACTCTCTGTGAAAGGTAACAAATAGTAAGTGACATTTGACACCTATTACCAACATTACGGGTATTATTTGTGACTTTTGTGCGAATGCTGAGACATTTGCAATTTCGTTGTAATAGACCCCTTAATATCATGTGGCAATTACAATGTAGATATATAGTATGTTTCAGCAGGATGAAAAGAAATCCTTTATATAAAACACATAGGTTTATGGTACACTATATTGTCAAAAGTATTAGGACGCCTGCCTTTACACACATATGAACTTTAATGAATACGGAGGAGAGATGGGTTTGCTTTAAGAGCATATTAAATAAGGGCATTAGCCCTTTGTATCCCATTGGGTAATAAATTTAAAAGAGCAAACAAAAATCCTGGATGGCTTAACTCCAATGTAAAAATGCATATAAAAGCAAAGGAGAAGGCCTTCAAAAAATACAAGGTTGAGGGATCATCCTCAACATTCAGACTTTATAAAGAATGCAATAAGAAATGTAAGGGTGCAATTAGGACGGCTAAGATAGAACATGAAAGACACATAGCGGAGGAGAGCAAAAAAAATCCCAAGAAATTCTTTAAGTATGTAAACAGTAAAAAAGGGAGGACAGACCATATTGGCCCCATAAAGAATGAGGAAGGACATCTGGTTACAAAGGATGGGGAGATGGCAAAGGTATTGAATTTATTCTTCTCCTCAGTCTTCACGAGTGAATCGGGGGGCTTCAGTAACCAAAACTGCAGTGTTTATCCTCATGACACAACAGAGGAAGCACCTCCATGGTTAACAGAGGACGGAATTAAAATTAGACTTGAGAAACTTAACATTAATAAATCACCGGGACCAGATGGCTTGCATCCGAGGGTACTTAGGGAACTCAGTCAGGTGATTGCCAGACCGTTCCTAATTTTTACAGACAGTCTATTGACTGGAATGGTACCAGCTGATTGGAGAAAAGCCAATGTACCACCAATATTTAAAAAGGGCCCAAAAAACATCCCTGGGAATTACAGACCAGTTAGCCTAACATCAATAGTATGTAAAATCTTGGAGGGGATGATAAGGGACTATATACAAGATTTTAGTAATAAGAACGATATCATTAGCAGTAATCAGCATGGATTCATGAAGAATTGTTCTTGCCAAACCAATCTATTAACCTTCTATGAGGAGGTGAGTTGCCATCTAGATAAAGGAAGGCCCGTAGACGTGGTGTATCTGGATTTTGCAAAAGCATTTGACACAGTTCCCCATAAACGTTTACTGTACAAAATAGGGTCCATTGGCATGGACCATAGGGTGAGTACCTGGATTGAAAACTGGCTACAAGGGCGTGTTCAGAGGGTGGTGATAAATGGGGAGTACTCAGAATGGTCAGGGGTGGGTAGTGGGGTTCCCCAGGGTTCTGTGCTGGGACCAATCCTATTTAATTTGTTTATAAACGATCTGGAGGATGGGATAAACAGTTCAATCTCTGTATTTGCAGACGACACTAAGCTAAGCAGGGCAATAACTTCTCCGCAGGATGTGGAAACCTTGCAAAAAGACCTGAACAAATTAATGGGGTGGGCGACTACATGGCAAATGAGGTTCAATGTAGAAAAATGTAAAATAATGCATTTGGGTGGCAAAAATATGAATGCAATCTATACACTGGGGGGAGAACCTCTGGGGGAATCTAGGATGGAAAAGGACCTGGGGGATCCTAGTAGATGATAGGCTCAGCAATGGCATGCAATGCCAAGCTGCTGCTAATAAGGCAAACAGAATATTGGCATGTATTAAAAGGGGGATCAACTGCAGAGATAAAACGATAATTCTCCCGCTCTACAAGACTCTGGTCCGGCCGCACCTGGAGTATACTGTCCAGTTCTGGGCACCAGTCCTCAGGAAGGATGTACTGGAAATGGAGCGAGTACAAAGAAGGGCAACAAAGCTAATAAAGGGTCTGGAGGATCTTAGTTATGAGGAAAGGTTGCGAGCGTTGAACTTATTCTCTATGGAGAAGAGACGCTTGAGAGGGGATATGATTTCAATTTACAAATACTGTACTGGTGACCCCACAATAGGGATAAAACTTTTTCGCAGAAGAGAGTTTAATAAGACTCGGGGCCACTCATTACAATTAGAAGAAAAGAGGTTTAACCTTAAACTACGTAGAGGGTTCTTTACTGTAAGAGCGGTAAGGATGTGGAATTCCCTTCCACAGGCGATGGTCTCAGCGGGGAGCATTGATAGCTTCAAGAAACTATTAGATAATCACCTGAATGACCACAACATACAGGGATATGTAATGTAATACTGACACATAATCACACACATAGGTTGGACTTGATGGACGTGTGTCTTTTTTCAACCTCACCTACTATGTAACTATGTAACTATGTAATGGCATCCCAGTCTTAGACCCCATACTCACTATTAGATTTTCTGCAGATTTTTTCTTCAGATTTACCAAAACCATATAATATGAGGTCAAACCTTAAGAGTTTCAATTTGCATGCAATCAGGCAGGCCCTTACACTACATGGTATGGGGCTTAAATCATATTATTTGGTGGATGGGGGATCATGGTGTGTGGTTGTTTCTCAGGGATTTGGCTTGGCCCCTTAGTTGCAGTGAAGGAAACTCTTAAGGTGTCAGCATACCAAGACATTTTGGACAATTTCATGCTCCCAACTTTGTGGGAACAGTTTGGGGATGGCCCCTTCCTGCTCCAACATGACTGCGCACCAATGCACAAAACAAGGTCCATAAGGACATGGATGAGCGAGTTTGGGGTGGAGGAACTGTCCTGACCTAAACCCGATTGAACACCTTTGGGATGAATTAAATCCAGGCCTTCTCGTCCACATCAGTGCCTGACCTCATAAATGTGCTTCTGGAAGAATGGTCAAACGTTCCCATAGACACACTCCTAAATGTTATGGACAGCCTTCCCAGAAGGCTTGAAGCTGTTATAGCTGCAAAGGGTGAGCCAACTCAATATTGAACCCTACGGACTAAGACTGGAATGCCATTAAAGTTAATGTGCATGTAATTGCAGACGCTCCAATATCTTTGACAATATAGTGTATATTAACTGGCTAAAATCCATGTCAAGCAAAAAAAGTACAGCAGAATACAAATCCATTAACTCTTTGGAGTATCTCATCAAGTGATAATTGTTTAAAAAAAAATGCTAATTATTTAAAGTGTATATTTAATATATGGAATCTCTATAGCAAAGTTTAGAGAATCTTAGAAGTGCTGAATGAAAACACTGTTCCAATATTGCTAAATTCTTGGCTACTTCCAGCCTTCCTAAGCTGCCTATGCTACTGTCCTGAGCTTTGGAAGGATAAATGTTTATTTTATCATCTTCTCTGGCTCTTATAATTGGGCACGGATTCAGATGAGATGGAAGATAGATCCTGCTGCTACTTGGCCTGCACTGTGTCCTATATAATACTTGTGACCGTCCCTGCTGGCATACACTTTACTATTGGTGATAATCAGTACCCCCCTTAGTACAAACAAGAAAAGAAAAGGTGCACTGATGTATAGCAACGCTTTTGTGGTATTTTGTCAAGAGTAATACATTGGGCATGTATACTTCAGAAACTGGAGTAATGATCACCCAAGGAATCGAGCCAATGCAGTATTTTATGAGAAAGAGATCCAAACTTATATGGAAAGACAGCTTCATCTAGCTGCACAATTCTTCTTTTGACCATCACTTCCAGTTTATGAGTCCAGTTAAGGAGATCTCTCCAGCAAGATGGCCATATGCAGTATGTTCATGAAAGCTTTTCTTGTATCTCTCCAAAGGGTGCTAAACAGAACATATATTTTGTGAATTTTTTACTGTTAATTTAGAAATCACAAAAAAAATGATTTATATACGATGCCTATGCACCTTTTTCTTTGTTTCTTTGTACTAAAATATCAATATAATAGGCTACATAGGCGGTGTTGGCCGCACCTCTATAGGAACACCTGCATAGTGGTAATGCCCCTACACAGAACTCACAATCAGAGTGGTACAGAGATACAGTGAAGGAATATTCTCCAAGGTTCCTTCATGGCTTTGACATATCACATGATTTAAAACAAAGAGAACGCCTGGGGGCTGGGGGGGGTTCTCATACTCCACTCTACACTAGGTGCTGCTTCTAAGATATGGTAGAACCCGGGTAAAAGTCCTATGGGCAGACCAGCCACATTACTGTGGAACAGTCAGGGTGTTCATGTCACAGAACTATCAATTGTGTGCTTTACATTTCAAACTCCAGGCCACTGAACAGTAGACAGGTACGATTAGTTTTGTACGAATTTCCGTAAATTCGTACATTCGGGAGGATCTGAAATACGAATTGCTATGCTTCCGAATTTTGTACGAAATACGAAATTTCGTTTACGAATTTCGGATCCAAATTCCTAACGAACATTCGTAATTGTTACGAAAAGTTAACGAACCTAAAGGTTAAAAACCCAGGAGGTCAGCACAGCACCTCATAATGATAAATTAATCATAATGAACATTCGTAATTGTTACGAAAAGTTAAAAGTATTTCGTACAAAATTTCGGACACGAATTACGAAATACGAATTAATCCTAAAACGAAACGGAATGAAACACATTTATTGACGGCGCACGTGTCTATTGAACAGTCACTGAGCTGTATAAGATATATAAGCTGTACAATATGGTACATATTCCAAACTGCTATATTCTGTGAGTTGTGCTGTTGCATATTCCAGTCTGCTGCAGTCTGTACGCTGTGCTGTACCTTAAATACTCATGGTCACAGCAAACTGTGCTGTATGTTATATACTTCTGACCTTTGCATTTTAAAGATATGCTGTGTGCCATACACTACAAGCTACTGCATTCTATAAGATGTGTCATATATTACAAATTCTTGACTGAAGCAATCGTTGTCTCAGTTTCTGGTTGCCAGATGGCCCCCAATTATTTTAATTAGGTTTGTTTTTTTTATATGAGCCCAGACAGTGTTTATTATACTGCATGTGTACATTCTTTGTTTAGAAAACAATTTGTAATAAAAGAGTTTCATTTTTTTATTTGTCTTTTGTTTGTGTCTATGAGACTCTCTTGTCCCACAGGGGTACAAGGGTTGTGCATATGTATACATTGCATGGAGTGAGTAGTCTCAGACCCTGTTTAAGTCCCACTCTCTATTTAACACAATATGGACATACCCATTTTTTACAGCGTTACTTTCTTTGGCGTGCCTATGTGCGATCTGGTCTTTTAGAAAGCAAGCAATGTTCCTGCTTTCAGAACTGTTTATGCATTGGAAGATGAAGCCCCTAAAAATGTAATAGGTTGTCAAGCACTGTTTTCAGAACCTAGCGGGGTGTCTTTCACGAAACAGGTAGAAGAATAACTGGGATATTTTAAGAAAAATATCCTCCCGCTGAGGGGGGTCTTTTAGAATTGTAACAAGCCAAAAGGTAATCAAACAGCTGGACATCTCCCCAATCAGCAATAAGGAAAGCTACTATCTAATTCAACTTGCTAGAAACCACAGAAAATACCGACTCTCAGTGGCATGACTTTAAAAACGTCCAACATTCTAAGATGCTAAGATGTATAAGTTCACATATACTGTACAGTGCCTTAAAAAAGTATTCATCCCCTTGAAATTTTCCACATTTTGTCATGTTACAACCAAAAACGTAAATGTATTTTATTGGGATTTTATATGATAGACCAACACAAAGTGGCACATAATTGTGAAGTGGAAGGAAAATGATAATTGTTTTTCACAATTTTTTACAAATAAATACCTGAAAAGTGTGGCGTACATTTGTATTCAGCCTTCTTTACTCTGATACCCCCTAACTAAAATCTAGTGGAACCAATTGCCTTCAAAAGTCACCTAATTAATAAATAGAGTCCACCTGTGTGTAATTTAATCTCGGTATAAATACAGCTATTCTGTGAAGCCCTCAGAGGTTTGTTAGAGAACTTTAGTGAACAAACAGCATCATGAAGGCCAAGGAACACACCAGACAGGTCAGGGATAAAGTTGTAGAGAAGTTTAAAGCAGGGTTAGGTTATAAAAAAATATCCCAAGTTTTGAACATCTCACGGAGAACTGTTCAATCCATTAACTACAAAATGGAAAGAGTATGACACTGCAAACCTACCAAGACATGGCTGTCCACCTAAACTGACAGCCCAGGCAAAGAGAGCATTAATCAGAGAAGCTGCCAAGAGGCCCATAGTAACTCTGGAGAAGCTGCAGAAATCCACAGCTCAGGTGGGAGAATCTGTCCATAGGACAACTATTAATCGTGCACTCCACAAATCTGGTCTTTATGGAAGAGTGGCAAGAAGAAAGCCATTGTTCAAAGAAAACCATAAGTCTCATTTGCAGTTTGCAAGAAGCCATGTTGGGGACAGAGCGAACATGTGGAAGAAGGTGCTCTGGTCAGATGAGGCCAAAATTGAACTTTTTGGTCTAAAAGCAAAATGCTATGTGTGGTGGAAAACTTACACTGCACATCACCCTGAACACACCATCCCCACCGGGAAACATGGTGGTGGCAACATCCTGTTGTGGGGGTGCATTTCTCTAGCATGTACAGGGAAGCTGGTCAGAGATTATAGGAAGATGTATGGGCAAAAATTTCACTCTCTAGATGTGCAAAGCTGGAAGAGACATCCCCAAAAAACTTGCAGCTGTAATTGCAGTGAAAGGTGGTTCTACAAAGTATTGACTCAGGGGGGCTGAATACAAATGCACGCCACACTTTTCAGATATTTGTTTGTAAAAAAAAATGAAAACTATTTAACATTTTCCTTCCACTTCACAATTATGTGTCGTTTTGTGTTGGTCGATCACATAGAATCTCAATAAAAATACATTTACATTTTTGTTTGTAACATGACAAAAATGGGGAACATTTCAAGGGGTATGAATACTTTTTCAAGGCACTGTAGCTTATTACTATCATAACTAATTAAAATGGGTGAAGTATAACAAAAGTTTCCTACTCTTCATTTATGTTTTTGTATAAAATATGCTAGCAAATGCAGTCCCCATACATACATACTGTATATATTTCAGAACAGCAATGGTAGAATGGCAAGGGCACCTTTACAGGTTGAAATCCGGGAGTCTTTATTCTGAATTAAAAATAATTGCAGTGGCATCTCAGTTCTGAAGCAATAATAAATGCTATATGCTAGGGAAAACTTGCTGATTGAAGTAATTCATGTATAATCATTCATTTTGGAATAAATTAATATGACCTCTTTGCTGTGCCATATTTTCACTATATGTTAAAATGACAACACTAAGCACGTTAAATGACTAAGAATAATGTCTCTCATTTGTTGTACTTAATGAAAGTGGATTTTTGGCTCTTTAGGCATGCTAAATCCACAAAGCACATACTAATTTAAAATATCTTTACTTATGAGTATTATAAATGTAAGTTTTTTTAGACAAATTAAAAATGCCATTTTTTAACTCATTTCTATCTGTCTATTCTAGCTTAAAGTTTATTAACAATTAGAACCTGATGCATTGCATAGCCCTCAGACCAGCAAACGTGTATGTGCATTAAAGAGCCAATCAGGTCAAAGGGATCATTCTGTTTTTTAATTTTTTTTATTTACCCATTAACTTAATTGGTTGTTTGAGGCAAATGCAGCAAACCTTTATTAAATCAGTACCTTAATATTATTTCAATATTTATATTACCTGCTTTTTCCCAGAAATACGTCACATGCAGCTTTCAATCATGCTTAAATGCAGAGAAGATGTTGGGTATTTGATTGCTGTCTATAAAAATTGCAACCTATATCACTATATTTGCTATATGGCAAGAAGATACCTCGTATTAAAGGAGAGCTCCAGAAATAATACAGTTATCCATAAAAGCACAAAAAAAGATAAAGGTTACACCCCACTGCCAAAATTGAAGACATAATTTGTATTATAACACATAGATAGAAGCACCTTATACCACTTTACCAACACTGCTTTCACATATCAGTCATGGGCTTTCTCCAGCTTCCTAAGAAACTACAGTCTCAGAATGTTGATGACAAAGACTACGTGTTTTTAATTTCGTTCTGTCTTTTTACTCATAAAAGTAAATCTTTCCCAAGAAAAATGTGAGAGTTGCCATTGCCGACTTTCTAAAGATGCTGATTGCTTGGCTATTGCACTGACTTACTGGTTTCAATACTTTGAATCACTGACCCTGTACAAGTAGGAACGTTAAGCCTGGTACACACTATTAGTTTTTCGTTCAGTACAGTAGAGCAATCTCCCCCACTGAGCTGTTGTGTTCTGAGAGTGGGGGAGATCCAGTATGCTCATCGAACAGAAGCTGATTTCTGTCGGACCAGCTGCCATACACACTACACACGGGCCGAATGTCGGACGTTTTTTTTTTAACCGACCGATGTCGCCTGGCATTCAGCCCGTGTGTAGAGTACAGTGTGTAGAGTAGAGCCTAAAAGCCTTTATCTATGTACTCATTCCAGCCAGAGCTAGAAAACCAGGTGGTCAGCATAACATCTATGCAGCAAACAATTGCAAAATGAGACACAGTAGTTGCAGTCTCTTTGTTGCTTTCAGTAAAGGTTTCTGTACTATGTTGGGTGCATTTTCACAATCATATGCAGTTCAGGAAGCTCAGATTCATTGCTGCAATATCAAATGGCCAAGAAGTACAGGGGACAAAAAAGTTTTTAGTCAGCCACCAATTGTGCAAGTTCTCCCACTTAAAAAGATGAGAGAGGCCTGTAATTGTCATCATAGGTATACCTCAACTATGAGAGACAAAATGTGGAAACAAATCCAGACAATCACATGTCTGATTTTTGAAAGAATGTATTTGCATTTTATTTATTTATTTATTATAGTGGAAAATAAGACCTGTATCTTCTTCTTTAAGGAGCTATGTCTCACAAGAAATATCTGGCACCGGGACTCCCCGGCTCAGAGGAAATCCCAAAATGGCACTAAGGAGGCTGACCACTCTGCCTACCCACCACAGCAACACAGGAATGATGCACAGGAATCCTTCCTGGACATGGAGGATGCCTCACAGGATCCCCTATCTCCCACGGCAGCTGACAGAGGTAAGCGGGCTGCTCATTCTGCTGCTTACTTCCCACAAAAGCTGCCCTCAGCCAAGAAACATCACTGGGCTGATTCAGCCAGAGCACAAGCTGCTCTCCCTGCAGATTATGCAGAACCCCTTGCTGCCTTTCCAGCCTCTGACTCCCCTTCATCTGAAATAAAGGGAATGCTTCTTTCCCTCCAGACTGGTTTACACAATGAGCTTAAATCATCCATCTCCAAACTATCAAACAGGCTGGAGTTTGTGGAGGAGCACACAGAGCATCTAGAATCCCAGATAGGGGTAATGGTCAAGCCACATGATGAAATGGTGGATGAGGAGCAGGCAGAAGCGATTCGCAAATTAGAGCTCAAATTGGAGGATTTAGAGGATAACTTCCACCATAATAATATTAATCTGAGGAGAATTTCAAAGCGTTCAGACAAAGCGATTCATTCCCTTATCTGCATTGGCTGTTTTTAAAACTCATCCCTGACATCACTCCATGAGACCTCCTCATGGATAGAGCTCATAATATTTCCAAGCTGGCCAACTCCCAGACACAGTTGCACGGGATGTCCTGGCGAGGATCTATTTCTTTCTCCTCAGAGCCACTAGATCCACCCATTTGCTACCTTTGTCTTATATGGGAGTGGTCCTTTCAAGATTTCTCTGCGGCTACATCCCCGAGAAGGAAGGAGTTTGCTCACATCACCAGCATTTTGCGGGACCACAACATTATCTACTGTTGGGGTTTCCCCACTTAGCTCCTGGTTACACACTAAAACCAGCAGGTTGCCATCACTTCCCCAAAGGATGGCCTTAAAAAACTTAATATGTGGGTCCTGACACCCTCACTATCATCCGATGCCTCATGCAACAACACTTCTTCTAAACCAGACTGGCATGATAGGCCACAAATAAACCTTCATTTTGCCCGAACATTGTTATTCATTGTTAGTTCCTATAGCTATAGCTATTTTTACTTGTTCTGTGCCTTGTACTCATCCAGGTATCATTCTTACCTCTCTCTCTCCTACTTTCTACAATACCTTCTTTACTGTGCTACCACTCTGTGTGGTGCTCCTTCTCCGCTCCCTGCTATGCTACCGCTGCAAAGTCACAGCCCAATGTCACTCTGAATTAACTCTATCAATACAAAAGGGTAATAGCCCCTTTAAAAGGTCCAGACTAAGGAAAGAAGCCTTTTTACAAAAAGCCAACATTATCTGCATACAAGAGACGCACTTCATGCAAGGTAAAACACCTTCATAGCATAGACTGTTTCCACACAGCTTTTTTGCCAATGCTTTTAAAAAAGTCAGGGAAGTTATGATTGTCATATGCAATTCCCTCTCCCCAGCACCAACGTGTGGAAGCGACCTTCTGGGCAGATACCTCATCCTAAAGGGGCGGAGCTAGCGCGCAGCATGTAAGGAGCGTCTGACCGGAGCTCCGTCTGCAGACAGCTTATCCTGATCGAATCCTGGGACAGCGGCGCTTGTTTTTTTGGCCATTGGCTGGGGATGTGTGCTGAGATACATCAGGCACCCTCGGGGATGGTGAAATACGGCCCTCCGTGCCCCAAATCCGCCGGTGAGCGGCTGGCACAATTCGCCTGGGGCTCTAAAAATGGCGCTGGAACACAGGAGGAGGAGGAGGAATGGCCGCCGCTGCAGAGATCCACAGAGACACCGCCTCAGGCATCCTCATCCTCAGCGGTGGACAGGGTGAGTCCTAAGCCCCAAAGAGAGGTAGTGATACACAGGGGAAGATCGCTGGACAGGCTGAAGGATCGCTGGGTGAGAGCTGACAGGGAGGTGAGGGGAGAGGAGGAACCGTCCCTGTCACAGATAATGGCGGCCATTCAGGGAGGCCAAGCAAAGTTATTAGATCATTTTGAGGAGCTAAGGATGGAGTTTTCATTCATCAAGCATGACATGCAAAAGCTGAGGGAGAAGGCACAGATTACAGACCGACGTGTTACTGCCTTGGAAGATACTGTAAGACCCTTAGATACTGCAGCACAGGTGACCAGAAAGACCTTATCTGAACATACTTCCAAGATGGCCGACATGGAAGACCGCATGCGAAGAAACAATATAAGGCTGGTGGGGTTCCCAGAAGGAGTGGAGGGAAAGCACCCAGAGGAATATTTAGAGAAATGGCTGATTGCTAATATGGCGCCTGACACCTTTACAAAAATGTTTGCTATTGAAAGGGCCCATCGAGTTCCAGGCCGGGCCCCTCCAAAGGGAGCCCCCCCCCAGGTCTATGATAGCAAAAGTGCTTCATTTCCGGGACCGGGAGAATATTCTAAGGGGAGCCAGAGTGGGCCCTGAGATGACTTCTGATGGAAATCGCATATCAATATATCCTGATTTCTCTGCCGTTACCCAGAAACAGAGAGCTTCATTTCAACCCATAAAGAAAAGATTGAGGGATCTCAACTTGATCTACAGCATGCTACATCCTGCTAAGCTGCGCATTGTGGAGAATGGAAAAACGCTTTTTTTCACAAATCCTACTGAGGCGTCTGAATGGCTGGACTCTCGTGCTAATCGGAGGAATAGAGCCTCACCTAGATCACCTTGAGGAAGATGAAAACGTGTGGAGCAATTGTCTTTTTGGGTGAGAGAATACTAATTGGAAAGGATACTGACTGCCTATTTGACTGTATCTTGTGATATATCTCTCCCTGCCTCACTAGTCGCCCCCTCCTTCTCTTTTTTTTCCCATCCCCCATTCTGTTTTTTTTGCTCTCTTCTTTTTTGCTTCATCATGAGGGGGGTTTTGCAGTAACATTTTTTTTCTTCATGCTGAAGATATTGCTGGAACGGGAGATCTGTGTACTGTGGATGCAATCTCTTCCTGATGGTTGTCCTTGAGTGGGGAGGGGGGAAGGGGAAAGTTGATCCTCTTGGGTCTGTTTCTGGGACAGTTGTTTTTTTTCCCCATTTGAATTTCTTTTCTTTCCCTTTTTCTGGAGGTCTTGCTATAGATACTAGCGGTCCAAATAAATAAAAAGTTTTTTTGTTTTATATTGCCGCTGCCCTATGTCGAAAAGATATACAGTGTCTGCAGGTGGAACTTGAAACTGTAATTTACTGGAACAGTTTTTTTGCTGGGAGTAATAGTTTTTTTCCCAAATTTTTTAGGGAAAACTGAGTTTTTATTGACTTATTATTTTTTATTGTTTTCTGAGGCTAGGTGGCATGGGTACTCCTAAGTAAACTGCCTTATGTGACTAGTTTGAGTTGCATCTCTGCTGCTAATTCATTGTGGTTATGGGAAAAAAGTGCCTGGTATGTTGGGACTGGGTGCGGGGAGGGGGGAGGGAAAGGGTTGGAAACTGTAATTTTTGGGGTTTTTTAAGTCTGTCTTTGGTGGGGGTGGTTCATATTTGCTGTTATTACAGGAAATTCTCTCAAAAGCCCTGCATGTATCACCCACTGCAAGCACGGGGAGAGGCCTGGAGCCCATTGGGGTGGCTGGATTGGACAGGTGAACTGTGGAGGGCCGCCTACTACTACAATTATAGATATGGCGGTTAGTCTCAAAATTTTGGCCTGGAACGTACGAGGCCTCAATTCTAAATTCAAGCGCTCCTTGATTTTTGATTATATTAAGAAACACAAGCCCCATATAATTTTGTTCCAGGAAACACATCTACAGGGCTCCAGGGTTCTCTCCTTAAAATGAGCACATATTGCCGGGGCTTACCATGCTACTTACTCCTCGTACACACGAGGAGTTTCCACTCTGGTTACTAAGGCTATGCCTATTTCGATACATGCGGTTCGGACCGATATTAAAGGGAGGTTTGTGGTATTAGTAATTCAGGTGATGAATAAATTTCTAACGATAGTGAATTTATATGTACCTCCTCCTTTCTCGCTAGCTCATCTAGATGATATGTTACAGATAATTTATGAGGTAGCGGAGGGGAGGATATATATACTAGGGGATTTCAATACTGTGGCAGAGCCAGCTCTGGATAGACTTGGGGCGGTAACCGGCACATCGGCTCCTTTAGCGGGATGGTTGTCTGCACATGGTTTCAGAGATGTCTGGCGTTTCCATCATCCTGGGGTGCGGGAATATTCCTGCTACTCCGAAACGCATAAGACGCTGTCCAGGATAGACACCGTCCTGACTGAGGGTGACGGGATGCAATTGGTTCAGGGGGTGTCATATTTGCCCAGAGCTTTATCAGATCATTCCCCCATGCTACTGGAACTTAATTTAGGACCAAAGCCGGGTTTAAGGTTATGGCGAATGGAGGCGAGTTGGCTTCAGGAGGAGTATATTAAAATCAAATGTACGGAGGCGATCAAACATTTTTGGGCAGAAAATTCTGGCTCCGCATCCACACTTCTCCAATGGGAGGCTTTTAAGGCCACGCTGCAAGGGGTGTTCATGATGGAGGTCCGAAGTTTTAAAAAACAACTGGCCTCAGAGGTACAATTTAAAGAGACTGAGGTGACACTGGCGGAAGCTGAATATGTTAGAGACCCCACTGCAGAAAGACTACTGACTTTACAAACCAGTACAAGGGAGTACAAGACGATCCTCACAGATCGTACTACAAAATTAAATCTGGCACAACGCAGATGTATATTCGAATTTGGAGACAAGAATGGCAGGCTTCTGGCATACCTGGCGAGACCTGACTATATTCCGGTATATATTAAGGCGGTGTATGATGATTCTAGGATTGAAATATGTGACTCGACCGCTATCCTGGATATTTTTGCTCGTTTCTATAAAAAACTATATAGTTCTTGTGCCCCCTTGGAACTGGAAAAACTGGGGAAATACATTTCTGACGTTGAACTACCTAGATTGACAAAAAAAGACAGTGCTGCTCTAGAAGCGGGTATTACGGTGGAGGAGGTAGAGAAGGCGATTGCCTCCTTTCCGCCTAGGAAGGCACCTGGACTGGATGGCCTTCCTTCGGAATGGTACAATACTTTTCGATATGGTATGGCCCCACGCCTATTGAAAGTTTTTAATACAGCTAGATCGGATGGTAGACTCCCTCCCTCTATGAGGGAAGCCCTGATTGTATTAATACCTAAGGGGGGTAAAGACCCTCGAGAATGTGATTCGTACCATCCAGTCTCGCTGATGAATATGGACACAAAAATCCTTGCAAAAATATTAGCTGGTAGACTGCAATCTGTTATACTAAATTTAGTGGATGCTGACCAAACTGGTTTTATACAAGGTCGTTGCGCACAGATGAATATTAGGAGGCTATTTATAAACCTTCAGATAGCTCATGACAATTCGGGAACTAGGGTGGTGGCGTCCTTGGATACAAAAAAAGCCTTCGACTCCGTAGAGTGGGCATATCTGTTCCACCTCCTTGAGTCATATGGTTTTGGCCCTTGTTTTATTTCTTGGGTGAGGTTACTCTATACGGACCCGCTGGTAAGATTACGGGTAAATGGTATAATTTCGGACTCCTTCCCTATTTTTAGAGGTACCAGGCAGGGGTGCCCGCTTTCGCCCCTCCTGTTTGCCTTGGCGATTGAGCCTTTGGCGATCAAGTTAAGAGCCACATCGCAATTGGTGGGACTGAGACTGGGCGATTTTGAGGAGCGAGTATCGCTGTATGCTGACGACATGTTGCTATACTTGCAGGATCCAGGGCCCTCACTATCAGAAGCTTTCCGATTGATTCAAGAATTTGGCGATTATTCTGGATTCCGGATTAATTGGAAAAAATCTTCCATTTTCCCTATTGATGGGGGGGTGGTGATCCCGAGGGAATGTCCCATCCCACTCTCCACTTCTTTTAGGTATTTAGGGGTCGAGATCCAGCTTCCCATCTCTACGTTCTTGGAAAAAAACCTGACGCCGGTCATACAAAATTTTCGGGAGAAGGTGCGGAAATGGCAGAATCTACCGATTACCCTAATGGGACGGATAAATTTATTTAAAATGATCTTTTTGCCGAAGTTTCTTTACATTCTCTCGAATTCTCCGGTTTTTATAACTCTGAAGGTCTTTAAACATATAGATTCTATTATTGTGGGTTTCCTTTGGGGTTCTAAAGCTCCCAGAGTCTCCTTGGCGATTTTAAAGCTGCCAGTTACAATGGGTGGAATGGCGTTACCAGACTTGCGGTCTTACTTTCTGGCGTCGCAACTATCCTTCTTGCACTGGCGACTCTTCCCTTTAACACCCAATGCTACTGCCCTGTTGGAGGCTGCTGTTGCCTCCTCGCAGGAAACACTTCAAAACATGCTGTATAGGAAGGGGATACCAGGAAGAGAGGTGGGATCCGTAATGGCACTACCGGGGAAAGTGTTCTATATATGCTCCAGGCGACGGAAGGATGATCCATTGTGGTTGTCACCGAACAGTCCCCTGTGGTATAATAAGACACTTGCAGAGTTTTTGAAACTAATTGACGGACATAACTCTTGGGCTAGACATGGCATAAAATACCTACATCATATATATCAGGATAATCGCTTCTGTACATTTGCACAGCTGAGAGAGAAGTTTGAGATACCGAGGAACTGGTACTTTCGGTATGTCCAACTACACCATGCTGCGCTTGCGCAGTTTGGCGCTGATGAAATTATAGTTCAGAATACTGACTTGGAGAGGATTCTGATAGATCCAGACCCAAAAAAAAGAATTTCTAGATACTATGGGGCAGTGGGCCCGGGGGTGGTGACTACAACCTCTAGATCTATGGAACGTTGGGTCACGATTATCCCGGAGCTGTCGGAGGAACTGTGGCAAGAAGTGTTGGATACATATCTAATATCCGTGGTCTCCTCCACGGATAAAATGATTCAATTCCGATACCTACATCAACAGTATTATACACCTACTAGACTATATCGAATGCATAGACGGGAATCGGCTCTTTGTCATAAGTGTGGGAGGGCAGAGGGTACTTTCTTACACATGACTTGGGAATGTGTAAAGGTAAGACCATTATGGTCGCAGGTGACAGAATTCATTTCGGAACAGTTTGATTTGCCAAATATTTGCTCTCCCTTACGGTGTCTCCTAGGGGTGTTTGGACAAGAACAAATGAGTACACACACAAAATTATTTCTGAGAATTTTATTTTTTGGAGTACGAAAGCTTATTGCCAGAAGATGGATACATGATGAACCGCTAACACTGGGGATGTGGAAAAAAGTAATTAACTCTGATGTCTTGATGTATAAAATGACTTATGAAGCTAGGGGGGCCTCTAAAAAATTTCATAAGGTATGGTTTAGATGGGTTGACTCTGCGGATACCCTGGAAGGCGAGGGATAAATACTTTGTGGGGAGGCTGTTTGTTTTTTTGTTTTTTCCTATTTCAGGAAAGTAAACAGGCAAAGGGTGGATGATAGTGAACTCAATTTTTTCTGTTTCGGGCTGATGAGGGGGTACTCTGTGGGCCGTTTCTACCAAAGACAGACTTATGGGTGGGTGAGGGAGGGAGGGAAAAAGTTACTGGTTGTAATATGCTGGTTGTTTTTAAATTCTTGTTCTGGTTTAAAAAAAAAGCACATATACTGAATGAGTGATAAGGACGGTGAACTCAGGAATCTATATGTATGAACACTGAAATATGTTTATCAATGAAGGCTAAATTGTTCAATGTACGCCTCTATTCTGACTTGTATGTCACGTCATTATCAGATGTAATTTATAAATTTTGACTTTGTGCGCAATAAAAACATTTGATAAAAAAAAAAAGATACCTCATCCTAGATGTTCTCTTCAATAACTCACCTCTAGCACTTGCCAATATACAGTATATGCACCAAATACCCATCAGAAACGTTTTTACAGAACAGTTTTTAATAAACTTGTTCATTACCCAAAGGATTACATAATTTTATGCAGAGATTTCAATGACATATCAGACAAAGCCCTTGACTCATCTAGCTCATAGAGTTGGGCCGAACATCTCCCAGTTCACACCAGAACTCTCGATCGCAAAAGTTTGAACTGCAAACCCTTTTAAAGTCTATGGGATCCAAACTATGGGACCCGAAAGTGCCTATTTTGAAGGCTTACATGCAAGTTATTGGCCATAAAAAGGGTATGGGCCCAGGTACTGGGGGATCAATGCAAACATTTTTTTTTTTAAAAAGATCATTTTGACAGGAGCAGTGATTTTAATGATGCTTAAAGTGAAACAATAAAGATGAAAAAATCCTTTAAATATAGTTCCTGGGGGTTCCTCTTAGTCTGCCAGTAAACTGTACCATGTATAGAACCTGCTGCACAAAAAAATTACATTTATAAAATAAAAAAATTACATTTAAATTTCCAGCAATAGAAAACCATTGCCAGCAATACAAAAATATTTAAAAAAACGGCATGGGGGTCGCCCCTAATCCATACCATGCCCTTTGGGTCTGGTATGGGTTTTAAGGGTAACCCCATGATATCTTTTTTTTTAACTGGAGTGGGGTCCCCCCATAATCCATGCCAGACCCTTATCTGAGCATGCAGCCCGGCAGATCAGCATAGGGGGAGGGTGACCGAGCCTTCTGAACCATACCAGGTCACATGCCCTCAACATGGGGGGTGCTTCTTCTTGACAACCCTGGGCGGTAGTTGTGGGGGTCTGCAGGCAGAGGGCTTATTGGAATCTGAAAGCCCTCTTTAACAAGGGGGCCCCCATATCCCGACCCCTCCCTATGTGAATGAGTAGGGATACATTGTACTTCTACTCATTCACCAAAAAAAAAGTCAAAAATAAATAAAAGACAGGACACAGTTTTTGATAACTCCGCCCGCAACAAAGGCTAACCAGCAAATGCCTGTTCCACTGTTTGTCACTTCTTAAATAGGTAAGGGGCAGGGCCACCTGGTGATGTCACCTAGTGGCACCGCCCCGTGTGACATAACCGACCCCCCCATTTTGAGTGCATGTAGCCTGGTATGCTATATGGTGGCCACTCATTCGCCCCCCCTTCCTCACCTGCCGGCTGCATGCTCAGATAAGGGTCTGGTATGGATTTTGGGGGGACCCCATGCCATTTTTTTAAACATTTTGGCATGGGGTTCCCCTTAAAACCCATACCAGACCCGAGGGGCCTAATATGGATTGGAGGGGAACCCCTGCGCTGTTTTTTTTTCACTTTTTTCTATTGCTGGCAATGTTTTTGTTTTCATTCAGCTGTCAACGGGGTCCGATGACAGCTGATGACTCATCCATTGTTAACCACTTGAATACCAGGCACTTAGACACCTTCCCGCCCAGGCCAATTTTCAGCTTTCAGCGCTGATGCGGTCATGCTACACTGTACCCAAACAAATTTTTTATCATTTTGTTCCCACAAATAGAGCTTTCTTTTGGTGGTATTTGATCACCTCTGCGGTTTTTATTTTTTGGGCAACAAATAAAAAAAGACTGAAAATATTTAAAAAAAACACGTTTTTCTTTGTTTCTGTTAAACATTTTTGTAAATAAGTATGTTTTCTTCTTCAGTGATGGGCACTGATATGGCTGCACTGACCAGCAAATGTATAAGGGATCTGAAACACACCTACCTATATATCGTAGAGAAATGTGGTTCGTATGATTTATATATATATATATATATATATATATATATATATATATATAAAAGACATACAAACCACATTTCTCTACGATATATAGGTAGGTGCGCTTCAGAAGATCCCCTATACTCTCACCAGCTCGTCATCTCATTCCCTTGTAATAGGCACCTCCACAAGCTCAATCCACCTGCACATATGTGTCTATGTGCTTTGATTGCATGCTGATGGTTCCACACAACAGTTTCTCTAATTCTGTGACTTTCACCCTGTAGAACATATGTGTGTTCTTGCCTGTACGCATGCACTTGTGTGCTTGCGTACTTGTTTGTGCATGCTGTATACAGATACATATGCAGTGCATATAATAATAATAATTATTTATCAATAATTTTTCATCTATACAATTTGTACAATTTCTATATACAGTTGCAATAAAAAGTATGTGAACCCTTTTGGAATGATTTGGATTTCTGCACAAATTGGTCATAAAATGTGATCTGATCTTCATCTAAGTCACAACAATAGACAATCACAGTCTGCTTAAACTAATAACACACAAAGAATTAAATGTTACCATGTTTTTATCAAACACACCATGTAAACATTCACAGTGCAGGTGGAAAAAGTATGTGAACCCATAGACTAATGAGATCTCCAAGAGCTAATTGGAGTGAGGTGTCAGCCAACTGGAGTCCAATCAGTGAGATGAGATTGGCGGTGTTGGTTACAGCTGCCCTGCCCTATAAAAAACACACATCAGTTCTGGGTTTACTTTTCACAAGAAGCATTGCCTGATGTGAATGATGCCTCACACAAAAGAGCTCTCAGAAGACCTACGATTAAGAATTGTTGACTTGCATGAAGCTGGAAAGGGTTATAAAGTATCTCCAAAAGCCTTGCTGTTCATCAGTCCACGGTAAGACAAATTGTCTATAAATGGAGAAAGTTCAGCACTGCTGCTACTCTCCCTAAGAGTGGGCGTCCTGTAAAGATGACTGCAAGAGCACAGTGCAGATTGCTCAATAAGGTGAAGAAGAATCCTAAAGTGTCAGCTAAAGACTTACAAAAGTCTCTGGCATATGCTAACATCCCTGTTAGCAAATCTATGATACGTAAAACACTAAACAAGAATGGATTTCATGGGAGGATACCACAGAGGAAGCCACTGCTTTCCAAAAAAAACATTGCTGCACGTTTACAGTTTGCACAAGAGCACCTGGATGTTCCACATCAGTACTGGCAAAATATTCTGTGGACAGATGAAACCAAAGTTGAGTTGTTTGGAAGAAACACACAACACTATGTGTGGAGAAAATGAGGCACAGCAGACCAACATCAAAACCCCATCCCAACTGTGAAGTATGGTGGTGGGGGCATCATGGTTTGGGGCTGCTTTGCTGCATCAGGGCCTGGATGAATTGCTATCATCAAAGGAAAAATGAATTCCCAAGTTTATCAAGACATTTTGCAGGAGAACTTAAGGCCATCTGTCCACCAGCTGAAGCTCAACAGAAGATGGATGTTGCAACAGGACAATGACCCAAAGCATAGAAGTAAATCAACAACAGAATGGCTTAAACAGAAGAAAATATGCCTTCTGGAGTGGCCCAGTCAGAGTCCTGACCTCAACCCGATTGAGATGTGTGGCATGACCTCAAGAAAGCGATTCACACCAGACATCCCAAGAATATTGCTGAACTGAAACAGTTCTGTAAAGAGGAATAGTCAAGAATTACTCCTGACCATTGTGCACGTCTGATCTGCAACTACAGGAAATGTTTGGTTGAAGTTATTGCTGCCAAAGGAGGTTCAACCAATTATTAAATCCAAGGGTTCACATACTTTTTCCACATGCACTGTGAATGTTTACATGGTGTGTTCAATAAAAAACATGGTAACATTTCATTCTTTGTGTGTTATTAGTTTAAGCAGACTGTGATTGTCTATTGTTGTGACTTAGATGAAGATCAGATCACATTTTATGACCAATTTGTGCAGAAATCCATATCATTCCATAAGGGTTCACATACTTTATATATTTATTATATTTATATTGCAACTGTATATGTTTTTGATGTATATGTGCATACTATCTATTCACATTTGTACTCTACCTGTAATTATGTACAGCGAACTCACTTCAGCGGGTAGCAATGTTTTTTACACCTCCTGAGCAATACCATAAGATAAGAAAGAAATGCTCATTTTTTAATTTTTTTGGGCTCCTTAATGGCTTTTTAATGTTCTAACACTTCAACTATTTTACTACTTTAACATGTTTATACTTTAACCACTTGCTTACAGTGCACTTAAACCCCCCTCCTATCCAGACCAATTTTCAGCTTTCAGCACTGACGCATTTTGAATGACAATTGCGCGGTCATACAACACTGTACCCAAATGAAATTTTTAGCATTTTTTCACCACAAATAGAGCTTTCTTTTGGTGGTATTTGATCACCTCTGCGGTTTTTACTTTTTGTTAAAAAAATGTAAAAAACTGAATTAAAAAAAAAAAAATGTTTTATTTTTTTATATTTTGTTATAAAAAATTTAAAATGGGTAATTTTTCTCCTTCATTGATGTACGCTGATGAGGCGGCAGTGATGGGCACTGATAGGCGGCAGTGATGGGTGGCAGTGATGGGCACTGATGGATGGCAGTGATGGGCAGCACTGCCAGGTGGCACTGATTGGCACTACAGGTGGGCATTGATAGGTGGCACTTGTTGGCATTGATAGGTGGCACTTGTTGGCATTGATAGGTGGCACTTGTGGGCACTGTTATGTGGCACTGTGGGCACTGTTAGGTGGCACTTTTAGGTGGCACTGATGAGGCAGATGTGCCTCTTCCACTTGGGGACCGATGTCCCTGACATCCGACCCGGTGATCGGCTTTTTTTTCTACTCACGCTGTCAGCGTGAGTAAAAAAAAAACGATTACCGATCTTTTGTTTACATCATGTGATCAGCTGTCATTGGCTGACAGCTGATCACATGGTAAGGGGCGCGCGCAGGGAGCGTGCACAGGGGAGGCCGTCATATGACGGCCTGCCGGGAATGCAGGTCCACGCTGTGGCCGTCATTCGGCCATAGCGCGGATAGCAGGTGGTTAAAAATTTTATTTTTTATTTTAAATTTTAATTTTTTATATGTTCCTTGGTCTAGCGCCTTGAGGCGATTCAGTTCGCATTTGCAGCGCTATACAAACCATTCATTCATTCATTCATTCATTGGTCTGCAATGTGTAGTATACGATTCCAACACCTTTTTATATGTGCTCTGTACTATATATATTTTTGGTATCTATTCTATTTAGAGTGCTGGGATGTGGACAGCTTTAAAGCTAAGGAGAATCCATCACTTACCATGTGATATGCCTCCCAACTAGTCACTCTCTTTTATGTTGGTCTACCATATTGTACAGACTTCTCCTGTTGTTCTTCAAGGCTCTGATGAAGAGGGAACCCCTCGAAGTAAATATAAAATTTCCCATCAAGATTTCTACAAGTACCTCTGGATTAGGCATGCTATGGGATCTGTCCCATGGTTGGAGTCCTCCTTGATAGCAGACATTACACGGGCTTATGAACGGTCATATTAATTCACAAAGGAGTCTCATACTTCTACCGACTCCTGATCTCCCCACCCAACTCCCAAAACCTAACAACAATGAAGAAATGGGAACATACTCTTAACTTCTCAGCAGACTTGATAACTTGGCACTTAGCTACTCGCAATACCTTAAGATTCTCAAAATTTCTCTCACACGGGGAATCAGCTCAAAAGCTTCTACATCATTGGTATCATACCCCTATGAAACTCTCTCATCATTTTCCTTCTAATTAACTTTCTTGCTGGAGGCAATGTGGGTGTCCTGGATCATCTGTTTACATAAGGAAGACTTGTCCGATGCCATTACCCTTCTGGGGAGATGTACAAGTTTTCATAGCGAGCGTAACTGGTATACGCAAACAAACACACGTCAGTTGGCTTTGCTGGGACTGGGCTTGGAAGATTGGCCCAGGCACTTCCATGCTTTTCTAACACAGACCTTTATTGCAGCCTGCTCTTCCATCACACAAAAATGGAAAGGTAACGCTTCCCCATCTATCCAACAACTTATTAGCATTCTTAATCAACACCTACGCTTGGAGCTTATGTTGGCCAAATTCCACTTGACACTGCCCACATTCATGTCAGAATGGTCTCCCTGGCTGTCTGGCCCGAGAAGCCACATGATTGCTTTATAACAAAACTCTAATTTGCATCAAAAGCACACACATGTTCTATTTCTCTTTGCATCCACACCGAGTCCTAGCCACAGCGGAGCCATACTGCACAATACTGAATTACTAATTGTTTTTAATAGGGTCTAAAATGATCTAACTTCTTTGCACCCTCCTCCTCCCCTTCACATCTCTTTCCTCTTCCTTTCCTTCTTTTTTGATACCCAGAATGTATCTGATTTGATCGGATTTGACCTGATATAATCTGACTAGATCTGATCTCATCAGATTAAGCTCAAATGCTACTCGGAACTAATACCTGTTACTTTGGAACTTCATCTTTGTTCTCTTATTAAGTGATCCTGGTCTTTAAGTACTATAAGACCAGGCATGGACAGCTTGTTTTCTTATTTGTATTTGTTATTTGATAACCTTAAAAAAAATTCAAGTTTAAAAAAAGTCATGACAGAAATATCAAGGCATTTGGTCTCACTACCAACCCTCATAGGACTGTGAGGCAAACGTACAATACATACATCAAATGTGACGTTGAGCACCTCACAGAACCCTCCTCCCAGCAGCCAGACTGGGACATTTTGTGCATTTTCACTGCACATGAGGAGAGGGAGGTTTAAGTGCAAATGGGGGGTGGGGGGGCTTTTCCAGAGTTGGGATTTAAAATGACTGCAGTAATAAAGATTGGATCAAATAGAACCACTTTTTGTGCAATGGTATAAAATGTATATTTTTTCCTTTGCTTTTACAAGCTGCAGAAGTGCTACTGTTCCCAAAGGGAAACATAATTGAATTTTTTTTCAGACATACTGGAAATATAGACTAAGCAGAGCATTAAATGGTCTGTAGAGAACTATAAATGGACCCATAAAACTAGAGATAGAATGTGAACATTTCCCAGTGGGAAAGGAGGATACCTCAATATATAGTATAGGCATAGTTAAACAAAAATAATAATAATAGTAATAATAATAATCATTAATAATAAAGCAATATGGTACAAGATGGGTGAACTAGAGTTACTGTTGTACAAGAAGGATTTGGATTTAGTGGGAATTTCAGAGACCTGGTTCAACAGCTCTCCTGATTGGCTGGCAACCATTCAAGGGTATACCCTTTATCACAGGGACAGAGAAGGTAAAAAAGGGGGGAGGGGTATCCCTATATAGCAAGAATAATGTATAAGTGAATGTGAGAGATGACATCACTAAGGGAGCTAGGGAGAAGGTGGAATCCTTATGGGTAGAGCTCCAAAGGGATGAAGCTAAGGGGAAAATATTACTGGGAGTATGCCACAGGCCCCCTAACCTGAGGGAAGAGGGGGAGACAAATCTCCTATCACAAGTTGGATTAGCAGCAAGGATGGAAAATGTTATCATAATGGGGGATTTTGATTATCCAGACATAGACTGAGCGGAGGGAACCAAGCATTCGTCTAAGGCTCACCAGTTCCTAAATGTCTTGCAGGACAATTTCATGGTTCAGATGGTAGATGCACCAACTAGAAATAAAGCGTTACTGGAGCTACTGATTACCGACAATACAGACCTGATCACGGATGTGGAAATATGGGGTAATTTAGGAAACAGAGATCACAGGTCAATTGGCTTCGGTATAAATCACACAAATGGGAAACATAAGGGGAATACAAAGACACTGAATTTCAAAAGAGCCAGCTTCCCTAAACTGTGAACCTTGTTAGAAGGCATGAATTGGGATAAAATCTTAGGAACAAAGAACATGGAGGAGAGATAGGTTTGCTTTAAGAGCATATTAAGCACTTCAGCCCCGGAAGATTAGGCTGCTCAATGACCAGAGCACTTTTTACAATTTGGCACTGCGCTGCTTTAACCGGTAATTGCGCGGTCATGCAATGTTGTACCCAAACAAAATTTGCCTCCTTTTTTTCCCACAAATGGAGCTTTCTTCTGACGGTATTTGATTGCCTCTGCAATTTTTATTCTTTGCGATATAAACGGAAAAATAAATTATATTTTCTAGTTTTTGTTATAATAAAAATCCAATAAACTCAATTTTAGTCATACATTTAGGCCAAAATGTATTCAGCCACATGGCTTTGGTAAAAAAAAATGTCAATAAGCGTACATGTATTGGTTTGCGCAAAAGTTATAGCGTCTACAAACTATGGTAAATTTTCTGGAATTTACACAGCTTTTCGTTTATGACAGCCTATCTCATTTCTTGAGGTGCTAAAATGGCAGAGCAGTACAACCCCCTCCCCAAATGACCCCATTTTGGAAAGTAGACACCCCAAGGAAATTGCTGAGAGACTTGTTGAGCCCATTGAATATTCAATTTTTTTTTGTCACAAGTGATTGAAAAATTACAAAAAAAATACACAAAGTTGTCACAAAATGATTTATTGCTCAAACATGCCATGGTTATATGTGGAATTACACCACAAAATACATTCTGCTGCTTCTCCTGAGTATGGGGATACCACGTGTGAGACTTTTTGGGAGCCTAGCCACGAATGGAACCCCAAAAACCAAGCACTGCCTTCAGGATTTCTTAGGGTGTAAATTTTTGATTTCACTCCTCACTACCTATCACAGTTTCCGAAGGTCATAAAATGCCCAGATAGCACACCCCCCCAAATGACCCCATTTTGGAAAGTTGACACCCAAAGCTATTTGCTGAGAGGCATGTTGAGTCCATGGAATATTTTATATTTTGCCACATGTTGCGGGAAAATTACAAACATTTTTTTTTGCACAAAGTTGTCACTAAATGATATGTTGCTCAAACATGCCATGGGCATTTGTGGAATTACACCCCAAAATACATTCTGCTGCTTCTCCTGAATACGGGGATACCACATGTGAGACTTTTTAGGAGCCTAGCCGTGTACAGGACCCCGAAAAACAATCACCGCTTTCAGGCTTTCTAAGGGCATAAAATGGTGATTTTACTCCTCACTACCCCAAGGTATTTGTTTAGAGGCATGGTGAGTATTTTGCAGCTCTCATTTGTTTTTGAAAATGAAGAAAGAAAAGAAAAAAATGTTTTTTCTTTTTTCATTTTTCAAAACTTTGTGACAAAAATTGAGATCTGCAAAATACTCAACATGCCTCTCAGCAAATAGCTTGGGGTGTCTACTTTCCAAAATGGGGTCATTTGGGGGGTTTTGTGCCATCTTGACATTTCATGGTCTCCGAAACTGTGATAGGTAGTGAGGAAGTGAGATCACCATTTTACGCCCTTAGAAAGTCTGAAGGCGGTGCTTGGTTTTTGGGGTCCTGTACACATCTAGGCTCCCAAAAAGTCTCACACATGTGGTATCCCCATACTTAGAAGCAGCAGAATGTATTTTGGTGTATAATTTCACATATAACCATGGCATGTTTGAGCAATATATCATTTAGTGACAACTTTGTGCAAAAAAAAAAAAAAAAATGTAATTTTCCCTCAACTTGTGGCAAAATATAAAATATTCCATGGACTCAACATGCCTATCAGCAAATAGCTTGGGGTGTCTACTTTCCAAAAAGGGGTCATTTGGGGGGATTTTGAACTGTCCTGGCATTTTATGCACAACATTTAGAATCTTATGTCACACAGCACCCACTCTTCTAACCACTTGAACACAAAGCCCTTTCTGACACTTTTTGTTTACATGAAAAAAAAAAATTATTTGCAAGAAAATTACTTTGAACCCCCCAAAACATTATATATATATTTTAAAAGCAAAGGCCCTACAGATTAAAATGGTGGGTGTTGCAATTTTTTTTTTTCGCACAGTACTTGCTCAGCGATTTTTCAAACTTAATTTTTGGAGAAAAAACACACGTTTTAAATTTTAATGCACTAAAACACACTATATTGCCCAAATGTTTGATGAAGTAAAAAAGATGATCTTATCCCGAGTACATGGATACCAAACACGACATGCTTTAAAACTGCGCACAAACGTGCAGCGGTGACAAATTACAAACATTTTTAAAAGCCTTTAAAAGCCTTTACAGGTTACCACTTTAGATTTACAGAGGAGGTCTACTGCTAAAATTACTGCCCTCGATATGACTTTTGCGGTGATAGCTCACATGCATGGTGCAATTGCTGTTTACATATGACACCAGACCGACACTTGTGTTCACCTTTGCTTGTGAGCACGGGGGGACAGGGGTGCTTTTTTTTTAATATTATTATTTATTTTGCTTTTTTCGTTTATTTTTAAACTGTTCCTTTTTTTTTTTTTTTTTTGTCATTTTTATTGTTATCTCAGGCAATGTAAATATCCCATATAATAGCAATAGTTAGTGACAGGTACTCTTTTTTGAAAAAAATGGGGTCTATTAGACCCTAGATCTCTCCTCTGCCCTCAAAGTATCTGAACACACCAAGATCGGTGTGATAAAATGCTTTCCCAATGGCGCTGTTTATATCCGGTGAAACCTAAGTCATGAAATGCTCGTAGCTTCTGGTTTCGTAGGCTATAGAGATGATTGGAGCCATTGTGGTCTCTGATATCAGCTCTATGGTCATCTGGCGGAACCACCGGCTGCATTCTGGGGTTTCCTGTTGGGACAGGAGAGCCCGAGAGAAGCATGGAAGATGGTGGGGGGGGAACTTCCCTCCCACTGCTTGTAAAAGCAGTCTAGAGGCTAATTAGCTGCTAGGATTGCTTTTACAAGAAAGCTGACTGCTGGCTGAAAGGAATGATACCAAGATGATACCTAAACTTGCAGGCATCATTCTGGTATAACCACTCAAAGTCCAGCAACATACCAGTACGTCGCTGGTCCTTGTTGGGCATACATTGTAATGTTCTTTTTTTCATGTAGCCGGTGGGCTGAACGAAAAAAAGAGATTCATCGGTGGGTATGCCCATCATTAGAATACTGTCCTTCATCCTCCCACTTCTAATGATGGGCATATATGCACCATTTTTTTTAACTGTGGTGGTGAAATCACCTCCTACAGCACTTGAGTTGCTGATTTACGTATTGTGGGAGCAAATGCTGTTGCTGTCAAGATAAATAAATCAGTGCTGCAGCTGAATGGCGTACCTGTTAATCAAATAATGGTTAACAATAAAACAAAGTAACATTACAGTATAACAGTAAGACATACCATACCTGCAAAGCAAATACAATAAAACATAGTAAAAATAAACCAGAGGAAGAACAATAGATATAGAACAATAGTGAGCAAACAATAGAGCGGACAGTGGGAGCGAACATAAGAGAGAGAACAATAGAGAGAGAGAAGAAAAATAAAACCACAAAATGTGGTGGCCATCTCATCTTTCGAGACCCTGTGTTAGTGTTCCCTAGGACTTTGTAAGGCTGTACCCTACGCTAATACTCCACTAGTGTGTGGCAGCATTTGAAAACAGTCACCGATGCAGAGACCAGGTTGGTCAGGACAAGAGGGAAAATAAAAGAGGGTGTCACACCTAAATCCGCATTTTCTGCAGACATGACATCTTCAGGTTGTTCTTTGGGTAGGGGTACTAGGGAGGACATACGGAAAATGCCTCTCATGCAGTCGGCTCACTGCATCTGCATTGGGAAGGTGGGCCATAGCACCGTTTGGAAACAGAAGGACTGTGACGATCTCTTCCTGGAATTTTAGGAAGGATCCAGTTCGTCCTGCAGCTTTGTATAGCACAAAAGCATTCAGCAGAGCCAATTGAAATAAGTATACAGACACTTTATTGTACCAGCGTCTGGCCTTACAAGCAATTAGGTAAGGCGCCAACAACTGGTCGTTGAGGTCCACCCTTCCCATGTTAAGGTTGTATTTGTGGACACAGAGGGGTTTCTCCACAACATCAGTCGCCGTAGAAATTTGGACTGTCATATCTGCGTGAAGGGAGGACAGAACGAAAACATTCCGTGAATCTCTCCACTTCACTGCTAACAAATTATTACACTTCAAGCAGGCTCTCTCCCTGTCTGGATTCTACAAGTCAGGATTCTACAAGCCGTTGGGGGGAAGTCCTGGTGGTTAGATCGCACGGTGCCACATGCACCAATTCCATAATCAAAAAGGTGACTAAAAAGTGGTAATAATTGTCCACGTACAAGTGGTACCCCTTTCCGAATAAGGGTGACACCAAGTCCCACACAATCTTACCAGCGTTCCCTATGTAGTCTGGGCAGTTCTCTGGCTCTACATGACTATCTTTTCGCTCATAAACCATAAAACTATATGTTTAGCCTGTTACCCTGTCACAGAGCTTATACATCTTGACCCCATATCTGGCATGCTTGCTGGAAAGATACTGTTTGATAGACAAGCGGCCAGAAAACGTAATCAGGCACTCATCAACACAGACAACTTGATCGGGAGTAAACAAGGCTGAAAACTGTTGGTTGAAGTGGATTATGTGGGGCCAAATTTTGTAGAGCCGATCAAATCCAATGTCACCCCGAGGACAACAGAGTTCATTATCATTGAAGTGCATGAACCACAAGATCTGCTCCTATCGTGTCCTGGTCATGGAGGCAGAGAACACGGGCATATGGTGAATTGGATCAGTGGAGCAATATGACTGCAACTCACTCTTTTTAGTTATGCCCATGAGGAGGGATAGGCCCAGGAAGGTCTTACATTCGAAGACCATAACAGGATGTACTAGGTGCTTGCCAGTTCACCAGGATGAGCAGCACTAGTACTGGATCTCTGTTCCATACGAGAGCCCTGCAGTTCTTGCACCTCAACGACAGCAGAACAGGGTCAGGTACACCTGACCTTAGCAGGGACCACTACTCCGTAGTCAGAGCTATCTGTCAGGGTGGTGCTGCTGTCTACCGGTTCTTATTCTGAGCCTGAATCTGACAGATGGGTGACTTCCTTTTTACTATCTGTCATGTTTGGGCAGAACAGTTGTGTAGTGGGTTGCATTTTCGCCTAGCAGTAAAAAGGGTCACTGGTTCAAATCCCAACCACGACACTACCTGCCTGGAGTTTGCATGTTCTCCCTGTGCCTGCATGGGTTTCTTCTGGGTACTCCAGTTTCCTCCCACACTCCAAAGACATGCTGGTAAGTTAATTGGCTTCTGTTCAAAACTGGCCCTAGTATATGAATGAGTTGGGGACCTTGGATTGTGGGCTCCTTGAGGGTAGGGGTCGATGTGGGTGTACGATGTATGTGTGGAGTGCTGTGTGAATTGGTGGCGCTATATGGGTACCTTAAATAAATAGGGATGATTGTAGACACGCACCCACACTCACTTAGGTTGAACTGGATGGACTTTATTCAACCTTACTAACTATGAAACTATATGTTCAGAAACGTGTAGGTTTACTGTACCTTCGATTTGACATTTTGGTCTCTAAATTTACTGGTACAGTAGTGAGACTCACAGGAAAAAGATCTCCTGACTCTCAGCAACTGCTTCACTACACTACTACTACTACTACCACTACTACACTACAAAAAAAACCTGTTAGCGTTCGCAGGGATCAGGCCGGACTCTGCGACCACTGCAGTTATGTGTTTAGTGTTTTTGTAAGTGACAGTGATCGATTGATACTTCACTTGGGTGGGCTGGGCTGGGCTGGGCAGAGGGGCTAAATGTAGGTGCTAGCAGGTATCTGGGCTGATCCCACTAACACTGTGTTTTTGGGAACCCTAAACTGCTGGGGACGCTATTATAGATCTGATCAGATCAGATATCAATCCGTTCAGACACTATACTACTACTACTTAGTACTATACTACTAAGGAAGATGTATGGTGCGTGTGTAGGTGTTAGCACTACTGGCACTAATGTGACGCTGCCTGGGGCGACACAGACCCTATCTGACACTAAAAGGGTGATCAGGGCGTTAAACCTTTATTTAGGTAATATACAGCGGGTGCCCTGATGCTATAAAAAAAAACTAGCTAACCAGCGTCACCCGTGACACTAATACAGTGATCACTGGTGACAGGGGGTGAAGGGGTTAACTGGGGGGGCGATCGGGGGGTGACAAGTGTACCTACATGAACTGGTGTTAGTGTAGTGTTGGTTCACTTACTGCGAGATGTCTCCTCTCTCTGGAACGGAAAACAGTTCCTTGAAGAGAGATGACATCACTTCCCCTGCTGTGTTTACACTTACACATGCAGGTGAAGGATTTAATTCGCCAGGACCGATCTCCAGGTCAAGGCCAGCTACCATTGGCCTGGGCCTGGGGATTGATTGGTTCTTGATCGAATCCGATTGTCACGCACACCCCCCAGGCGGCCGCGCATGTGAGCATAGTATAACTGTGGCGGCTGGTCCAGAACCGGTTAAATAAGGGCATTAGCCAATGCATCCCATTGGGTAATACATTTAAAAGAGTGAACAAAAGTCCTGGATGGCTTAACTCCAATGTAAAAATGCATATAAAAGCAAAGGACAAGGCCTTCAAAAAATACAAGGCTGAGGGATCATCATCAGCATTCAGACTTTATAAAGAATGCAACAAGAAATGTAAGGGTGCAACTAGGGTGGCTAAGATAGAACACGAAAGACACATAGCAGAGGGGAGCAAAAAAAATCACAAGAAATTCTTTAAGTATGTAAACAGTATAAAAGGGAGGACTGACCTGATTGGCCCCATAAAGAATGAGGAAGTACATCTGGTTACAAAGTATGGTGAGATGGCGAAGGTATTTAATTTATTCTTCTCCTCAGTCTTCACGAGGCAATCGGGGGGCTTCAGTGACCAAAACTGCTGTGTTTATCCTTATGAAGCATCACAGGAAGCACCTCCATGGTTAACAGAGGACAGAATTAAAATTAGACTTGGGAAAATTAACATTAATAAATCACCGGGACCAAATGAATTGCATCCGAGGGTACTTAAGTAACTCAGTCAAGTAATTGCCATACCATTGTTCCTAATTTTTACTGACAGTCTACTGACTGGAATGGTACCAGGTGATTGGAAAAAAGCCAATGTAGCACCAATATTTTAAAAGGACCCAAAATATATCCCTGGGAATTACAGACCAGTTAGCCTAACATCAATAGTATGCAAGCTCTTGAAGGGGATGATAACGGACTATATACAAGATTTTAGTAACAAGAACTGTATCATTAGCAGTAATCAGCATGGATTCATGAAGAATCATTCTTGCCAAACCAATCTTTTAACCTTCTATGAGGAGGTGAGTTGCCATCTAGATAAAGAAAGGCCCATAGATGTGGTGTATCTGGATTTTGCAAAAGCATTTGACACCATTCCCCCTTAAACGCTTACTGTACAAAATAAGGTCCATTGGCATGGACCATAGGGTGAGTACATGAATTGAAAACTGGCTACAAGGGCGAGTTTAGAGCTTGATGATAAATGGGGAGTACTCGGAATGGTCAGAGGTGGGTGGTGGGGTCCCCCAGGGTTCTGTGCTGGGACCAATCCTATTTATTTTGTACATAAATTACCTGGAGGATGGGGTAAACAGTTCAATTTCTGTATTTGCGGACGATACTAAGCTAAGCAGAGCAATAACTTCTCCGCAGGATGTGGTAACCTTGCAAAAAGATCTGAACAAATTAACCATTTGTCGACCGCCTAAGACAGATATACTGTGGCAGAATGGCACGAGCAGGCAAAATCACATACCTGGTACGTGCCCGAGGCGGTCGGCTTCGTTAGGAGAGTGATCCAGGCTGAGGGGGAGGCCACTCATTTGTGGCCACCCCCTCACGATCGCTTCCAACGAATGAAAATCTTCCTCTGCTGCTGTAATGTAAACAGCGGCAGAGGAAGTAATGTCATCTCTCCTCGAGCTGGTCTTTTCGTTCCGGCGCCGAGGAGAGAAGACATCAATGTGAGTTGCACCAACACTACACTTACAGTAGAACACACTAGGCACACTTTTCACCCCCCGATCACCCCCCTGTACCCCCTGTCACAGTGACACCAATAGCAGTTTTTTTTTTTTTGCATTGGTGTCAGTTTGTGACAGTTATAAGTGGTAGGGCAGTTAGGGTTAGGCCCCTTTAGGGCTAGGGTACCCCCCTAACCCCCCTAATAAAGTTTTAACCCCTTGATCACCCCCCATCACCAGTGTCACTAAGCGATCGTTCTTCTGATCGCTGTATTAGTGTCACAGGTGACGCTAGTTAGGGAGGTAAGTATATAGGTTCGCCATCAGTGTTTTATAGTGACAGGGACCCCCATATACTACCTAATAAAGGTTTTAACCCCCTAATTGCCCCCTAGTTAACCCTTTCACCAGTGATCACCGTATAACTGTTACAGGTGACGCTGGTTAGTTAGTTTGTTTTTTATAGTTTCAGGGCACCCGCCATTTATTACCTTATAAAGGTTTAACCCCCTAATTGCCCGGCGGTGATATAAGTTAAGTTTTAGGGTCAGATAAGGTCTGCGTCGCCCCAGGCAGCGTCAGGTTAGCGCCAGTACTGCTAACACCTATGCACGCACCATACACCTCCCTTAGTGGTATAGTATCTGAACTGATCAATATCTGATACGATCAGATCTATACTAGCGTCCCCAGCAGTTTAGGGTTCCCAAAAATGCAGTGTTAGCGGGATCAGCCCAGATACCTGCTAGCACCTGCGTTTTGCCCCTCGGCCCAGCCCTGGCCAGCCCACCCAAGTGCAGTATCGATCGATCACTGTCACTTACAAAACACTAAACACACATAACTGCTGTGTTCACAGAGTCAGGCCTGATCCCTGTGATCGCTAACAGTTTTTGTTGGTAGCGTTTTGATACAGTCGCTAACAGTCAGGAGCTTTTTTGCCTGTGAGTCTCACTAGTGTACTTTTAAATTTAGAGCCCAAAATGACAAATCGAAGGTACACTAGTGAAGAGGCCTACACGTTTCTGAGCATGACAGATAGTGAAGAGGGAGTCACTCATCTGTCAGATTCAGGCTCAGAATACGATCCTGTAGATGACAGCGGCTCCATGACAGATAGCTCTGACGACGGAGTTGTGGTCACTGCCAAGGTCAGGCGTACCAGACCCTGAACTTCTTCTTCTGTCCTTGATGTGCAAGAATCAAGCTGGTGAGGTGGCAAGCACAAGTAGTGCTGCCACCAAGAAGACAAACACAGGCCTGTCGTGCCCATAGTGCCCTTCCTGCTGCATTCGCCAATCCTAATTGGGAACCCACCACTTCTGCAGCACCCGTACTTCCCCCATTCACTCACCAACCCGGCATTCAGGTGGAAACAGTTGATTTTACGTCACTGGATTTTTATTCTCTGTTTTTCACCGAAGATCTCTATAGATCTATTGTGGACCAAAGCAATTTGTACGCTGGTCAACACATCGCCACTATTACCCAGTCCTCCCTTGCCAGAGATTGGAAACCAATTACGGTTTCCGAATGTAAGATCTTTCTGGGCCTTTCCCTCCTCATGGGCATAACCAAAAAGAGTGAGTTGCGGTCATATTGGTCCGCTGACCAAATTCACCATATGCCCGTGTTCTCTGCTTCCATGGCCAGGGCACGATACGAGCAGATTTTGCGGTTCATGCACTTCAACAACAATGAACTCTGTCGTCCTCGTGGAGACCATGGATACGATCGGCTCTACAAAATTCGGCCCCTCGTAAACCACTTCAACCAACGTTTTGCAGACTTGTTTACTCCCCATCAAGTTGTCTGCGTTGATGAGTCCCTGATTAAGTTTTCTGGCCGCTTGTCATTCAAACAGTATCTTCCCAGCAAGCGTGCCAGATACGGGGTCAAGATGTATAAGCTCTGTGACAGGGCCACGGGCTATACATGTAGTTTTATGGTTTACGAGGGCAAAGATAGTCACGTAGAGCCAACAAAGTGCCCTGATACTACATAGAAAGTGCTGGCAAGATTGTGTGGGACTTGGTGTCACCCTTATTCGGAAAGGGGTACCACTTGTACGTGGACAATTATTACACGAGCTTGCCACTTTTTAGTCACCTTTTTGATCATCAGATTGGAGCATGTGGCACCATGCAACCTAATCGCCGGGGCTTTCCCCAGCAGCTTGTAGATTCCCGTCTTAGGCTGGGGGAGAGAGCCTGCTTGCAGTGTAATAATTTGCTCGCTATGAAGTGGAGGGATAATAAGAATGTTTTCGTTCTTACCTCCCTTCATGTAGACACGACAGTCCAAATTACTACGGCGACTGGTGTTGTTGAGAAATCCCTCTGTGTCCACGAATATAACCTTAACATGGGAGGGGTGGACCTCAATGACCAGTTGTTGGCGCCGTACCTAGTTACCCGTAAGGCCAGACGCTGGTACAAAAAAGTGTCTGTTTATTTATTTCAATTGGCTTTGCTGAACACTTATGTGCTATACAGAGCTTTTACATTTATATTAGGAAAATGTGAAATAAAAAACTGGGGTGGAAAGCCCCAATATTGCTGCACTGAAAGTATAGACACAATTTATTTTTGAAGATATATATGAAAACACAGCTCTAACCTAAAATGGGTAAAAATAAGCAGCTACATAAAATGTGACAAACAAGAAACAACAAAATAGTGAAAAATGTAGCGCATAACAGTTATATATAAATATCGGGATACTTGTGTAAAAAACTAATATACTGAAATAAACTAAAGATTCATGTGAAATAATAGTCCATCAACCAAAAAAAATGAAATAAGTGAATGTCCGACTGTGTGAACAAAGTAAAAAAACACCAGATGGTGTGGATCCCAGAGTGGTGGAGATGGGTGTACAGATCCGTTCATGGTAACAACATCAAGGAGGAAAAACATCAGCGACTGAATATCAAGTAAATGCTCTTACCAGATCCGGTGGACTCTACTGTCAGCGACATAGAGTCATCAAGGCAGTGTGCCACACAGGGCAAGTGTGTAGATATCCAGATAGTTTGGACCTCTAGGATGGAATCCGGGGAGAAGCCAAAAGGAACCTCCAAATCTACCGCCAATTTGGGAACTTTAAGGTTGGGTCTTGGATGGTGGGTATACCAGGGCAGAATACCAACTCACATCAGGATAATATGTGGAGAAAAGATTGCTTCCACATGCAGGTAAAAAAGGGGTATTTTTATTTCTAAAAAAAAAACACAATTTGCCCCAGTTGAATACCCTTTGGTCGAAACGCGTAGGGCTGCTCCATCACTCTCCATATTGCCCTCATTTTAATTGTGATCATATTTTATTGTAATTGTTTTTTTTAGAAATAATAGGCAATAGGCAATTATTTTGTTCAACATTTATTTGGTTGATGGATTATTTTTTCACATGGATCTTTAGTTTATTTCAGTATATTAGTTTTTTACACAAGTATCACGATATTTATGTATAACTGTTATGCGCTACATTTTTCACTATTTCACAATTTATTTTTTCCTGTTAGAAGATTTTGTAGAATGCTGTTACTAACTATAGTCTTTTAAGCCAAATGATGCTAATCACACACACATTTTTTTTAATCTCACATGCTTTTGGTTAAAGCGTAACTCCACTTTTGTTGAGAAAAAAAAACCCTCTGGGTGATCTATGTACATTGCAAGGATTTTAACAAACGTTATTGCAGATTCCTGCCTTTTGGTATTCTGAAGAAATCACTGTTTGTTTCTCTGCCAAGTGAATCTAATGGGAGTGGTTTCATAATTATCAATCAACTGCAGCAGCTGCAGTGCACTAAAGGAAAGCTCCTGGGCCTGCATTTCTTTATACGTGTTCCTATTGGGAGTATCTTACCAAAAATGAAATTTTTGTAGCAGGGGATGCCTGAAATCTGACTTGCATCTTAGTGTAGACATCTGGAAAAATCGGTGAGCCAATCACAAAAGCAGGAAATTATGTTTATGGGGGGGGCATTCTGTACAAGTTCTGTGTACAGAATTCTGTACACATTCTGTACAGATTCGGTGTACAGAACACCTCCAGGTAGCCATATTGCATTGCATTTCTAGAAAATTACAGCGGCTACAGATTGAAAAGGAAAGGTAATTTATAATAATATTCAATTACAATATGACTTGTTTCGCAATTGTATACGCTATATATTTTTTTTTTATGTGCAACTTTTTTTCCCCACGAAAGTGGAGTTACCCTTTGAACAACACTGTAACAGACAGTTAGAGATATAGGAAAATAGGTAATAAGGTCACAACTGTGAAAGTCCCTGCTCCTGCAAAGCCATCAGGCCTTCCTGTGCCACTCAATGTAATTAGGTTGTATAATGTTTTATAATCACCATTATATACTGAATGATGATTATATGACCACGAGTTTTGTGTTCCTGTAGTGACCATTTACTGCAGTAATTTTGGCACAGAAGGCTCCCAAACAGACCTGCTTGCAAAAACAGCATCTGCTGCTCACCCTTGAGAAAAGCCACTTGGTTTCCACAATATATGATGTGCAGTATTAGGTGATGTTTATTCAATTGGTTATGTCATAGAAAGTCCATTGCCCTCCCATGGAGTGAGCAGTGGGCCCACCCTGGCTATTTTACGTATCTATCAATCTATTTATCTGTCTATCACTATAATTGCATACATAGTTGTGGAAATGGCTTGTGCCTTGCACTGGGGCTCCATAATTTTCTGCTTTGCCCCTGGAGATAGCCATTGAGGAGTTGACCACTCATGGAAACATTTCTTTGGGTACAAATGTGATGGATCAAAATAAGTAATGCATGCTATCTATAAAGTTTAGTATTTCACTTAATTACCTTGAAGTATCAAATTTTCCAGAAATGTACGGTATACTGTAAGGGGTTTAAAGTACATTTAAAGGCATTTGTGTGCCAGTTTAACAATTATTATGTGATGTAGCAGCCTTATAAATTAAGGAAAAAAAATTGTTAATACCCAGCACAATTTTCTTTGTTTATTTGAGAACACAGCTCTGCTTTAGATCCTCACCAGCTGGTTTTAGTGCCACATATAGGATTAGAACACTAGATATAACTGAAAAACAAAAGACAGTACGGGAACGGCTCCTGCTAGTGGCTAGGTTTTGACAAGTAAGAACAGTCCTTCAGACATCAAAGGGTTTTTTTGGGACTTTAAAGGAAGCATGAAAAAAAGGAAGCAAACACATTGTGTGTCTGTAAAGTGTTTATTCCATATGACAATACAGATAGAGTAAACACAAAGCAAGTATAAATATATACATAAATAAATACTGTACGTTCATATATGTACACATGGTGTCATGGCATGGAGGTACAGATGGCGAATGCCCAGTATTGACAACATGAATATGAATGAACCATACATACGTAGGTTTTGTTTTGATGAAGGGTGGGGAGTCAATAGGAGCCGAATCTTAAAAATTACTAATGGCCATTTTGAGGAGTATCAGGCTAGGAACTGCCAAAGGGCATGAGGAGCTGCACAGTGGCCTAGGGGACAAATACCAATGAAATTGCTCCAGGCTGACAGGAAAGTGGGGACACTGCTAGAAGTATATTCACTATCAAGCTATCAAGCTGAGTGGGCAGTGGCAGGCTAAGTGGGCAGTGGTGTTGGGCGATTGGTTTGGCCCAAGCATGAGTTCAGGCCGATCATTGGCTGTTCGTCCTGTTTGTCCAACACCTGAATTTGCAGGGTATTCGCCGGGTTTCCACCCTGTCGAATGCCCTGCAATGCACTGCACGGTGCACAGTTCATTTTGCTTACATGTGTCTGTGTAATATTTCTTCCTTATTTCTCTGACATAATTCAATGTATTTTTTATTTCTGTATCAAAATAGTTTAATCTCTCCCTCTAAAAGTGAGCCTACTAAAAAAGCTTACATGATGTTCATCATACAGTAAAAAAAAAAAAAAAAAAAAAAAACAGCACCACAGAGAAAGAAAGGGGTGTCACTAATGTTAGACCTCTGCCCACCCAACTTTGATAAGTCAATTAAGTTGCAAAATAAAAAAAACATTCCCAGAAACAGTTCAATACTATGCTGTGTAAACTTCCCAGAGGTGTATTCCTTCTGTGTATATCACACCCAGTTGTGCATCCAGCACTGGTCACACTAAAATGACTCACCAGAGGGAATGGCTGGCCAAACTAACCAGCTAACATGCAAAATTCTGATATCCTTATCTAATGGCTCCAAATTCTTTACTTAAGACACGATTCCTCACAGAGAACTCATATATATTATACATGAAAGGAGGATAGAAGAAAGGAGGCTTCCATAGCATAAGTAAAAAGCAGGCTATATTTTAAAAAACATTCCAGAAAACTCACGTTTTCAAAGTGTCATTCCCGACACTAGGGTGACTGCACTTATTTGTGTTCCTATCGACTCCAGCCGGCATTTCGAGACCGCAAGTACGATACTAGCATGCATGATGACAGCGACCTTGTCCTTCCCTATGCATTTCGTCATGTGACATCTTCTTGGAGTTCTGAGCAGGCCGCTTTCTGGTAGTTTTCTGCGCAGGGACATGCGGGCACTGAGACGGTTTTATGACAATCTGGTGGAGGGTTAAAACCAAAAGGAGGGACAATGGTCGCAGGCTCTCTTCCCCTCTTCTTTATTTGAAGCAAAGCTGTTTTATTTAAGATTCCCTATTTTGGATATCCTATTTGCAACAGAAGCTGTGATTGGAACTGCATGGGACTTTCCTCCGTTGACCCAGTCTGGGGCCTGGGCATACACAGATGACCAGCTGTGCTTACATCTGAAACCTTTTTGACAATTGTTGGGTTCAGGAATATATGAATTAGATCTGTTATTTTGAGGTGTCCTGCTGAGATGTTGATCTTGTCCTCCCTGTTTGCTCTGTTGCTCGCCAGGGTAGCCATTTGCGCCATATGTGATGCTGAGAGGATTACTGTACTACACTTGTGTGTCTCGATGAAGCCTAACTTCGGCGAAACACGTTGACACATGAGGATTCCTCTTTATTGGATGTATCAAGCAAGAGCAATATTATTGTTCCATGTACAGTTACTCAATCAAGCACCATACAGTAATGCTTTTGTTAAGTTTTTTTGCTTTTTAAAGATCATGCATAATAAAAATTAGATATTTTATCTTAAGACTCCTTGTCTGGCCTGTACAGGCCAGACAATGTGAACCTGGCCCTTAACTTGTGAAGTTCTGCTGCTGACTTCCATCATCCAATCATATGCAAGCAAAAAATACTGTTTTTTTTTTTTTTTTTCTTTGCGTTTGATTGGGTATTTCACTTTATTCACTAAAATAAGGGAACATTCCCTTGCAAAAGGAACAGCCAATGTACCATTGGAAAATCAACTATGTCTCATAACAGTAAGTGAAGATGCACTTACAATTAATTGCTGCAGCAAATGTTTTTATTTTTTGAGACAGTAATTCTAAGTAACCTTGAAATGAGCCCCTTATTATTACAGTAATGGTGTTAATTTACAAAGAAATGTAGGACATAAATGTGTAAAACCAAAATCATATGGGCATGCAGCTCTTAGAAAACTGACAGCTGAATCCATCTTGTTGCTCAGGGTAACTCAAATGCCTTTTCCAGTTTTCCAGCAAGAGCCAATAACGCAAGGAAAACTTTCCAAATCATGTATTTTATGCCATCCCCTATAATCAATAAATGAATTAACATTTGCATTTTAGAACTGTGTTTCAGTAACCAATTAGTCATAAATCACCTTGACGTTTAAATCAAGCAAATTAATTTTTTTTTTCACTAAGCCCCATAGTTCATCTTATATTCCTATATTAGAACACATACCCATGATTTCTCAGTGGAAACTTTCCAAACAATGACATCACATATTCAAGCAAAAAAATATTAATTGTAAAATGATACATTTTTCTCAAACAGTTCACAAAAAACAATATAGTATGCCAAGAAGTATCCTAAACACAAATCCCTCCCGCATTAAAACCAATACTAGTTCAGCCTGTCCCCCTTAAAATATATTAACTATTAAATAAACATTTTAGTATAATAGTACTTCTTCCTGATATGTGCTAAACTATTTTTATTTACAATATAAGTATTAAATGCTACAGTTTTAATATCACATTTTTCATGAAAACTCCTGGGTAATGTGTAATAATTCACTATTAAATTATATAGATACATTTTTTATACATATTTTTACTGATGGGTCTTCTAGTCAAAATGAAATAATTATATTTTAGTGGATTCAACAAACACAGCCTATATGCTGAGCTATTTCAACCTGTATTCACGCTGTTTCACTCATCTAAGCCCATGGCTTTTGTAACTCTTTTTTTTTTTTACTTGAATGACCCTGAATCCAAGCCTATGAAAGTGTGAGCAATTGGGGTTGATTTAGAAACTGATTGGCTACCATACACAGCTGCACCAGATGTTGCACTCTTCAGTTTTAGTAAATTAACCCCATTGTGTCCCATGGTTTGAGCACCTCCCTAAAGCCAGGTGCACACTATTTGTTTTTTCCCGTTTAACCCAGCGTTTTTTGTTTTTTTTTTAACCTGCAAATGTATCCCGACATTTAGCCCGTGTGTACCTGGCTTTTGTCCAATGGAGCCGCACCTATATACATAATGGGATGAAAGTTTAACATTGTAATTTCTGGGGAAAAGTTTCCATCTAGAATTATTGCAAAACCCCCCAATAAATCTAAAAGTGAATAATAAAAAGTTACATTGAATGGGCTTTATGACTTATGCACAGGCTATTATGGATACCATTAGCATTTCAATATTTGATTTTATATGCCTATATTATAACCCTAATCTAATCAATAAACTGTCAATCTTTCTATAAAAATAAATACAATTGCAAAATCTTCCAATGCCTCTCACTATTATTTGGGATTTAAGCTTATGCTACTTTGGTTGGGCCCTTGTTTTCATCAACTTGTCATATCTGAGAAAGTCTGAACCAGGAAAAAAAAAAGACCCATCTCCCATGATGTATTGTGAGATTTCTATATTCTGCTCTATGAAAGCTTTGCTGTCAATTAGCATGAGACTGCAGCCAATTGGGTTGATTTACTTAAAAAAAATGTAGAGATTGTTTGGCTAGCAAATTAAATATTAGCTTGTGCTTGTGAACACAGGGAAAGTGTTTCACTTCAATCATCTGAACATGAGCAAACAAAAATCCATTTTTTTTTCATTTCGGTTACTTATGATTGGGTGTTCAAAGAGCATTAAGCTATGAAAACTTTACTTTGCAGAGTGAATGTACTCTACTCCTTTATTATTTCAACATTAATTACATTATACAGGATTTATATAGCACAGACAGTTTACACAGCACTTTACAACATGTGGGCAGACAGTACAATTACAATACAATTTACAATCAGAGGGTCCTGCTCCTTAGAGCTTACAATCTAAGAGGGTTAAGAGATAAAAAAGGTAATAACTGTGGGGGTTTGGCTGATGGATAAAATAAATGTACAGTTGATAGGTGGGGGGCAGGATAGGCCTCTCTGAAGAGATGAGTTTTCAGGTATCGTCTAAAAGTGGACAGAATAGGAGATAGTCGGACAGATTGGGGTAGGGAGTTCCAGAGGATTGGAGAGGCCCTGGAGGCGAGCATGGGAGGAGGTGACAAGGGAGCTAGAGAGCAGGAGGTCTTGGGAGAAACGAAGAGAACAACTTGGTTGGTGTTTTGAGAATAGGTTAGTGATGTAGATGGGGCAGAGTTGTGGATGGCTTTGTAAGTTGTTGTTAGTGTCTTAAATGTAATTTGTTGGGTAAGCAGAGGCCATTGGAGGGATTGGCAGAGAGGGGTAAGAGACACTGAGTGGTTGGTAAGCTGGATGAGTCTGGCGGCAGCACTCATGACAGACTGAAGGGGGGATAGACTATGTAAAGGTAAGCAATTGAGGAGGGAGTCACAGTAGTCAAGGCGGGATATGACCAGGGAGTAAATTAGAAGTGAATTAGAAGCTTTGTGGTGTCATTGGTTAGGAAGGGGCATATCTTGGAGATGTTGAGGTGGCAAGCTTTCGACAGTGATTGGATGTGGGGCAAAAAGGATAGTTCAGAGTCCCGGATTACACCTGGAACCTTGGCATGTGGGGATGGGTTGATAGTCGAGCCACTGATTTTGACAGAGAAGTCACGGAAAAGGGCACGTGGGGGAGGAAATATTATGAGCTCGGTTTTGGATAGATTGAGTTTGAGGAAGTTGTGTGAGATCCAGGCTGATCTGTCTGTTAGTAAATTAGTGATGCATGAGGAGACTGATGGAGTGAGATGAGTGGTAGAGAGATAGAGTTGGGTGTCATCAGAAAATAAATTATATTGAAAGCTATGGGAGGCAATCAGCTGACCCAGAGAGGAGGTGTAGATTGAGAATGGAAGAGGTCCAAGAACAGAACCTTGGGGTACCTCGACAGAGAAAAGAGGAGGAGAGGAGAGAGTGGAGTTGTAATTGACACTCAAGGTGTGGTGGGATAGTTAGGATGAGAATCAACAAAGGGTACAGTTATGAAAACCAAAGGAGCATTAGATGGACATTAGCAACCTTGTCTATACTAGCGGTGATGAGGGCAGTAACGATTATACCTGTGGACATGTGTGTGGTAAGTGGGGGAGCTATTCATTAGAGATCTCATCATGAATTGTATCAATCTTATTTTTGAAGTGATTGGCAATCTCCTGGGTAGTGAGTGAGTTAGTGGGTGGACGCAGTGGAGGACGAAGAAGAGAGTTGAAGGTAGAGAAGGGTTGATGGGGACTGGATAAGAAGGTGAGAGTGATAAAATAGGTCTGCTTGGCAGTGAGGAGACAGAAATAGTATTTTTGGAGGGAAGATTTATATGTGTTGAAGTGTATGTGATACTTAGTCTCATGCCACAGATGATCAAGAGCGCGGCTAAATTTTTTGAGACTTCTGGTATTACCTGTTTGCCAAGGTTGTTGGGGTCAGGGCCTAATTGTGTGTGTAGTAAGGGGGGGAGCTTGTCTAGGGACAATGACAGTGAGCTGTTGTAGACAGACGTAGCTAGGTTGGGGCAGGACAGGGGTGAGATTTTGTCATAGAAGTGGTCAATAAGCAGAGTAGAGAAGAGAAGGGTTGAGGTTGCAAAGGTTTCTATGGGTAACTGTTAGGCAGTTGGAGGGAGAGGAGGGGGAAGACAGGGAGAGAGCAAAACTAAAAAGGTGGTGATCAAAAAGTGGCAGAAGACTGTTGCAAAGTTTGCATAGATAGGAGAATACAAGGTCAAGGGTGTTGCCATTGGAGTGAGTAGGAGTCTGTATCCATTGATTTAGGTCAAAAGAGGAGGTTAAACTAAGAAGTTTAAAAGTAGCAGTAGTATTAGCATTATCAGAGATGTTGAAGTCACCAAGAATGATTGTGGGGATTTCAGAAGAGAGAAAGTAGGGTAGCCAGGTAGAGAAATCATCAGGGGAGGTTGATACCGGTCAAGGGGGCTGGTAGATCACAGCATTTCTTAGAGAAACAAAACAAAATAGATGAATATGATGTGCCTCAAAAGTGTGTCAGGGAGGGAGGTGGGTGAAGTACCTGATAGGTGCTGGGAGGGGCTAGAAGGATTACCACTATAATAACCAAGAGCCCAACAAAGCCAATACTGTCTTTGTTCAGCACTCTGATCAGCTGTGGGGCGGGAAAGCCGGAGAAAGCAGCGGAAGACAGTGGGAGGGAGGGACCTCCCCTCCCGCTGCTTGTAAAAGCAATCCAGAAGCTAGTAGAAAGCCTACCACAGACTCTAAAAAGCAATACTGGGATGATGGCTGCAGCTACAGGCATCATCCCGGTATAACCACTTGAAGTACAGCAACATATGGGTATGTGTTTGTAAGCATTTGTCTTGAATAAATATCACTGTAACTTGGAAATCCATGTGATTCTTGCATGTTTTCTCTTTTTTCAGTTCTGGTCAAATATCCTTTTATTACACCCTATTAAATTGGGACACACAAGTCCAATAACAACTAACAACAATAACCACTAGCCAAGACCTTTTAGCTAAGACCATTTTAGGTAAACAGGTCTAGATAGGCATTTATAACTATAATTGTGAAAGAAAAGACCCCAACCTTTTAAATTAAATAGCGCTTGTTCATTTATTCCATGTACAAGATCTATGCAAGACTGCCTGCCTAAAGAAGCATCACTTGGGAATATGTAAATTAAAATTAGTTATCTTATTAAACATTCATGCAGTGTGTTTAATTGGTGCATCAAGGGAATCTCAAAACTATAATCACAAATAATTATTCCATGTTTATATATACAATAATCTATGTATAAGAATGTATTTGCAATAATCATATTATTTTTAATGCTATACATGCATTTAAATGTCTTTACATTGCTCCTGAAAAGAAAATGCGTGCTTCCATTTCACAAGTTAAGCATGGGGCAATTGCTATAACGTTTATATTAACTATTGTTTAGGTGGCACTACTCAGGCTTCTGTTAGTGGCTAAGATTGATATTTCATTTTTATTTAGACAATGTTACTTATCACTGTGTTCAGTGCCATTTCTCAAGTTGTGCCAACCAAAAATACAGCAAAATCTGTTTTCAATTTTTTTTTAGATAGATTTAAATTAAAAAATATCAAGGGCTTTTTTGCCCTCTAAACCTGGTATAATTCCATGCGACTCTAAAAACATATTCCAGGCAGAAGTTAAACTGAAACCTTTAAGTACAAACATGGAGCACAGCCCACCAGCTTAGTGCTTTAGTATTTGAGCTAAATATTGCTATAGTTAACCAAATTATTCTTTTCTCTTTTGTCTGTAAGCTGATAACTTGGGAACTCATTTACAGTATATCTTGTTCACATTTGTGTTTGAAAATTAATGTTATAAACAATAACTTATGTATGTGTGCTTCAAAGCTTAGAAATTGCTGTATGCATTATATTTTTGAAAATGCACGATATATACAGTATTCACAAAGTATTCAGACCTCCTTCACTTTTTTTCAGCTTGTTATGTTGCAGCCTGATACTACAGTTGTTTAACCACTTGACTACCAGCCACTTTTACCCCCTTCCTGCCCAGGCCAATTTTCAGCTTTCAGCACTGTCGCACTTTGAATGACAATTGCGTGGTCATGCAACACTATACCCAAATGAAATTTGTATAATTTTTTTCACACAAGTAGAGCTTTCTTTTGGTGGTATTTATTCACCACTGGGTTTTTTATTTTTTGCTAAGCAAATGGAAAAAATCCGATCATTTTGAAAAAAAACCCACATTTTGCAAACAGGTAATTTTTCTCCTTCACTGACGTGCGCTAATGAGGCTGTACTGATGTGCACAAATAGGCTACACTGATAAGTGGCACTGATGAGGCGGCACTGGTGGGCATGGATGAGGAGGCACTGATAATTGGCACTGATGGGCACTAATAGGTGGCACTGATGGGCTCTGATAGGTGGCACTAATAGGCGGCACAGATGAGCACTGATAGGTGGCACTGATGGGCACAGATGGGGGCACGAATGGGCACTGGTAGGTGGCACTGATAGGCAGCACTGATAGGTGACACTGATGAGAAGGCACTGATTGGCAGCACTGGTAGGCACGGATTGGCAGGATTGGCAGCACTGGTGGACACTGTTGGGACTGCACTGATAATCAGGACACTGATAATCAGCGCCCTGATTATCAGTGTTGATGTTCCTTTAACATAAGCTGGTTATCGGCTCTCCTTTTCTTTCCTCACACTGTCAGCACAAGGAAGGAAAAGCCGATAACCGGCTTGTGTTAAGGAGAAACACACCGCTTCTAGGCTAGCTTTGGGTGCAAAAACAGGTACCAGGTGCAGACCTTGGCTCACCACCATCCACAATGAATAAGAAACCAAAATGTCTGCACACTGGAAATCCAAAACTTGCTGGAATATAATCTTTATTGTCAAAGGCTTGCCAGACAAGTGCAGGGATTGCAGTTGACGCGTTTCACAAGCGTGCTTGTTCACAACATCAATAGCGCTCACCAAACCAGGTATTTAAGGTGATCACCTAACTTAGGATACACCAAAAAAAACACCTATTTCAGGCAGCACTACGTGCAAAAATTGGAACCTTTTCAACTGACATGTTTAAAAGCATTGCATGAATGTAAAAAAAAAAATATATATATATATATATATATATATATATATATACACACACACACAATCACTAACAGACAAACGAAAATAAAAACAAAATATCAATAAATCAATTCATCAAAATAGATAAAAAGAAAGAGAAAAAGAAAAACAAAAATTGAAAAATGAAAAATACCGGTAGTACAAATATAATATAGAGTTTTCTGTGCCCAGAAAAGCCCCATTCACTTAATTCTACAAACACACATTTGTGCATAATCAATATAAGAATATATGAATGGAAATGGGCATATGAAGCGAGATGCTGGATCAATATACCATAACCAGTATTCAAGTTTAAAAATTGTAATAAACTAAGATATAGGATGTTCAAATAGTTTTTGGGAAATATACTCTACAAAAAGCAGTAAAAATGATTAGATATTAATCATTTGGATATTAAAACAAAAAACACTAAACACTCAAAAGTGGCATGCATGGATTTTGAGAAAATAAAAAAGTCCATATAAAACAGAAGAAATGGAACAATAAATGAATGGGAAAATTTAATTATGAAAATTGGTAATGTCCCATTCATAATTCATTCCAAAAGGTATTCGTGTCTTAAAATGGAATATCCAGAAAACCCCTCTTTTGCATAGGAGTTTTAAAATGTTCCCTCCTCTTTTTGATGTCTGTACTCTCTCCAAAATCTGTACTCCCACAGATACATTACTGCCACTAGGGTACTGATTAAAATGTCGGGGCGACATTGATAGACTAATTCTTTTCAATACTGTACAGGTGTTCTTGAAACCTATCTCTGAGTCTCCTAGTGGTGCGTCCAATATATTGTACATTGCAAGATTTGTACTGTATATGACATACCGTGTGTTACAATTAAAAAAAATTTGATCTGGTGTATCCTTTCATTTGAAAAATAGCGCACCTTGTCACCCTCAATAATGTGCTTGCAACACGAGCATCCTGTAGCCCCGCATCCATAGTTTCCCTTGAAATGCAACCAGGTGGTGGACCTGATAGTGGCAGGATCAAAAAGATTAGGAGACAAGGAGTTGCCCAAAGTCGGTGCACATTTGGAAATAACGTTTATTCCATCCTTGAGAAGATCTGCGCAGAGCGGCTTGTGTTGACATCCATGATCAGCTGTCATTGGATACAGCTGATGGACTCGGTGTTCACAGAGTGCACTTCCCGTGCCCCGCAGGGGGCACATGGGAAGCGCGATCACGGCAGGACATCCATGTACGCCCTCCCAACAGAGTAAGCCCATGCTGTAGCCTGTCATTCAGCTATAGCGCAGGTGGGAAGGGGTTAAATTCATTTTTATATCATTAATCTACACTGAGTACCCCATAATGACAAAGTGAAAATAGAATGTTAGAAGTGTCTGTGAATTTATTAAAAAGAAAAAACTGAATTATCACATGTACTTAAGTAGGGATGAGCCGAACAACCCCGTTCGGTTCGCACCAGAACATGCGAACAGGCAAAAAATTAATTCGAACACCGTTAAAGTCTATGGGACACGAACATGAATAATCAAAAGTGCTAATTTTAAAGACTTATATGCAAGTTATTGTCATAAAAAGTGTTTGGGGACCTGGGTCCTGCCCCAGGGGACATGGATCAATGCAAAAAAAGTTTTAAAAACGTCAGTTTTTTTGGGAGCAGTGATTTTAATAATGCTTAAAGTGAAACAATAAAAGTGTAATATCCCTTTAAATTTCGTACCTGGGGGGTGTCTATAGTATGCCTGTAAAGGGGCGCCTGTTTCCCGTGTTTAGAACAGTCCAAGAGCAAAATGACATTTCAAAGGAAAAAAGTCATTTAAACTACTCGCGGCTATTAATGAATTGCCTGTCCGACAATACACATAAAAGTCCATTGATAAAAACGGCATGGGAATTCCCCACAGGGGAACCCCGAACCAAAATTAAAATTAAAAAAATGACGTGGGGGGTCCCCCTAAATTCCATACCAGGCCCTTCAGGTCTGGTATGGATTTTAAGGGGAACACCGCGCCAGAATAAAAAAAAAAACGGGGTCCCCCTAAAAATCCATACCAGACCCTTATCCGAGCATGCAACCTGGCAGGCTGCAGGAAAAGAGGGGGGACAAGAGAGCGCCCCCCCCTCCTGAACCATACCAGGCCACATGCCCTCAACATTGGGAGAGTGCTTTGGGGTAGCCCAAAAGCACCCTCCCAATGTTGAGGGCATGTGGCCTGGTATGGTTCAGGAGGGGGGCCGCTCTCTCATCCCCCCTCTTTTCCTGCGGCCTGCCAGGTTGCATGCTCAGATAAGGGTCTGGTATGGATTTTTAGGGGGACCCCACACCGTTTTTTTAAAAATTTTGGCCAGGGTTCCCCTTAATATCCACACCAGATCTGAAGGGCCTGGTATGGAATTTAGGGGGACCCCCACATCATTTTTTTTTTAATTTTGGTTCAGGGTTCCCCTGTGGGGAATTTCCATGCCGTTTTTATCAATGAACTTATGTGTATTGTCGGACCGGCAATTCATTAATAGCCGCGAGTAGTTTAAATGACTTTTTTCCTTTGAAATGTAATTTTGCTGTCAGACTGTTCTAAACACGGGAAACATGCGCCCCTTTACAAGCATACTATAGACACCCCCCAGGTAAGAAATTTAAAGGGATATTACACTTTTATTGTTTCACTTTAAGCATTATTAAAATCACTGCTCCCGAAAAAACGTCCGTTTTTAAAAAAATTTTTTGCATTGATACATGTCCCCTGGGGCAGGACCCAGGTCCCCAAACACTTTTTATGACAATACCATGAATATAAGCCTTTAAAATTAGCACTTTTGATTTCTCCCATAGACTTTTAAAGGGTGTTCCGCAGCATTCGAATTTGCCGCGAGCACCCCAAATTGTTTGCTGTTCGGCGAACTTGCAAACAGCCGATGTTTGAGTCAAACATGAATTTGACTCGAAGCTCATCCCTATACTTAAGTATTCAGACCCTTTACTCAGTACTTTGTTGAAGCTTTTTTGGCAGCAATTACAGTCTCAAGTCTTTTTGGGTATAACATTACCAGCTTTGAACACCTGGATTTTAATGTCTCGGTTTTTGATTTTAAGAATTTGAAATGTATATATGATTGGTCTTATTATGTTATAAAAAGGTAATTTGATGCGTTTGTTGGTTTTGGTTTGTGAGATTATTTTTATTAAAAACGTTAACAAACAAAACAAAAAATAACTCTACCAAACAAGCTTTTAAGCTATAAATCTATGAGTTTTTTCCTGACATTTTGTGGCCTGTTTTTGTACCTTTAGTTTGCACATTTTTAGCAGTGTTATTATTTTACCACAAAGCCTAAATTGCTTATAAAATCTATATTTGCTACAATTCAGTTTATATCTTAATCTTTTGGCATTAAAGGTTAGGCTATAACAGTTACTTTTATAAGTTTTTCAATGATTGCTGCACCCCTGGGCATACTTGAAAATAGTTTTCTCCTGTTGGTATTAGGAATTTGTAAGTATAAATTTTGCCAAAAAGGATATCACTGTTGGAGATCACTTTTTGCGTATATATAGAAATTTTGTTAAGAGAGATGTAAGACCCACACAGCTACATGGCAGGAGGTCTTTAAAGAACACACATAAGATGATAAAATATTCTCCAGTCTTGTAATCTGTGATACAAACATCCCTGTATTTAAGAGAAAAACAGTTTAGAGTTTGAGAAAGAGTAAAAATCTATTTCAACACTCTTTGAAAAGGGTCATATGAATACCCACATGCTGAAAGTTTGATCTTTTTAAGTAAAGATAAACCTCTAAAAAAGCAAGTATGAAGTTGAGGTATACCTGCATAAGGATCGGTTTATAAAATATTAAAGTATATAAAAATTGACAATTTGATTTTTTTGTGGAACAGCTTTAAAAAATCAAATACATATAGGTTTGCAATTATGTTCAGCCAGTCCTGTGACTTACACACATCTACCACATTGCACAGCTATGAAGACCACTCTGCTGCTCCCTGATTCAGCATTGCCACTCATTGGAGTGAAGTCACCATTATCCAAGGTTGGATGTGGAGAGGTGACATTGAAAGCTGCAGGAAATAGCAGCTGCCTGCTTGAATATACAGAGAACAGTACTTTAACGGTACCAGTAAAGGGCGTATAAACAAAATAATACTAAATGTCTTTATTACAAAGGGTTAAAAATATTTTACAGGTATAAAATCAATTGAAAAATACTCAGGTATCAAGGGGTTAGAGATCTCTGTTATTACAAATGTCAAGAGGTCGACGTGTTTCACATCTTTGCTTCTTCAGGACCTTATATTCTTGACTTAAAACAGACATCCTGTTCAAAAACAGAGAGAAACACATAAAAATTGTTTACATTTGGATTGTATGGGAGTGCAACAGAATTCATTTCAACATATCATCTGCTTGAATTGAAAATAGCATACATAGATTTCGTAAAAAATCAACAAATTTCCCCCTTTAAAAAAGAATTCCAATATTTGGACGTTTCTGTCCCAAGTTACATCGGATGTCAAGAAATTGAACTTTGGCACCCAGGGTGACAATAATATTACTTTTGAGCAACAGCAGGCAATAAATTCATTACAAAGTAACAGGGACATTACTATTAAAATAGCTGACAAGTCCGGGAATGTAGTAGTGATGGACACAAGTGGTTATCGAGAAATGTGTCTCGATATCCTCTGAAATAAAGACTGGTGTGCCCTTATTCCTGAGGAAAATATTCAGGAATTCCACAGAGAGTATGATAAAAGTATTATTATTATATTAATATTAACAATGCTTACATTAATGTAATTATTGATAAGGAAATTTTTGAGGCCCTAAAGGTGCCTCATCCAAGAATTCCTTCATTCTATTCTTTACCAAAAACCCATAAAAATTTGATAAATCAACCAGGATGCTCTATCATTTCTGGGATTGGGGCCAAAACGGAAAGGGAAGTCGCTTGGTGGATGCTTTCTTGCGACCTCATGTCGTGGAACTTCCATCTTATATTCAAGACACTATGGATCTACTGAGAAAGTTATATAACACTAGCATTCAATCTGACAGTATACTAGTCTCCATCAATGTGGAGGCACTATACTGTAGTATATCGCATTTATTTGGTATCTCGGTAGTAGAAATATTTTTGAATGAAGGGGATCAGGCAGCCAGGGCTCATAATGCTTTTGTGATGGAGCTGCTGCATCATATTCTAACTAGGAATGTGTTCGTATTTGATGGCTCTCACTACCTCCAGGTGCAGGGGGTTGCGATGGGGACATGTTGTCCCCCATCGTATACCAACCTGTACCTGTGAGGTTTGGAGCGTGCTTTGTTTGCTGATGAGTCTCTATGTACCTGTCCAGCATTTCATGCTGGTACAGGTACATAGATGACATTTGTATGGTATGGAACTCTAGTGAAGGGGAACTTCTGAGATTTATGAAGAGGTTGGCAGCCAATAGATATAATCTCAAATTTACCATGGAGCACATTTTGTGATCAATAGCATTTCTGGATCTAATTATATTTAACCACTTAAGCCCCAAACCATTTGGCTGGCCAAAGACCAGAGCACTTTTTGCAATTCGGCACTGTGTTGTTTTAACTGACAATTGTGCGGTCGTGCGACGAGGCAAAACTGACATCCTTTTTTTCCCCACAAAGAGAGCTGTCTTTTGGTAGTATTTGATCACCTCTGCGGTTTTTATTTTTAGCGCTATAAACAAAAAAAGAGCGACAATTTTGAAAAAAACGCATTATTTTTTACTTTTTGCTATAATAAATATCCCCAAAAAATAAATAAAAAAACATTTTTTTCCCCTCAGTTTAAGCCTATACGTATTCTTCTACATATTTTTGGTAAAAAAATCGCAATAGGCGTTTATTGATTGGTTTGCACAAAAGTTATAGCGTTTACAAAATAGGGGATAGTTTTATTGCATTTTTATAACATTTTTTTTTTACTAGTAATGGCGGTGATAAGCATTTTTTATCGTGACTGCGACATTATGGCGGACAGATTGTACACTTTTCACTCTATTTTGTGGCCATTCACATTTATACAGTGATCAGTGCGATTGAAAATGCATTTATTACTGTGTAAATGTGACTGGCAGTGAAGGGGTTAACCAGGAGGGGGGGGCTGCAGGGGTTAAGTGTGTCCTAGGGAGTGAGTCTAACTGTAGGGGGGATGGGCTACATGTGACACGACACTGATCGCCGCTCCCGATCGCAGGGAGCTGTGATCAGTGTCAATGTCATTAGGCAGAACGGGGAAATGCTTGTTTACATCAGCATTTCCCCGTTCTTCCTCTCCATGAGATGATCATGGGTATCCCCGCAGACATCGAGTCCGCGGGACCCGCAATCACACTCACGGAGGTCACGGTACCGTTAAAGTCCATCATATCAGCTCTATCTCTAAAATATCCATAGGATGAGGTACCCCAATAGCTTACTAAACTTTTTTATGCTTGAATATACAGTTTGTTATGTAAAACAGTAAACATATAAATGTTTCAATTATGCTGTAGGCTATAGGCATTCAAGTATGTACACATTTTTAGCAAGAAGTAAATGGTATTTAAAACAAGCCCTTATTGACTCACATAGCTACAGGTACTGTAGAGCAATTCATCCTCAAATTCCACAACACAAGCACTGAACTTGTTCAAGTCATTCTCTCAGCAGCTTAGTTCCTTCCGCTCCCGTTCCAACTGTTACTCAGCTACCTTTCGGCCATCTAATCTCTAATGTAAATACAGAGCAGGTAATCTGGGAGAGGGTACAGGGTGAGCTGAGCATACTTAGAGCCAAATTGAATGACTTCAGTGCTTCTGCTGTGAATTTTGGGAATTAATTGCCCCACAGTGTCTGCAGCTACAGAGGTCAATTGCTGGTTTAAAACATCAATGACTGCTTGTTAAGAATATGTAAACACATGAATGTTCATTGACACAGAGGCAATGGACCCTCTGGGGTTGATTTACTAAAGACAAGTGGCCTGTTCACTTTACAAGGAAAGTTTCACTCTGCAAGGGAATTATCCTAACAGCTTAGTGAATGAGGCAAAGATCTACTGACCATTATCCAATCATGTGCACCAAAAAGGCTGCTTTTTTATGTACGTGATTAGGTATTTTTTTGCAAAGTGAAATTCCACCACATTCATTAAGTTCTGGAGAAAATACCATTATACAGAGAATCTTCCCTTTCAATGTGAAAAGCCTACTTGCCTTTAGTAAATCAACCCCGCTGTGTCGATAGGCTAATGTAGACCCAAAGGAGAGTTAGGGCACAGAACCTAGGGACCTGTCGTTTGTTTACTAGAGTAACCCCCAAGTGATGATGGGCTTTGCTGCAGACAGTTCCCAGGTTGAGCTTATACTCTAAGTGGCAACAGCTGATTGCAAGCAAAAATCGTCTGGTAAGACCTTGGTCAATGCACTTCGGGAGTTTAAATAGCTTTCCCATTCATGACCTCAGAGGAAGTGTCCAACAGTACTTCTCATTAGAAACCAGCAAAGGGTGTGAGAATGTCCAAACAGGCCTGAGCTGTTGCCCAAATAAAACTGTTGCACAAATGAACAGAAATCAAGTACAGGACCCAGGAGATAAACAGCAGATTCATCCCGCAGAGACAGAACTGCACCATGAATAGCTGCAGACAGTGACAGAGGTAAGCTCTGAAGAAAGAAAACTGTGAAAATTAATATCCAAACAACAGGTTTAGGTTAAGCCAATGCACATCACTGGTGTCAGGAACGTCCCCGTGGTAGACGCAGTACTGGCCGCTCTGGCGTGCACCTGTGCGCGCCGATGCACGTGCTCCAGTACGCTTTGGTGTGCATGCTCCTATGCTCGCTGGTGCATATGCCTGGGCGTGCTAGTGTGCGTGTTTACATGACGCTTGGCGCCAATCAGCCTCTTTGAACTGGAAGTGCACTCTGGATCGATGCTGTCTGATCTGCAGCTCCCTGTGACCCTTGCTCCTGTTTACCTGTCTTGCACGTTTGATCTCCTGACGACCCGGCTTGCCCTTTGGATTCTCCTTGTGTTCTGCCTGCATCTGACCTCGGCCTGCCTTTGACTCTGAACCCGTCTGCTCCTCTGGTACTTCTTTGCCTGCTTGTTGTCGACCCCGCCTGTGACCCGACCTGTTTGCTCTGCTCCTGCTCAGCATCATCTGCCTGTATATCTGCCTGTCTGCTGTTCAGTTGGTGACCATCTCCACGGTATCTGGGATTCCTGAGCCACCTTTCCTGCTACTGACCCACCTTCTATTTGCTCTACCAGGGGCCGCGAGTCAGACATGTAAGGGAGACCTTCCTCTGCTCCATTGGGATCATCAGTCAGGTACGTGAAAGTCTGACAGTATGGGACAGCCATGTCCGAGTCCGAGCAAGGAACCTCCCCTATAGAGGAGCTGTTTAGACACCTGGCGGGTTTGACACAAGCTGTGAAGGATCTTCAAGAAGGCTACACAAGGCTGGTAGAACAAGTTCAAATCCTGTCATCTCCCGCCAACCCTCCAGGTGCTGCTTCAGCTGGATTTTCACCTGCACCCTCAGTAGTAATGCTACCTCCTGAGCCCAGGGTCCCCATGCCCGAAAGGTTTGCGGGTGAATGTAGTAAATACCAGACTTTCCGCAATGCTTGCAAATTTTACCCCACACCTTTTCATTAGAAGCAACCAAAGTGGGCTTCGTTATCTCCTTATTGTTGGTGAACCTCAAACCTGAGCCCACCGCCTTATGGAACAAAAGGCAGAATCCTTGAATAGCCTCACCACTTTTTTTGCAGCTATGTCTCAGCTTTATGAGGATCCTCAGCAGACTGCTACCGCTGAGGCCACAATACATGCTCTACAACAAGGTCACAGAGCAGGAGAAGACTATGTGGCAGAGTTCAGGCATTGGAGTTTCGACACTAACTGGAGCGATTCTGCCCTTCGTTAGCAATTCTGGATGGGACTGTCTGATCCCCTTAAGGATGAACTAGCATGGGTCAGGATACCCCAATCTTTGGATGAACTCATTAACCTGTCAATCCAAATCGACCAACGCTTAAGGGAGTACCAGTCCAAAAGATCTACAAGCCAATACCGGCCCACCTGGATGCTTCCCAAAGTTCCCAGCTTTTCCAGCTAGATCCCACCTACTACAGCTGCTCTGGTTCTTGATACCCCCGGATCCAATGCAGTTGGGTCTTCTTCGTCCTTCCCTCACCCTGGAAGAACGACAGTGCAGATGGCTCAAAAACCTCTGTATGTGCTGTGGAGAACAGAGGCACTACGTGAGGTCTTGCCCTACAAAAATGTGTAAGTGCCTTCCAATCTCTTCAATGTGTGCACCTGTTTTACCTAACCCAGCTTCTCACCTTGCTCTTTCCATCATGTTGCAGCTCCTAGCAAAGAAAATCCCAGTCTCCTTCATAATTGATTCTGAAGCATGCAGTTGCTTCATAGACTTGGCATTTGCAGCCAACCACCACATCCCTCTCCAACTGAAGACCCGGGACTAGCTGTACACCTTTCTCATGGCTCTACCATTAAATCTGGCCCAGTCACGTAGGAGACTGTCCCTTTGCTGGCCACCATGGCCCCCCATCATCAGGAACTTTTGTGCCTGGATGCCATCTCTTCACCACTGTTTCCCATCATCTTATGAATGCCCTTGCTACAAGCCCATACTCCCAGTATTGACTGGGCCACTAGAGAAATCAAATTCCTTTCCAATTACTGCCAGCAGCACTGTTTGCAAGGAACTTCAGTTAAACCCTCGCAACTTCTCTGCCTTTACGCGGACACTGAATTGCGGCAGTCAATCCCAGTGCCATACCATGACTTTCTGGACATTGTCAGTAAGAAGGGGGCAGAAACCCCCCCCCCCCCATAGGCCTTATGACTGCCTTATAAAACTACTACCAGGAACTGAAGTTCCATTTGGGAGAATCTTTCCTTTAACTAAGCAGGAGTTGGGCACACTCAAGGACTATATTGACAATAACCTAAAGAAAGGTTTTATTCGTCCCTCTACCTTTCTGGCCTGTGCTGGAATCTTTTTTGTTGAAAAAAAAGATCATTCACTACGTCCCTGCATTGATTATCTGGAATTGAACAAGATTACCATCAGAAACCGTTATCCACTGCCTTTTGTGCCTGAACTGTTCCAAAGGCTGGGGTCTGCAGTTATTTTTACCAAGTTAAATCTCCGGGGAGCCTACAACTTAATTCATATTCAAGAAGGAGACGAGTGGAAAACAGCCTTCCGTACCCGATTCGTGCACTTTAAGTACCTTGTTATGCCTTTCGGGTTATGTAATGCACCGGCCACGTTTCAACACCTTGTCAACAACATTTTCCGTGACTATCCAGATTTGTACGTCATCGTATACCTGGATGACATCTTGATCTTCTCCTCTTCAGTAAATGATCATCACAGGCATGTCCGAAATGTTCTAAACCGACTGTGAATTTGAACGTCAGTGTATCCAGTTCCTAGGGCTAATCATCTCTGTCGAAGGCATCAAAATGGATCCTCAGAAAGTTACTGCCATCCTGGACTGGCCTGCCCCCACAGATAAATAAAGGGGCTCAGCACTTTATCGGTTTTGACAATTTTTACCGGAAATTTATCACAGGGTTTTCTACGATAATCGCTACTATTACCGAACTGACTAAACAAGGAACCCGATTCTTCTGGTCACCTAAGGCACAATCCGCCTTTGAAAAACTTAAAGAATTATTCACTTCAGCTTCTATTCTGAAGCACCCTGACCCTGCCTTACCATTAACCCTCGAAGTTGATGCTTCGGAAATCGCAGTAAGGGCTTTGGTGTCCCAGCAGCAAGGAGCCAAGGTCCTTCTCTCTCCAGTGGCTTTCTTCTCTCGCAAATTATCTGCAGTGGAAAAGAATTACGAAGTGGGAGATCGTGAGCTTTTGGCCATCAAGGCCACATTAGAGGAGTGGCATTATCTACTCGAGGGTGCTGCACATCCCATTTTGGTCTACACGGACCATAAAAACTTGGAAGATCTGAGAACAGCCAAGAGACTAAAACTACGGCAGGCAAGGTGGGCACTTTTTTTTTTTCAATATTCCTGTTCCACATCACGTACAGACCAGGGTCAAAAAATATTAATCCAGATGCACTTTCCCGTATGTTCAATGACCCTGAGAAATCTACACTCCCAGACACCATCCTCCCTTCGGGAACTTCCTGTTGCTACAAGTGGATCACATATCCTGAATTAAAAAAGCTTCTGCTGAGTTGGCCCCATCTTCTGAAACCAGCGTAAGGGCACAGGATGGTTTAATTTGGCACAAGAGCAAAATTGTGGTCCAGGAGAACCTAAGGGTAGCAGTGCTGGAGCTCTACAATGACCATAAGTTGGCCAGACACTTTGGTGCTCTGAAGACAGCTGAATTGATATGGCAAAAATGTTAAAAAAGAAAACTAAAGCGCTGATGTGGATTCTCTATAAAATAGCAAAACACCAAAAAGAAATGTTTAAGCTGCAACCAACCAATTAGTGCTGTGACACCTGTTGCTATAAATCAATATAAAATATGTTGGTGCGCTTATCAAACTATCCCCATCTGTTGGAGTGGTGCTTATATATAAAATCCTAAACCATAAAAACACCCTGATATAATCAGTAAAGTGCAAATAAATAATCAATCAATAAAGTGAATAAATGCAAAAAAAATGCATCAAAAAACATATACCCTGATGTAAATTGAATAGGTGCAAATAAATATATCAATCAATAATGCAAATAGATGCATCAAAAACATATAAGGGAACACACATCCCCAGATATATGTAGATGAAAAAAAAAGCAATAAATAGTGTCTGTTTGTGTTAATCCAGCTGAGGTCTAAATGTCCAATCACTTGCCTTTGATGAACTTGCTTGTATTTCAATTCTCACAGATCACAGTTGCATGAACATTTGAAAGGTGATGATTCACATAAAGATAAAAGAAAAACCATCATTGTCCAGTGTTTTAAATGCTACAAGACTGGGCAAACAATGTAATCCACTAGTTATAAAATCTGAATTAGGGGATTGGCGCTGTTCACTAGTATGAGATAAAGAGATCCACTATAAACAAACTGCTACTCCAAGGAAAACATTTTACCCCAATTATAAATAAAAAAATGTAGCACAGTGTAAATGCTGTTAGAAAAATAAAAATAAGTGCTAGGAATGGTCACCAAAATGTGCAGACTACCCAAAGTAAAAAAGAATATAATACATAAAAAAATGGAACTCCAAACAATGAGTGATCGGTCAAGTGTGTGTAGAAAGTGGTTGTCAAAGTCCACTGAGAATGAATGATGTTTATGCAGTAAAAAGTGCGATAAAAAATATAAGTGAGTTATACCTAAAAGTGGGGGCAAACACACTGTTGCCCACTATAAATAAGTGTGTATACTAGTGTAGCCAAATATTAAAAAATTATATTATATTGTTTGAAAAAAATGTGTTGAAAAAAAGTGAAAAAACACAAAACAAAAATAAAAAACAAAATAAACATAGGAAAAAAACAAAGTCCAGGTACCACAAAATTGTAATCAAAAAGCAACACAAAAACAACAGGTGCCGTGAATATTAGTTCTGTCGTTCAGTAAAACAGTTCTAGTGCAACAGGCTAGTGCATCTTCAGAGGTTACAGGTAAGTCCGTCCCAATAGTTGTATACTGTCCAGGGTGGAGTCCCCTCTAGTGCCCCCACTCACCAGAGTGCCCAACCCCTGCAGGGGTAATGAGCATGTAGATCCAAATCTGATGATCCAATCGGTCGGTGTCCCCCTCACCACCTTTTATCACTTGTGTCACCAGATCGTTCTCAGAGGACATCCATCCGGAACAGTTATCATGTGCAGGGAAAAGAGAAGAGCCTCATAGTGTAATTCCGAAAGTAAATTTATTAAACTTAAGCTCACAACAGGAATAGATAAATAAAATCCGAAGATTAAAACAAATGGCACTCTGCCGGCTGGCTCCACGTGAGAAGCCGCAGACAGAGCAGTGTAAGCGGCGTGCGTTCCACAGCCGTCTGCCGATGCCGGAAGTGCAGGACAACAACGAAAGGATAAAAAGACGTATGCGTACCAAGAGACCACGCCTCTTGGCGTGGTCTCTTGGTACGCATACGTCTTTTTATCCTTTCGTTGTTGTCCTGCACTTCCGGCATCGGCAGACGGCTGTGGAACGCACGCCGCTTACACTGCTCTGTCTGCGGCTTCTCACGTGGAGCCAGCCGGCAGAGTGCCATTTGTTTTAATCTTCGGATTTTATTTATCTATTCCTGTTGTGAGCTTAAGTTTAATAAATTTACTTTCGGAATTACACTATGAGGCTCTTCTCTTTTCCCTGCACATGATAACTGTTCCGGATGGATGTCCTCTGAGAACGATCTGGTGACACAAGTGATAAAAGGTGGTGAGGGGGACACCGACCGATTGGATCATCAGATTTGGATCTACATGCTCATTACCCCTGCAGGGGTTGGGCACTCTGGTGAGTGGGGGCACTAGAGGGGACTCCACCCTGGACAGTATACAACTATTGGGACGGACTTACCTGTAACCTCTGAAGATGCACTAGCCTGTTGCACTAGAACTGTTTTACTGAACGACAGAACTAATATTCACGGCACCTGTTGTTTTTGTGTTGCTTTTTGATTACAATTTTGTGGTACCTGGACTTTGTTTTTTTCCTATGTTTATTTTGTTTTTTATTTTTGTTTTGTGTTTTTTCACTTTTTTTCAACACATTTTTTTCAAACAATATAATATAATTTTTTAATATTTGGCTACACTAGTATACACACTTATTTATAGTGGGCAACAGTGTGTTTGCCCCCACTTTTAGGTATAACTCACTTATATTTTTTATCGCACTTTTTACTGCATAAACATCATTCATTCTCAGTGGACTTTGACAACCACTTTCTACACACACTTGACCGATCACTCATTGTTTGGAGTTCCATTTTTTTATGTATTATATTCTTTTTTACTTTGGGTAGTCTGCACATTTTGGTGACCATTCCTAGCACTTATTTTTATTTTTCTAACAGCATTTACACTGTGCTACATTTTTTTATTTATAATTGGGGTAAAATGTTTTCCTTGGAGTAGCAGTTTGTTTATAGTGGATCTCTTTATCTCATACTAGTGAACAGCGCCAATCCCCTAATTCAGATTTTATAACTACTGGATCGCACCTTTGGGGCTTTCTTTATCTGGGGGGCTGCAGTTCAGTCACAAGCCCGTCCTAAGCGCAGAACACCACCATATACGTAATGTAATCCACTCACACATGTGCAGTAGCTGAATCACTTTTGTTATAATGGTCAGACAGATACACCGCTCATACAGCTATCGCTGTGTTTGCCGAACACTATGCGAAGACATCACTGACTCCTTCTCCCCACACATATCATCACATGTCACGTGAAAGGAACACCTTTGGCTATGGAGACAGTGAAGATCTTTATTAGAGAAATAGTGAGGCTGCATGGAGTCCCAGCCAACATTGTGTCTGATCGAGGTGTCCTGCTCACCTCCAGGTTCTGGAATGCTCTGTGTGGTTACCTTGAGATCATGTTGGCTTTTTCTTCTGCTTACCACCCCCAGACGAACGGGAAAATGGAGAGAACCAATCAAACCTTAAAGCAATATCTCCGTTGCTTCTCTTCCTTCTCACAGGATGACTGGGTCTCTTTACTGCCTATTGCTGAGTTTGCTTACAATAACTCTCTTCATTTTGCCATCAGGAGACTACATTTTTTGTTAACTACGGCTTTTACCCATCCTTCCTGCCAAGTACTGTACCTGAATGTGCTATTCCTGTGGTCTTCGAGACAATGGACTTCCTTCTTACAAACAATAAACTACTACAGGAAACCACGACAAAGACACAGGAATATAACATAACAGAAAAAAGCGAGTAGCGCTTATTCTGGAACCTGGCAACCAGCTATGGTTATCCACAGCTAAATTTAAAATGGCTTGCCCCTCAAGGAAACTGGGCCCTAAGTTCGTGGGGCCTTTCCCTGTAAAAAGGAAGATTAACGATGTAACTTATGAACTTGAGTTGCCTGATATGCTTAAGGTCCATCCAGTCTTCCATGTGACGCTATTAAAACCTGTTGTCCCTAACGACTTTGCTGACTGAAGTACCGGTCCACCAGAACCTGAAATAATTAACAATGAGGAAGAATTTGAGGTGGAAAAAATTCTGGATTGTAGAAAAAGGTACAACCAAATCCAGTACCTGATAAAATGGAAGGGGTATGGACCGGAAGACAATTCCTGGGAGCCTGAGGGCAATATACATGCTGAGGAGCTTATGCAGACTTTCAAGAGATCCCATGCTACAAAACTGGCCCAACTGGGCATCCAGAGTCTGCCCTTGAGGAGGAGGCACTGTCAGGAAAGTCCCCGTGGTAGACGCAGTACTGGCCGCTCTGACGAGCGCCTGTTCGCACTGGTGTGCGTGCTCCAGTGTGCGCTGGTGCGTACTCCTGGGTGCGCTAGTGTGCGTGTGCTCCGCTTGGTGCCAATCAGCCTATTTGAACTGGAAGTGCACTCTGGATCGGTGCTGTCTGATCTGCAGCTCCCTGTGACCCTTGCTCCTGTTTACCTGTCTTGCACATTTGATCTCCTGACGACCTGGCTTGCTCTTTGGATCCTCCTTGTCTTCTGCCTGCACCTGACCTTGGCCTGTTTTCGACCCTGCCTGTGACCCAACCTGTTTGCTCTGCTCCTGCTCAACATCATCTGTCTGTATATCTGCCTGCCTGTCTGCTTTTCCATTGGTGACCATCTCCACTGCATCTGAGATCCAGAGCCGCCTGTCCTGCAACTGACCCACTGGGCTCTCATACCACTCTGCACTCCCGTGCCTTCTGTTTGCTCTACCAGGGGCCGTGAGTCAGACACGTAAGAGAGACCTTCATCTGCTCCATTGGGCTCAACAGTCAGGTACTTGAAAATCTGATAACTGGGTTTTCTTAGCAATGGTGCCACCACTTCCGATAGGAACCATGCATTCATCTGCATGGTATGTTGGGCAAATCATCATAGGCGTTGCTTTAAACTTTCTCTCCTCTTCTCACCAAATCCCATTTAATTTCCTTTGTTGTTGCCACCTTCCATGTAGACTCAGAGTGTTGAAGAAGTATTTTCGTGGGTCCAGCCTTTACTGAAGGCAGGAGGAGAAGTTATGCTACCTTTTCAGTGGCACATCATAAATCCTGGCGGTAGAAACACCAACGCGAGTATTGCTAAGTATTATTCATAGTAATCACAAAGTAATTCTAAACAACGAACCAAAGATAAAAACCTTACCTGCTTGTCCTCATCTAACTTAAATCTCCCAAGGTCAAATATTGCTGTGTTTGAGAAATCTCAGTGAAATTAGTACATATTGAAAAAGTACGCTTTCATTTGTTGTGTTTTATTTTCCTTTTTTTCAAATTAAATAAAATATTGGCTCTGCTGAGATCATTTTCTGTTGCCCTCTATCTCCTTGTAATCCTATCCCTCTCTGTTTATTGTAACTTTAATTTGCTTTCACGTCCGAACATTTTATCTAAATATATTTCAACATCCCTCATATCTAAATGCTACTGAAAATACAGACAAAAAAGTTTAGCAAAGGAGTATATTGTGCTATAGATCACATTTAATAGTCTTTCTGTTGGTTGTAATTTAAAATAAAATATACACAAAAAAAGGAACGTAATAATTTCTCCTTCAAATGAAACAAGATGCCATTTGTGGACCACCAAGAATCCCTTGTACTGCTCACTCCCCCAAGACAAAGCTTGGAAAACTGACAAATCCACAATTTGGCTTTTCCTTGCTGAACATATATAAATATGCAACCTGGCCTAATTTCATAGCCCACAATTCAGCATGTCTCCTATCAAGTGTCTTTTAATTTTCTCTTTAAAACATTTAGTCCATCAGCTCTTTTGCCAATCAAAACATCTTAAAGGAAAAAGTCCAGGATCTAAACGAGAGGCTCAGACTTCTGTACTCCGTGTTCTGATTATCAAAATTGACATTTTTGCTTTGAAAAATTATACTTCTGACAACTTTTTTTTCATTTTAATAACTTTGACAGACTTGTACATAGTTAACGCACTGCGCTATTTGTCGTAGGATATCAAATGCGCGTATTGCTATTTTATATTGTGTATACAACTTCTGTATGTTTGTCTTAGCTTGCTGTACTTTTCTGCCCTACTGACAAAGCAAGCCGATCTTTGTTATTATAGGAGTCATTGAAGCATTAATGAGACATTCTTTCATTTGGTAGCAAGATACGTTTTAAGCTTCTCATACAGCCGAGACTTCTGAAATCATAAAATTATTTTCATAGTTTCATATATTTATGCTGAGCGTGGGGTTATAAGAGGTGAATTCAAAACAGACGATAGGAGACATTTTCATTTCTGTTAGTTTAGTTTGGCTCCTTTTCTAATGGGATAGACTTTATTTTCATAGAACACACATGGATCAGAGCAATAAAATTATAGAATTAATTACCTACAACCGTTTTTTTTTTTTTTTTGTAAAGACATAAACATGGGGGACAGAATCCTGTGACCAATCAGACTCTCTCACAATCACAGATTGTGTTACATGCATTGTACACTTTGAAATGGCCTTTCTCAATGGGGAGGAGGGGGCTTTTTCACTGCAATTTTACTGAAGAATTGAGATATTGACTTTAGAGTCAGAATTTTTGCAACAGGAAGAGGACCTGTCATTACTGCATAGAAAAATTCTACAAATCCAGTTGCCTGCAGACCTTGGAGAATACTTCATTACAGGTAAGTTAGGTTACCAAAGTTGTAGAGAAGATTTTTTTTTTTAGCTAACCTTCAGCCTAAATGTCACTTTAGGTAGTTTGTTTGGGCCAAGCTGGCCCAAACAAACTATTTTCATTCCTGAACGATGTGGCCACTGGGTGTGCTGTAATGGACTGTAGCAGCATTAGCTACATATATTATCTACATCTATAAAGATACTTGGGCTTAGTGCGTCTGTTATTCAGGACAAACTTTGTATTTGTATCAATGTCATGATTTCCACCACAGCCAATCAAAGAAAGCCTTGCAATCATTGATATAAATACAGTGCTACTCCTAAATGGGCGAAAAGCACTAACACACAAAAGAGTTCTGTAGCGGATCCTTTCCCTGGAAGATTGCTAGATTGTAACCGTCCCCCAGGGATATAAACAGTGATTACCCAAAAAATACAACCCTAACACATCGCTCACTACAACCCCCCCAAAAAAACAAAAACTTCCTGACTGCATAGAACAATACCAACGTGACATCCTTTTCAGTACATTAACCCCTTCATGCCAAAGGATAAAATAAATCTTAATGCCTAAGCACAATTTTTCAACTTTGACACGTGTTAGTAAAACTGTACATATCATCACGACTAATTTGTGCATCCAGGTGGATTATACCTTGTTTTTTTCAGAACAAATTGGGCTTTCATTTGTTGGTAAATAGTAATGGATATCTCCTGATTTTATTTATTTTTTATCAAAGGAAACCTGGCCCAAATTAGTAAAAATATATATATATTTTTTTAATTTAGCTTTATATTTCTTGCTACTACCATAACCTTCCACCAAAGAACAACCCAAATTAAAATTCCCTGCTCCTGACGATTGCAGCAACACCACATATGTGTATGTTCGTTGTTGTTTGTGCCTGTTGTAGGGCCCAAAAACAATAGTGCACATTTTGCTTTTTTTTATCCTACCTAAAACACACTGACACTTATACTAATTAAAAAAAAATCCTGTCCAAAACCAAAACTGACCCTGACCTTTGACTGATCACTGTGATAGCTAGTCAGAGGCTATTACAGCGATCAGGTGACCCGGAATCGGGATTTACAGGTCCCGATAGGTAGCACGGGGCCTGGGGCTCCCGCTGAGACCCCGGTCTCTGTGCTGGGAGTGAGCTGTGCAGCGTGCTCCCAGCACAAAAGAGAGATACGCAAATATGCAGCCCCATAAGAACAATCCCAGTCCAGTGGGGCCACATATTTGTGTACACTCAGTGCAAAGGGGTTAAAGAGATCTGTCAGCATACAAGAAACAATGTTGCAAGTCTCCACACTTAAGCTGGGTATAAACATATCGAAATGTATCCGGTTCAGCAGGAACAGAGCACATTTTGGTACGTGTGCAGTGTTTAACAGAAACTGGACATTAGACCGAATTCTGTGAAAAGGTTCTGCTAGAATACCAGCATTCAATCAGTCACTGCAGCCAATAGATGCAGCACTGATCAGTGTATCCTGTCGAGAGGAGGGTTGGGAGAATCCACTGCTTAAATGAAAAAATACAAAAAAAATCTGCATATATATACCCTGCTTTAGCTACTGTAGCATATTCTACCATTTGATTTACAACCCTCCATGCTGATCAACTGCAGTCCATTCTGAAAAGGTTGCTTAGTGTTTACTTGTTGGTAAAACCAGTTTCATGCTGGAGAAGCAGTAAGTCTGATTATCTTTATATCTGGCAGCAGGCGGAAAGTTGCTCGTACAGCTGCATGAACACAGAACCGCTTACTGTATATAGCTAGTGCTACTACAGTATATCACAGCACACACAGCAGCCTCATCGTTCTGTAATTTAAATAGTTTGTTTGGGCCAGTTTGGCCCAAATTAACTATTTAAAGTGACATTATAGGGGTTGTAAAGGTAAATTTTTTTTTTTTTTAAAAATAACAAACATGTTATACTTACCTTCACTGTGCAGCTCGTTCTGCACAGAGTGGCCCCGAACCTGGTCTTCTGGGGTCCCTCGGTGGCTGTTTCAGCTCCTCCCCGCAAGCATTAACCACCTTAATGCGAGCTCCCTCGCATGGTGGTTAGTGCTTGCGGGCGCGCTCCCGTGATACAGCCGGCGGCTATAGCTGCTCACTGTATCACTCGGCCCCGCCCCCCAGCGCACCGCGTCATTGGATGTGATTGACTGCTTCCAATCCATCCACTGTAGCCAATCAGCGGCCAGTGTGAGCGGAGGAATAGATGTCGGGAACGAGAAGCTGACTTTCGAGGCGTCAGGTAAGTAAAACGGGGGGGCTGGGGGCGGCAGTATTGTCAGAAGTTTTTTCACCTTAATGCATAGAATGCATTAAGGTGAAAACATTTTTACCTTTACAACCCCTTTAAACATGGAATTCTACTTTAAGGGGGGAAAAACACTAATAATTTTGAGCAACCCTTATCGCTTCATAGTCAATTACAGATTCATTCTGATAATTTGCAAGATGCAGTAACCCTTATCACCTACTCAGCAGGCTGCTATGTAAACAGTAACACACCTGACCCCTAAACTCTGTATGTTGCACACTCCTGAAACTTGAACTTTGTATTCTACATACTTTTGACCATTGTGCTGTGTATATAGACTCAAACGTTATACCTTGTAAGCGTTTTATGTGAAATTTTGCCAAACCCAAATGTGTTTGGTGTACTATGCGCACTACCTAATTTTTCTCTGCTGACTGCTTGTAGGCCAGGGGTCCCTGTCAGGTAGGTTGCATTCAGGGTATGATGTTTTGCAGAGAGGCCCAAACTTGGGACCTTAAGCTGCCTGCTGTCCTGCTGGAGGGTTTATCCAGGGAAAGTGGAGAGGAAGGTGATAGCTTGGATTAGAACACTAGTGGTAAAGACCTCACTGCTGAAATGTGTCCTCAAAAGCTGGTCTTTTTTGGGTATCCTGTGTTCTAATCTCTCTCTCTCTCTCTCTCTCTCTCTCTCTCAAATAAAATGACTGGTGTCCAATTTCTTTCACCCCACAAAGATTCAAGGATTCTGTACTGAGGCGAAATGCCAGCCCACCAAGTCACCTGGGGGTCCCTTATCTCCTTCAGAGGGTATGGATGTGTTATCATTTTTACCTGTAATGGAATTGTTTTAAACTTAATTTTAACTATGTGCAAGAGAAATACCATTAAGAAGTATTATTTAAATATATGCAAACCCTCACCTTTTAAAACAGCCTATTCTGTTTATCATACAAATGAAAATCAAACTATTTAAATATATATATATATATATATATATATATATATACTCTTTAACCCAGACTAATTAGTAAAAAAAATAAGTATTGTATAAAAGTACTATTCATGTCCAGAAATTCTCTATAGATTTCTTTGTTACTTGGAAACTCCTAATAATGAAGCATTGAACATTAGTCTGAGTCTCCTTGAAATGTTAACCGATAGAGGTGACTATACAGTATTTGCATTTGCACTTCACATAACTGTGAGGGACACTAATTGTATATGTGACATAGTATACCCAAGAGTATATAAAAATGACTGATTTCAGCTTCCTAAGTATATCATGCCTGAAGAAAAAAGTTTACAGACTTGAAAGCTCTCGCAGTTTTTCACTTCACTAGACAAAAAATCACCTTCACCTTACTTGAATTTTATATTTTATCATCATTTTGTTTTTACAAACATAGTACATGTTTTAAATGTTTCTATGGCAACTTGAATCTGTATTAATAGAATATGATGCTTTGTTTTTATGAACGCTTTACTGTGTTTAATACCTATTTGTATGATCAATAAATAATAATAATAATCACTCACAACGCCATTTTTATTGACAAACTGTAAACTTATTTGGGAAGGGTTGTCATTCTTAGTTGGAAATATACCTGTATATTTTAAAGATAACTTTATGTTCCCATGTACTGTATGCCATAATTCTGTTCAGCAATGTGGAAGCTGTTGGCTTTGTATGAATCAATATTTTTAATAATTAAAAAAAAATCATCATCGTCATCATCATCATAAAATAAGTAAAATAAACTATTTCTTGCAGCTCTATATTCATTCATATTTCTTTAAAAGGATTGCTTTAAATGCAAGGCATTTAATTACCTGAATGCAACCTGATAACAGCATCTTGCAGTTATTTCAGGTATTTACATATACAGTATTTATAATTAAAATATTTTTTTACAGTTTTAGATTAACCAGAGCTAAAAATCCCTGATGTTTTTTCCTCCTGTCTAAGTCCTGATGCAGGGATTTCTTTTTCACTTCCTGTTCTGCAAACACAACAGGTAGGGAGAGGAAATTTCTACAAAGTTATGGGAAATCCCCTCTTAGGTTGGCCATTTATTGTTAAGCTGGCCATAGATGGATTGCAATTCATCTTTTTCGGCAGGGACTTCTGTCAAATAGGCTAGGAAAATTTTTCTCAATCTGCCGGTTGCAGCCCCTTATCAGTGTATTATGACAGCAAAGAGTCCCACTGTCAGACTAAATGTCCCAGCAGAGAAGATTTTTCTATTCACCTAGATTGTGTGGGTGAAGAATCCAGCCCACAAACTGAAGGGAAAAAAAAAGAATCATCTATGGCCAGATTTAGCTTTTTTCATTAACCAAAACTAACATATTCCTCCAGCCAAACAAATGAGGTAGATGGAGGAATCCCATCTGCCAGGACATTGTATTCTGACATACTTAGCAGCAATTGCAGCTGATTGGCTTCATTCCCCTACAGGGAGCCACAGGTGCTGCATACAGCTGCCCATAGAAATCAGTGGATATACAGTACGTTAGTACTTGTCTAAACACAAACATGCATTGCATGTATGACCCTGAATGCAGACAAGCTTCAGCTACTGGTTCTAGCCTAGACAGTAGGCTTGTCTTCTGTTAGATACACTCTACCAAAATTGAATTTTTTGTTGTACAGCCCCAGGCGCCTGTTTGCATGACTCTGATGAAAGAGGTCTCCTCTGAAGACCAAAAATACATAGGCTTGTCTTCTATATAAGATTTAATCATTGTCTGCATCCCCATAAGGGAAATTTTCCCCCAATTCGACAGGTCTGCAACAAAGAAATATCCTCTGTGGAGACAGCATTTAAGATCTCACTGAGAATGTAGATTAAAACTGGATAAAACCTAACCTCACTCTATTGAAATTGGAGTTGGAGTTGGATTTTGATCAGCCAGCAGAGTCACAATTCATTTTGTAATGAAATAAAGCCATTATAAAAAAAAGGGGGGATCAGTGCAACAAATAAATATCTACTGTGGAGGCAGCATTTAAAATCGCATTAAAAATGTGGATGCAAACAGCAGTAAAATCTAACCCCACTCTACTGAAGTTGGAGTTGATCGGCCAGTCCTATCAACAGAATCACAATTCCTAATGTCATGAAATAAAGCTATTAAAAAAAGGGAAATCATTAAAATAAATACATTGACTACTGTTTAGTTTTGTTTGCATTTGTGGTTTATTGAATAGAAACAGAATGTGATTTTCTTATCTGATAATCCTATTCAATCCAGTGTACAGACAGGTTTGTTTTTGTTTTTACCACCCAAAAGCTGACTATTGGTTTTAGCCTAATGTAAAAACATAGTATAGAAAATGCCATGCATGCATTCAAATTATTTAACCAAATTAATAAATCATGCCCCCAGGAAAAGATTATCTCCATACCCAATGTACCAGTAATTCACTGTTTTATCTTCTAATAATCTGTTTTTTAATAAGCCAGCACTTCTGTTAATGCACTAATTAAAATGCATGAAGATAAGTGTTTCATGACTGTGAACGACATGCATATTTCAAAGAATGATGATATGTAATTGATTACCATCTGCAGTAGAACGGTAGGATCTTACAGAATTTTAGTTTTCCTTTTTTTAATCTTTTGACAGGGCAAACATTAGATTTATTCCAGCTGCATGGTAGTTACATTCTCAACAGTCATATGCATCAAAACTTCTAATATATTCTTAATTATATAGAATCTACCCTTTCCTCAATGAAAGCTTTACATTTGAGTATCATTATCAAATTTATATTAAACTGTAGGCCCAAGCAATAGTTATGGTAACTGCCGCAATTAATAATTAGCTGCTACGGAGTGCTCTGTAGGAGTGCTTTTAGCAGATCAATGTGTTTACATTGGGAGTGATCCATTGCTGGATGATGTCTGCTGCAGTAGATCACTATTATAAGTGATCTGTTGCTGCACAGCTGCACTGGTGGTTTGGATCAGGTCTACACTGGCTAAATCCAGATCACCCATAAAGAAAAAAGTGTCAAAGGTTTAAAAAAGTTAAAAATAAAACACAAAAATATTCCCTCTCCAAATTAATCCCGAGGTCCTAACAACGATGTTAGATGATCTGAATGATATTGGCATTTACTGTGCAAGAGTTAAATGCATACGTAACATAACATCATTTCTTTTGGACTTTTAGCTATCAAAAACCTGTGAAAATGTTGTCATGCTAATTTGTTTCCTTGCCAACCCAACTTGATCTTATGTTATGCTGCCAAATTACAAAAACTGTTTTTTTTCTCTGCACCCAATACAGTGTAGTTTTAAAAGAGGAATTTATGGTTCACACTGGAGCTTTTTGACATGCAATTTAACATGTCAAATCGGCGGCAATTGACGTCAATGGCACCGTCCTAATTGGTGCGACGCCGCATCTACGGCACTGCACCGATTTCAAAAAGCAGTTTCTGTACTACTTTTTGCGATTTCAGGCTGTGATTTACATTGACATCTGTGCATAAACCTGCACAGATGTCTCTGAAATTGCTGCGGAAATCGGGACTGACATGCGGGAGTACAATCGTGCGAGTTCAGCTGAACTTGCATTGTTTAATTCCTGCAGCTCAGTGTGAACCTTGGGTTCAAGTTCATATATTTACTTTGAATTATATTATTCCACCCTGTTACATAAAAGGCTTACTAATGTTATATAATTTTAATCAACAGACTTTGTTGATTATATTTTAGAGAAAATATATGGATATGCACATACATAAAAGTAGCATTTGGAAAAATTACAGGAAAGCGTACTTTTTAAAAAAAATTATTTTACACAATTATATTTCATTACATTCCAAGACAATAAAAAAATATGTATACAAATCTGCTACTAAAAAAAGGGCCCTACCTGTTCCCCCCAAAAAACAATGTATAACACGTTAGGGTAGACGACAAATAAAAAAATGCATAATGCGCCAAATTAAAACATCACTGAAGCTCTGGAACTCAAGGGAATTTGGGAGGGCAAAAGTCCCGTGACACAGGTGGGTAAATAAAATGATAAAATTCTAAAGCCATTTAAATAAGGTATACATGTAATTGAGAAGTATAAAAATGGGATACATATAGGACAGAATACATTTTTTTTTGGTGAAAGAAGGATCTTCAATTTAAGTAACGAGTATCGTTTCTGTTTAATGGGGCTATATCTTTCTAACATGGAAGTCTCACATTGTAGCTTATCTCTGTATTTCTCTGCCTTATATTTAAAGTGATTGTAAACCCTTTCATATACCCAGTGAAGTGAATGGCCTCAGGTGATACACAGAAATTAAACAAATTCTCTCACATAACTTTTACTTGTTTATCTGCGGTCCTCCCTTGACTACAATCCTTCAAAATTGTGATAAAATCCTTCTGCATCTATGAGGAGTACAAAGGAGGGGCTGGAGAGCACATAGGCAGAAAAATGAAGGAACATGCAGAGCTGTATTCTAAATAGACAAGTTGTGTGCTTACCCCCTTTCCTATCACAAATTTATCATGTTTCAGGAAAATTGTCAGAAGTGACTCATGCTGATAACAGAGGAACGAAGTACTAGGGAGAAACAACACTTAGAGCTTTGCAGAGACAAGTAAACACTACAGATATATGTGCTTTGTTCACATTTCATGACTGGGGTTTAACTGTTAATATGTATACTGAGGACTCCCCCTCATACTGATGACCATACATGTTGTACTTACAACATTACCCCAGACTAGTGAGCACCTGCTAACCCACCCAGGATGATGACTGCCCCAACCTCATATTTTATTAGTCTATTGGCTATCCATAACTGTTCTCTCACTAACCATCTGCAATCCCTATGATTAACACAATCATGTCATAGCAAATAATTCTGGAATCAAGACACAGCTCATCTCCTGGGTTGTTTTCTGGTCTACACCATTGGTGATAATCTGCAGTCCTTTAGAATCCTTACTGATGCAAGGCTTCCTGATCTACAGAACTCTGTGACTGTGTATCAAGTTCCTGCCTGATATACTGGAGGAAGCTTTCCTATGGGGGATGAAAAGGAGTTGGAAAGTCCCAGGAAAGGAGAATTTAAGCTGAAATCCCCTCTGTCTGTACTGGTATAGAGCTCTAGAGTGATCAAAGAGTTAGAAGAAGGATAAACAGCAAGGGAGAATTGCAGCTGCTACTGGTGATTACCTGGAGAACCGATGAACAGGAAGCTCTAACACATGCATTTATAGCCCTCCATCGATGCAAGTTTGATATTTCCAGTGATTACTAAATCTGAGGAGTATTTGTTTGTAATTGAAAGTGCCAAATATACTATACCTGATAAACTTTAAAGCAAACCTGTTTGTTAGCAAACCTGTTTAAAGTGTCAACATGCACAGTTAGTTTGTTTGCATAGCACCTTTAAAAGCAGGATGCTCTATTATGCAACTAGTAAACAGAGTGAAAGAGTTTTCATGATCATATGTGGCTCAACCCTCATTCCTTTGCTTTCCTATTTGCCATAAAGCTTGATAAGCAGCCTTCCTGACCAGTGACCAACAGAGAAGCCAAAGAGCAGCAATAGGTGGGCCACAGTTAACCTGAGATCTGGTCACTGTAATGCCTGAAGTCAACTTTTTAGGGGACCAGAGTACTATAAAAATGACCTTATTGTGCATGCAAGCACCTGGATGTGCCCGTGTCACAATTCTACTGCCAGTTTAGGTGTCTTATCAAGCCTACAGTCACACTTTAAGTATTGTAACAGAAGAGAATCAAACAAAAAAGAGAAGCCCTGTACTGTGAGTCAAGCTAATTGTAAACCAGACAAACCCCTGAGCCTTTATTTCAGACTTACAGGGAGAATACTGAACTAGGAGCTCTAGTACAGCCAGAAGCATGCACCTCTAAAGGGAGCCCAGGGATAATTTCTTTGATATAACTACTCCCATGTTGTAAGACATCATCAGATATCTTTATCAGATACCACGCAGGAAATCTGAAGTGGCTGACAGTTGAGAATCCCAGCTCAGCTCTTACCTGCTGTAAAGAAAAAGGAAGAAAGTAAACATTTATATTTACAGACAAGTTTGCCTGGATATAGTATGTGAAACGACATGTTAAAAGTATAATTTTGCTTTTAGTAGTGGTGATCCTGCCATAGAGAGAAAAGAGAATCACTCTTCTAGAGCTGCTTGTAGTACTGGGTATTCAATATTCCTGCATACTGCCTCAATCCTGCTTGTCATTCAGACAGTGAAACAAATGGGACAATGGGACTGCCTATTGCCTCTGCATGTCAGTATTATCCAACAGGATGTTTCAAGTAAATACAATGTCATAATTGTGCAAAATATGATTACATTACTGAACATTGAATCATTTTTATGCTGTTTTATTAAGTCGGTCTAGTGCACAAAAAAGAGGAAAAGGGCAACCATTTTAATTTAGATCTAAGAAGTGGGGTGCACATTGGAGAAGCACAGCCCAAGTGAATATGTAAACAAGTCCCCAATAATGTGCTTATCTAGCCTGCCAAAAACCAGCAGGGCTGAGTGCTTGATAATGGTAAAAAATGAAGTTGTATGATATAAACACACAAAGGGTCTTCAACTGCCCTGAGTGAGTCTGCAGATTTAAGACAATGACTTGGTCATTTTCCCCTTCATTTAATAAATGATCCATACATCTCACTGTCAGCTTAGTCATTAGGTCCAAACCTTCAGAGTCATCTCAACAATGTGTTGTAAAATTTACAAATACTATAAACAATATTTGCAAATACATGAAGCTGAGACCACGGTTTTGCATCTAAACACGGAAGAACGTTTTAAATATGTCTCTTTTTACAGGTTAGCTATGCTGACTTCCGGGGAAATTTGTTTTATAAACTTGGGTCTAATGAATAAGGTCTTCAAACTGGTTTGGGCCTGCCCACAAGTCTAAAGCTGGTCATAGATGAAGTGAATTTTCTTTGGTTTAGTATGTGTGTGATGTGAGTCTATCCCCATTTGACAGAAGTCTATTGTTAGGTCAACTAGTCAACGTACAAGCTGGAAAATGTTTGATGATCCATGACTGCAGCCAATCAACTGCAGCCACTGATTGCTGTATTCTGACGGGAGATTCCTGCTGCCAAAATACAAGGTCCTGAGGTCTTGGATAGGGTGTGGGGGAGAAGGGGATTCCTCCATCCACCGTATTTATGTGCATAGAGGAATCTGTTCATTTTTTTTTTCATTCATTCTGAATGAAAAAAAAAACAGAATGGCCAGCTTATCTGTTCAGTTGATTCTCAAAAACTTAGTGGACCATACTGCTGTTGAGCTTTTAACAATTGATGGTGTTTGGCCATAGGTAAAAGAGAAGTTTGGCATTTAAAAAATTAAACATTTATACTCACCTAGGTGGATGCAGCATCTGTCTCCCGCTGGCTGTGCAGTGACAACTGAGTGATCAAACATCACTGATCGCTCAGTTTTCCCTCTCTGCTCTGAGCAGAGAGCTGGGACTGTCATCTTTCCTAAGCTTGGACCAGCTAAATTATGTGAGCCGATAGCAGGCTTTATCAACTGTCGGCTGAAAACGGGTCACAGGAGTGCAGCAAGTACTACACTTCTGTAATCCATAGCAGAAGGCCAAAAAAGCTTTGGCCATAGTTCTCCTTTAACAAAAAAAATAAGTTATCCCCCCAGATAAAATATCACAATGGTTCCAAAATGACACAATAGTAAAACATTTACACAGATAGAGTGCTCCCACCTAGGTTAGATGCAGTCCATTTTGGAGCAGTTTTGAAGCAGAGTAAACCCTAACTGAACAACATTTGGTCTTCTAAAGCACTGTGTATCATAAACAGTTGTCATGCTTTTTTTTTTTTTTTTGCAAGGCAGATTACCGTTCTGTGACAGGGAAAGACAGAGATCTTGTGTTTCTGCTAAGCAGGAACACGGATCTCTGTCTTCCCACAGTTAAAGCACATCCCCCCACAGTTAGAAAGTCCTAGGGATACATTTTACCCCTTCCCTGCCAGTGTCATTAGTTCAGTGACAGTGCATATTTTTTAGCACTGATCACTGTATTGGTGTCACTGGTCAACCAAAAAAGAGTCAAACGTGTCACTTAGTGTCGGATTTGTCCTCTGCGTATGTCGCAGTCCCGCTGTAAGTCACTGATCGCCGCCATTACTTGTAAAAAATAAAAACAATCCATAAAATATCCCATACTTTGCAGACACTGTAACTTTTGCGCAAACCAATCAATATACGTTTATTGGGATTTTTTGTTTACCAAACATATGTAGCAGAATACATATTGGCTTAAAGTGATGAAGAAATTCGATTTTTTAAAATTTTTTTATTGGATGTGTTTTAAAGCAGAAAGCAAAAAATATTGTTTTTTTTTTCAAAATTGTTGGTCTTTTTTTTTTATAGCTCAAAAAATAAAAACCGCAGAGGTGATTAAATACCACTAAACGAAAGCTCTATTTGTGGAAAAATGTACATAAGTTTTATTTGGGTACAGTGTCGCATGACCGTACAATTGTCAGTTAAAGTAACGCAGTGCTGTATCGCAAAAAATGGCCCAGTCATGGGGGGGTAAACCTTCAGGAGCTGAAGTGGTTATGTGACTCAGCATAACAGCCAGTCAACTAGCATTTTTAGATGAAGGTCAGCTGTAGCTGCTTTCAAGGTTCGGTCATGCATATTTTAAATTTGCCCAAGACATTTAAACAACACATTGATAACAAAGATGAAGTTGCCTGTTAATACATGTGGCTATAAAAACATAGCAAACACATTACAACCCACGTTTACTCCCAATTCCTGACAGGTTAGTCTTGAACTATTTCATGAGCCAACATTTGCTGCATGGCAGTGTTTCTAAAACCTAATGCCGTTTTCTTTGTACACATATCAGCATGCTTACTGACTAATACAAAAAACTCAAAAATAGAATACACTGACCATAAGACAAATCAGACGCTGCAGGGTTTGAAAAAAACGCAATGCCTTTGGCAGATGTGTGCCTCCGATTAATAACCTCAGAATCAAATGAGTTAATCTTCACAGCTTAAACATCATTTTAAAATTAATTTATCAGCACTTAACACATACAAACTACCACTTTAAAGTGCCCTGTCATTAACAAAATCCCATATTTTTCTATAAAAAATAGACATACTGATCTACATTTTTTCATGCTGCCTGGCTAGAATAGACTCAAGGGATATTATCTTATTCAGAAAGAACCTTTCAAGGTTGAATAAAAGAAATAGTGCAGGATCCCTGGGAGAGAGAAGTGATCATCATTTTCACCTTCAACTCTTCTTTGATGTGGCAGAGTCAATTTTTAATCAGCAGCCATCAGACTGGGCTTCATTTCGCTTTACAAAGTCCTATTACTCTGCCACTTTCTGGAAGAAGGTGATAAGGACAGTACTGTTCATAGAGTCCTGCATATGATGAGTCCCCTTGGAGAGACTTGATAAAAAAAAAAATGACTATATAAGGATAAAGGTCATCTTTCTTTCAGAATTAACTCTTCAAGATGACAAACTTTGATTTTTTTTTTTTTTCTTATTTTAATCTACATTGTCCTTCTCTGTGATAGAAACATGGATTACATCCACTAGAGGGTTAAATCAATGTAAAACGGAAAACAAGATATATAGTTCCACATTTTAGAACGATTTCTTTATTCTATAAATATTCTGATATGAAAATATCATCAACAATATTCTTTATGGCGTTGGATGATAAAGGGTGTTTTTTTTTTTAATGTCTTATTATTGCTATTCAAAAATATTAATGGGTACCTGCGCCTAGCATTGTTTACTGATGCATAGGCAATATGCAACGCAAGGGATTTCTATTCTGATTTTAACCCTGGTGCAAAGTCCTGTGCTCTTAATATCCTAAGTATTTCAGCTCTATAGACATTGAGGAAGATTCTGCAAATTCATCTTCCCTGCTTTCTTTTCCCTTATGATAATGGGTTTTAATACTGAAAAAAGAGGTATTTTATAGCTCAATCGGTACAAACACGAAAAGACTATTTTAAGGACAAATTGTTAAAGTACTGAATATGTAAACCAACTCACTAAAACACTTTAATGCCTTTGTGTCATTTTAAAGCACATTTTATTCTATTGAAATTTGCAGGTTTCATTAAAATACTATCTGCTGATCCTGCCATACAGGTCCTTGCTCAGGCACTTCCTGTTTTAGGGTGACACTGCTCTGTTCATCTCTCCCAATAGCACTCCAGCATTATCAGCCTGTCCCAAGGGCTTTCAGTAGAGACTTCAAGTGGCTGTTTTAACCACTTGAGCTCTGGAAGGTTTTACCCCCTTCATGACCAGGGCATTATTTGCTTTTCAGCACTCTGTTACTTTAATTGGCAATTGCCCGCACATGCAACACTGTATACAAATGACATTTTTATCCTTTATTTTCACACATATAGAGCTTTCCTTTGGTGGTATTTGATCACTGCTGGGTTTTTTTTGTTTTTGTTTTTTTTTTTGTTTTTTTTGCAATATAAAATAAAAAAGGACCAAACATTTTGAAAACAAAAAATACAAGATTTTCTGTCATAAAACATATCCAATAAAATAAAATGTTGTCATAAATTCAGGATGAAATGTATTCTGCTGCATGTCTTTGGTAAAAAAAAAAAAAAAAGTGTATAATAATTGGTTTGTGTGAAAGTTATAGCATCTACAAACTATGGTATACCGGTATATATTTGTAAATGTATTAATTCTGGTGTACTCATTTCTTCATGAAGAAATTAAATAAGATTTGTTTGTTTATTTTCACATTTTTTTACATACTTTCACAAGTGCAGCACAGCGTCATCATAAGACTGATGTGGCGGTGATCAAGGCTACTAACTGGTGGATGTTAAAAAAAAAAATAATAATAATTTTAATGCAATTTTTTAAACATTTTATTTTCATTTTTTCACATTTAAAAAAATATATTTGTACTATTTTGTATTTACATACTATCATCAGAGTAGCTCAGTGTCACCATTGTAACACTGTAATAACTGTGGGCCAATCACAGCATAGACAACACAGCTGTTATGAATGAATTCACCCTGCTGCATCCCAGCAGGTATTTTATTGGGTTACAGTAAACATTCATGACAGCTGTGATCACTAGTGATCTGTGATTGGCTACAGCTAATAACCTGGTACAGGGTGCTGTGATTGGGTATTTTAATGGGTTAACCATTCATGAATTGAATTCACCCCGCTGTGTCCCAGCAGGTATTTTATTGGGTTACAGTAACCATTCATGACAGCTGTGATCACTAGTGATCTGTGATTGGCTACAGCTAATCACCTGGTACTGGGTGCTGTGATAGGGTATTTTAACATGTTAACTATTCATGAATGAATTCATTTATAACAATTTTGTTGGCACTGTGATCATGTGATCACAGGGTCACGAGTACTGGAATCCGCAATCCACTGTGTCCCGCAGCGCCCCCCTTAGCCCAAGAGGCAAAATATGTACATATACGTGATTCTGTCTGCACGTGCCGATCTACCACACTACATGTTCATGTAGTGTGGCTGGTTGGCAAGTAGTTAAGACATATGCCACTATCAGGAATTGTGCCCTGAGAAATGCCATGCAACCAATGGCTGGAGTTTATGGATATGGTCAGGTAGTGGCTGTAAAGAGACTTCAGAGGATCAGCAGCATGGAGATATAAAAAAATATTTAACAAAAAGATATATTTTTAAAAATAAAATGGTAATTGTTTATGCTATGAAGTGATATAGCAAACTAAATTTGGTAAGGCTTTACAGATGTAGTACTCTGAGTGTCTGTAAGGTCTGCGGTACCACACCCACCAATCGCTCACTGTCAAGCACAGTAGGAAAACTCATAAGAATGAGAATAGCGTGGACAGCTCTTGCTCTCCCTTTAATCAGCCTTTATCACTGATGCACATATTTAGAATCTTTGTATGAAGGGCTGTGTTTAGATATGATGCTGCCCCAGGCTCACCTTTTGTACAAGCTTTGCTTCTTGCATCGTGTGATTATTTTTTTCTACTAGAATGAACTGTTGAAAGTATCACACAGTCTGCTACATAAAAGCTACTTATCAACTATATAGATTAGACCGACAAAAAAGAAAATGGAAAGATGAACTGTAAAGAGTCTTTGGACTCCTCTCAATATTTCCTGCAACACAGTTCTCTTGCTTTAGCCGGAAATGTCCAGAGGAAGTTGGTGTTGCCTCTTTAAAAGGGGAGTTCCAGTCACCTGTGGAAAAAATAAAAGTCAGCAGGTACAAAAAGTGTAGAAAAAACAGTAAAAAACAGCCACTCACCTGTCCCAAGATCCAGCAATGTGCTCACCCCAGTCGGACTCACCCACTGTCTTCGGTCTCCGGCGCCGGTATCTTTACTATGGGTGCCATGCTGTGACAGCTTGCGGCTTCACAGCCGTGTGCCCACTGTACATGCATGAGTTGCACTGCGCATCGTGAATTGTGGAAGCAGTCTTCTGGGACCTGTCAGTGTCCCAGAAGACTGAACAGGGGAGGAGGGAGGGAGGAAAACTTCCGTTTCTGACCGTCGTGGCAGGAAGCGGGTACCTGTCAAAATCAGGTAATTGTTCAAGAGGTGCGGGGGAAGAGTCCTTAGGGCCAGTTCACACCACATGCAGTCCAATGCATTTTTGTTCTGCATCAAAAACGCATGGAAAGTAGGTCATATGGTTTCCAATGGCATTTTTCACACCAGTGCAGTTAGTTCCAGGGCTTTTCAGTTCCAGAAAAAAAAGGAGAATATTCTGCATTTTTCCTGCACTGGAATTTATTGAAATGCAGTAAAATGCATCAAAAACGCACTGAAACGCATAAATACGCATCAAAAATGCACAGAACCCTAGTATAGTAAAAAAGAAAACAGGAAAAAAGAAGGAAAAAAAGCACCTGCCGATGAGCTGCAGTTTTACCACCCCCTCCACCACCCACCTTAATGCAGAGTTCCACCCAAAAATGGAACTTCCGCTGATAGGTTCCTCCCCCCCTTTGGTGTCACATTTACCACCTTTCGGGGGGGGGGAGCAGATATCTGTCTAATACCAGTATTTGCTCCCACTTCTAGCGAAAGAGCACGCAGAATCCGCGGTGATCTATGCCATGTCCGGCCCCTCCTCCGTCCCCCCGCTGTCTTCCGGGAGACACACAGGTCCCAGAAGACAGCAGGGACCAATCAGAACGCTCATTGTGACTCGCGCATAGGCAGTTGAGAAACAGGCTGTGAAGCCGCAAGGCTTCACTTCCTAATTCCCTTACTGAAGATGACGGCACCTCCACCTGGAGCCGAGGGATGGGTCAGCTTTGGGTGAGGACATCACGGGCGCCCTGGACAGGTGAGTGTCCTTATTTTAAAAGTGGTAGTTGTAGCTGCAGTATTTGTAGCTGCTGACTTTTATTTTTATTTTTTTCCGGTGGAACTCCGCTTTAAATGTAAAATACAACCAGAGGAGGCTGGTCACATACTGCGGCTGCAATGTAAGACATTTTAATACAATTTAACACCTGTCAAACTGGGTTATTAAAGTCAATGGGGCCATGCTGCAACTGCAAGCCAAACAACTTCTACTCGTCTGTGGTGCATTAGCTTCATTTTAAACTAACATTTGGCAAAAAAAGAAAAACAAAAAGACAGTCGTTCATAAGGCAGCAGGCTCACCTTCTGAAGGTCTGCCAGTGGCTGCTTAGCCACACTCTCAAAAACGATCCACCGCGGATCACTTTTCAGAACACTAGGGCGAACCAAAAGTGGTATTTTGTGCTCCAGAAATTAGTAGGTATTCTCGCAGACAGCATAAAAACAAAGATGCATAAACAGAAGGATTGCTTTAGCAATGCACTTTATGTTTTTATTATTTAATAACACTGGCTGGTTTTAAACCGTGCACGCCTGTGAACAAAAAAAAATAAAAAATCCCTATAATCTTGGTATCATTTATTGAAGTCAGCATTCTTAATTGCTTTGCTAAAATTGATCAGGGTTCTGGGAATTACACAGCGAAATGATGTTACCAGTCTCCAGTCTGTACAATCCTTGATATAATCTCATTAAAAAATATCAAGCCTTTAGGTGAGAGGATACATATGGATGCTAAATGCATTTTAAGCAGCAGTGGCGGCAGCACCAAAACTGATGACCTAGTTATTAAAGAACAAAGCTGAGGAAAATGAATTTTAATGCTGAAGTACAGAACATTCTTTCTCGGTTAATGCAAAATATAATTGTGAACACGTTTTTGGATTATATTTGCTGGTTAACCCTGGAAAGAATGAGTTCCTGAGACCAATGAAAATAGCACACACCATTCCAACAGACCACACAACTCAAAGGAAAATACATTTCTTAATCTGTAATTGGTAAAAATACATGACATTGCTTAATATTGATTAAAATCATAAAATCATAGTTTTATGGGTATAGGTAAACATGATGACAGATCCCCCATTATTAAAGAGAAACTTCAACCAAAACAGGGGTTTAATGTCTAGTATGTACTAAACAGGTCAGGTGATTATACAGACTACGGCATTATTCAATACTATATCATACTATATAGCTTTATTATTATATTGTGGTTTTACTCCAATTTAAATTTCTATCAAGCAAGCAGAGCAAGAGCTGTGTGTGGTGACAGGCGTTTTCAGTGGCGGCCCATCCATAGGTGGCGCACAGGTGCCACACCCTCCCCCCCCCCCCACACCCCCACCTAGCAGTCACAAAAATTTTTTTTTTTTTTTTAAAGGTCCCTTTAAAAAAAAAAATTGAAAAAAATGTTCTTTAATGTTCCGACACCCGAACACAGTGCACTATGGGAAGCGCCATGTCAATGCAATCACGAGATTGCAGACGAGGCACTTCATTTGCAGGCTTTTGACCTGCTTTGCGGCACAATCCAAAGCGCCGAACAGCTTCCGCCCGTAGTATTACTACAGATGGGAGTTTTGTTGTTCAAGTGAAGAGGTTACTTCCGGTTTCTTTGTTCCACAGGGAAACCAGAACTGACGTCGGCAGCTCCGTGGAATGCACGGCCCAAGCGGAGCTGCCTGTAAGGTGAGTAAGCGAGGCTTAGGGCTGCATTAGATGGGGCACAGTGAGGCTGCATTAGATGGGGCACAGTGAGGCTGTATTAGATGGGGCACAGTGAGGCTGCATTAGATGGGGCACAGTGAGGCTGCATTAGATGGGGCACAGTGAGGCTGCATTAGATGGAGCACAGTGAGGCTGCATTAGATCGGGCACAGTGAGGCTGCATTTGATGGGGCACAGTGAGGCTGCATTAGATGGAGCACAGTGAGGCTGCATTTGATGGGGCACAATGAGGCTGCATTTGATGGGGCACAGTGAGGCTGCATTTGATGGGGCACAGTGAGGCTGCATTTGATGGGGCACAGTGAGGCTGCATTAGATGGGGCACAGTGAGGCTGCATTTGATGGGGCACGGTGAGGTTGCATTTGATGGGGCACGGTGAGGCTGCATATGATGGGGCATAGTGAGGCTGCATATGATGGGCACAGTGGTTGCATTTGATGGGGCACAGTGAGGCTGCATATGATGGGCACAGTGGCTGCATAAGATGGGCACAGTGGCTGCATATGATGGACACAGTAGCTGTATTTGATGGGCCACAGTGGTAGCATTTGATGGCACAGTGGCAGCATTTGATGGCACAGTGGGAGCATTTGATATGGCACAGTGGCTGCGTTTGATGGGAACAGTGGCTGCATTTGATGGCACAATGGCAGCAATTGATGGGCACAGTGGCTGCATTTGGCACAGTGGCTGTGTTTGATGGTAAAGTGGTGGCAATTTATGGGCACAGTGGATGCATTTAATGGCACAGTGGCTGCGTTTGATGGCACAGTGGCTGCGTTTGATGGGGCACAGTGGCTGCATTAGATGGGGCACAATGAGGCTGCATTTGATGGGGCACAGTGAGGCTGCATTTGATGGGGCACAGTGAGGCTGCATTAGATGGGGCACAGTGAGGCTGCATTTGATGGGGCACAGTGAGGCTGCATTTGATGGGGCACAGTGGCTGCATTTGATGGGGCATGGTGAGGCTGCATATGATGGGCACAGTGGCTGTGTTTGATGGGGCACAGTGAGGCTGCATATGATGGGCACAGTGGCTGCATAAGATGGGAACAGTGGCTGCATATGATGGGCACAGTAGCTGTATTTGATGGGCCACAGTGGTAGCATTTGATGGCACAGTGGGAGCATTTGATATAGCACAGTGGCTGCGTTTGATGGGAACAGTGGCTGCATTTGATGGCACAATGGCAGCAATTGATGGGCACAGTGGCTGCATTTGGCACAGTGGCTGTGTTTGATGGTAAAGTGGTGGCAATTGATGGGCACAGTGGATGCATTTAATGGCACAGTGGCTGCGTTTGATGGCACAGTGGCTGCGTTTGATGGGGCACAGTGGCTGCGTTTGATGGGGCACAGTGGCTGCGTTTGATGGGGCACAGTGAGGCACATTTAATGGGTCACTGTGAGGCTGCATTAGATGGGGCACAGTGAGGCTGCATTAGATGGGGCACAGTGAGGCTGCATTTGATGGGGCACAGTGAGGCTGCATTTGATGGGCACAGTGGCTGCATTTGATGGGGCACAGTGGCTGCATAAGATGGGCACAGTGGCTGTATTTGATGGGGCACAGTGACAGCATTTGATGGCACAGTGGGAGCATTTGATATGGCACAGTGGCAGCAATTGATGGGCACAGTGTCTGCGTTTGGTACAGTGGCTGTGTTTGATGGTACAGTGGTGGCAATTCATGGGCACAGTGGCTGCGTTTGATTGGCACAGTGGCTGCGTTTGATGGGCATAGTGGCTGCGTTTGATGGAACGGGTGAGGCTGCAATTGATGGGGTTTCTTTCAGAATTTTTCAGTTTGTTTACGCCCCCCCCCCAAAAAAAAATTTGAGCTTTTACTGTCCCATTCACACTGCAATGCAGTACAGAGCTGCGCTGCAGCATGCTGCAATAAAATGCAGACATAATGCATTTTATCGCAGTGCACTGATCAGAATCACATGGCACTGTACAGCAGCACATAGCAATGCTGTTCAGTGACATGTTTCTTTACATTTATTTGAAAAGTACAAAAGTATTCTTCATTCATGATGAAGGGTACTTTTGTACATTTTAAATAATGTTTTTACGAAAGCAAAACAAAAAAATGGGAAGCTCTGTGTGCTTTATCATGCATCACACTGCCCCCTACAGCTGCCAAAGAGGTAAAGCGCTTCTGCAGGAAATGGCCCTAAGGCCTACTACACATAATTAAAGCGGAGTTCCACCCTAAAGTGGAACTTCCGCTCATCGGATTCCCCCCCCTCCGGTGTCACAATTGGCACCTTTCAGAGGGGAGGGGGGTGCAGATACATGTATAATACAGGTATCTGCACCCACTTCCGGGTATAGCTAGCCGCAGCTAGCCGCAGACTCCCCGCCCACCCCCGTTGTGTTGTGGGAAATACACAGTTCCCACACAACGGGGACCAGTGTAGACGCGCAGCGCGACTCGCGCATGCGCAGTAGGGAACCGGGCAGTGAAGCCGCAACGCTTCACTTCCCGATTCCCTCAGTGAGAATGGCGGCGGCAGCACGCGAGGATCAAGGGACGGTTCGGCCTCGGGTGCCGACATCGCTGGACCCCAGGACAGGTGAGTGTCCTTATTTTAAAAGTCAGCAGCTGCAGTATTTGCAGCTGCTGACATCTAAAAAAAAATTTTTGGCGAAACTCCGCTTTAAGGAAACCCCAGTCCAAAAGGCTTTTCAACACTTTAGCCCCCTTTCACACCGCGCCTCCGCTTAACGGATTTCGCTTTCCCAGTGGGGGATCACTCAGCTGTTCACCACTGAGCAGGCGGATGGCAAGTCCGTGTCTGCTTCACTGTGCAGAGCGGACACAAACACGGTCCTACTCTCCTCTATGGGGAAATGGGATGGAAATGGACCCCCTGTCCGTTTCTAACCGATCTGCCATACGGATGGAAAATAGGACCACTGTGTGTGTTCTTGGCGGACAGGTTTGGATCAGATGGCGGTGGGTGTCAATGGACATGTGTCCACTGACATCCACTGCTCCTTCCTGAATAATGTCACTCCAGCACAATTCTTCAAGTCACAAGTCACAGACACTTTTCAGTACATTTGGAAGTACATGACTCACTGACAGAAGTCCACTTCCCTCCTTCTCCTCCATACAGTGGTAACACAAGTTCAGAACACGTCACTGCCGTGAACAGGGCCTGAAGGGCACTAACACCTGCCAACTCTTCAGCCAGATTCTATTTCTTTTTTGTAATCAAAATAACTTTTACCATGAGCTTTGTTATGTGATAGTAGAACTATACTGTATATTCGACTTTGGCCCTCTAAAAAGGACCAAAATATTACATTTCATTTACAATTATTTTCACTGTCTCCTTAAAGTATTCAAAAAAATGGTAAATTAACAATTTTGACTTTTTATTTTTCCAGGAAAAACTTTTAAACTCACGGTAGAGTGCTGTACCATCTGAAGAGTGTTCTGCATTTAGAACGTTTTTCAGGGGACATTTGACAGGTGGTGAGGTGTTAATAACAAGTCTGATCCAGAGTCCAGTGTCCTGAGTCCATCATCCAGTGTCTTGCGTCTTGTGTCCGGCATCTATTGTCCTGAGTTCAGAGTAAAAGGGAGTGGTGTGGGGCAGAAACTTGTGGAAGCAGTGATGAGAGAAAAATCTGTGGACTGATGTTTGCAGGTTTGCAATGTACCGTATTTAAAACTCCTGACCCCTGTGTCTTTGGCACAGAGTCCTGAGCCCTGTGACCTATGACCTGAGCCTAGTGTCCTTTGTCCAGAGTCATGTGTCCAGAGTCCTGTGTCCTACGTCTAGTGCCCTCGGTCCTGTGTCCAGAGATTAGTGTTCTGATCCAGTATCTTGAGCCCAGAGCCCTTTTTCCAGAGTTCTTAGTCCAGTGAGTGCTGAGTCCTTCAACTAGAGTCCAGTGTCCAGAGTCCTTTTTCCAAAGTACTGTGTCCTATGTCTAGAGTCCAGGATCCAGAGTCCCATGTCCGGAGTCCTGTGTCCTACGTCTAGAGTCCAGGGTCAAGTGTCCAGAGTCCCATGTCCAGAGTCCTGTGTCCTTCATCTAGAGTCCAGGGTCCAGTGTCCTTTTTCCAGAGTCCTGTGTCCTATGTCTAGAGTCCAGGGTCCAGAGTCCCATGTCCGGAGTCCTGTGTCCTCCGTCTAGAGTCCAGGGTCCAGTGTCCAGAGTCCAGAGTCCCATGTCCGGAGTCCTGTGTCCTACGTCTAGAGTCCAGTGTCCAGAGTCCTACGCCCAGAGTCCTGTGTCCTACGTCTAGTGTCCAGGGTCTTGTGTCCAGAGTCCTGTGTCCTACGTCTAGAGTCCAGGGTCCTGTGTCCAGAGTCCTGTGTCCTACGTCTAGAGTCCTGAGTCCAGTGTCCAGAGACAAGAGTCCTGATCTATTGTCTTCAGTCCTGTGTCCAGAGACAAGTGTTCTGATCCAGTGTCTTGAGCCCAGAGCCCTTTTTCCTGAGTTTTTTGTCCAGTGTTCAGAGATCAGTGTTCAGGGCACTGAGAAGAGTTCAGTATCCTGCATTTAGAGTCCAGAATTGTCAGTCCAGAGGAATCCAGAGGAGCCCTGATTCTATACTCCTGGAGGAGGAGAGGAGCCAAGACAGACAGATGTTAGTAGACTGATGAGTAATCAGCAGTTACAAATAAAAAACAGAATTCGTATGTGATTTGCCAAAGGAAGCAAATCAATGTGAAAAGGCTTATAATAGTAAAGCACAACCTCAATAGTGAAGAATCAATGCTCAATAATACAAGAAAATGTTATAAAAACAATAAATGCATCACAAAAGAGTTAATGACAAAGTTTATCTTCAAATTGACTTCCAAAACCTTGAAAGTGTGAATAAGTGCTCTATTCCACCACCAAGATGACTGAAGAGACTGACTCTCATCTGCTACGTTGGACCTTTGAAATATTAAAATGCCAAAAAAGGGAGGTTCCCCTTTAAGTTGGTAAGTAACAGTACACTGCAAATCAGTTATAAAATATTGATCACCACTAATCGAAATTTGCACAATCTTGTCATTATTTGGAAATTCGGATGTATCTGAGTTTCCGCATTACAATAGTAACAAATTTAAACAAATCCGAAGTAATGAAACAAAATAGAATAGAATCAAAAATCAATCAAAAATATTAGCATAAAACAGAACAGAATAATATAGAAAAATAAAGAAAAGAATAGAACAGAATACAAAAGAATGGAATAGAACAGAGAAGAATATTGTAAAACAGAATAAAATAGGAATAGAAAATAAAAGAATAGGATAAAATAGAATAGAAATTAACAAAATAGGATAGAAAAGAATATGATTAAAAGACATTATAAAAGAAAAGAATTGAATGAAAAATAAAAGAATAGAATAGAAAATATTAGAATAGAATAGGCAAAAAACAATAAAAATTGAGTAAAATAGAAAATGTAATGTTTTCCAAAATTCTAATTTTGAATAGAATAAATTAGAATTCGAATAGAAAATATTGGAATAAAATAGAAGAGAATAAAATAGAATATAATCATCACCCTAAATTTGAATTTTAAATAGAATAGTTTAGAATAGAAAATAAGAGAATAGAATGGAATAAACAATAGACTAGACTAAAATAGTATAGAATATCTTCTGAAATTCAAGTTTCAAATAGAATAAACTTGAATTCAAATAGAATAGATTCAAATAGAATAGAAAATAGTACAATAGAATAGACAACAATAGAATATAAAAAACAATAGACTAGAATAGAATAGAAAGAATGTAATCGTCTTCCGAAATTCGAATTTTGCATAGAATAATTTTGAATTTGAATGCTGGATTGAATTTTCTGAATTCAGTCAAATTTAATTCAATTCGACCGAATTAGGAAAATTCGACTCGAATTCTGAAAATGAATACAACTAATTTTACGTATTTAACTAAACAAAATTCTTTAAGACTGGGTTCACACTGCAGCGATATGGGAACCCTGCGAATCCACTGCGGGTTCCCGCATTGCATGTCTCCCGGCAGCAGTTCACACTACCCTATGCGAACTGCTGGGGGTGTAAATTGAAATTTAATGACACCCCCAAATCAGTTTGCATATCGCAGTGCGAACTGCAAATTCGGACAGGAATCGGATCGCATGGGTGTTGACACCCATGCGATCCGATTCTGCTGCGTACCAAAAAAAGGGTCCAGTGCGAGTTTGGTCCGAATGTGATGCAAATTCAGCCATACTATCTGTATCACATCTCAGAGATTGCATGTGATTTGCAATACAGTGCGGTGTGAATCACATCCGATGTCGGACATAGTACCAGTGGTAACCGTGCCTAAATAATAATTAAAAACAAAACAAATTTTTTCGTTCTACACATGTATAATTGGTATGATTCTGGTGCATGCCACAGTCATAAAATGCAAATTGGTGCATTGCTACACACCTACATTGCTACTAAATACACCCCCTGCTGATTGGTTTCAGTGGTGGACTCCCTTCATCAGAGCTCTGATGAACAGGGTGTGCCCCTTGAAACCAATCAGTGGTGGAGCACAGTAGAGACAGTTCTCCAACAGGGTCTAATACAGGGATTCCTTTTGTGCAGTGAGCATTGAACTGGTCTTTTCCTAGATGTAATGTTATATGACAAAACATGTTTGTAAAGAATGTTTGTGGCTGCCAGTTTTTACAGTTTTAGTCCCCATGCACACTGGGCCCTGCTCTCCTACATACCTTTCTCCTTGCAGGGGAAAATCTGTGTAAAAAACCACGCCTAAAGCCATGTTTTTGTAATTGCGTTTAGGCACATTTGGGCGTGTCAAGCACTTGGACGTTAATGTTTGTAAAGAATGTTTGTGGCTGCCAGTTTTTACAGTTTTAGTCCCCATGCACACTGGGCCCTGCTCTCCTACATACCTTTCTCCTTGCAGGGGAAAATCTGTGTAAAAAACCACGCCTAAAGCCATGTTTTTGTAATTGCGTTTAGGCACATTTGGGCGTGTCAAGCACTTGGACGTTAATTCATTTAATTGGCCATAACAATAACTTATTCTGGCCATTTAAATGAATTAATGCTCGGGTGCATGTGTGCAGCGGACCAAGATTGGCGATCTTTAATCCTACTCCGCTCTGCCCAGAAGACAAGGAGACAACCTGCTGTTATAACTGACACATCGTGTGTTCTGGCTGCCTTTTCGCCCTCCTGCATCACTCGAAGATCAGCCAAGTGGTCAAGCTAAAGCTGAAACCTAGCTCTGAGGGCACAGCTGCAGGAATGGCTCCATGAGGCTCTTCCAAAATAGTGCCGGACCTTCCACCAGCTGAGTGGAACTCAGGAGACTACTCCATCACTTACTCTCCAGAAAGTCTGTAACAGTTCTCATTAGCACTGCAGGGCTCTAAGGCCACAGACTCTACTCATCAAGCTACAGGCTATAGTTAGGAGATGACACAAGGTTTCAGTAAGCTTTCCACAGAACTCCTGTTCATTTCTGAGACACTCCTGTTCATTAGTACCCAACTGAACAATCTGTATGCCATCTTTGTGCTTTGCCTAGTTTATCTACCACACCTGAACAACCTTTCTCCATCACAACAAAAGTTGTCCCACTTCCTTTTTTACTGTTTCAATTGTTTTTATTGAACGTTCGAAAAGTAAAGAATAAACCGTACAAAGCAGAGCAGCGAACAATCCTCGCTAAGCTCTGTACCTTCAAAAACCTGCAAACATAATATAAACACATGTAATAAAAGAGGGGATGTAGAAGAGTCATGGCAGAGAAGAGAAACTGACCATGGTCTCCCCTATAATCATCACTAATGCCCCGTACACGCGATTGGACATTACGACAACAAAATCCATACACATGGTCACACAAATCTTGTCGGAAATTCCGAACGTCAAGAACCCGGTGACGTACAACACATACGATGAGCCGAGAAAAAGAAAGTTCAATAGCCAGTGCGGCTCTTCTGCTTGATTCCGAACATGTGTGGAACTTTGTGTGTCGGAATTGTGTACACACGATCGGAATTTACGTCAACGGATTCTGTTATCGGAAAATTTGAGATCCAGATCTCAAATTTTGTGTGACGGAAATTCCGATGGAAAATGTCCGATGAAGCCTACACATGGTCGGAATTTCCAATGTCAAGCTCCCATCGATCATTTTCCATCGGAAAATCCGACCATGTGTACAGGGCATTAGAGGGAGATAACATTTATGAAAAAAGCTACTTAACTTGTCCCTATAATGCCCTAAGGAGTGAATAAAGGCCATCACAGAGACAGCTTATCTGGTCCGCCTGTGATATATACAGAAATTATGAAATTTAACACGTCATAAGTGTGTGACCTCTCCAAAGAGATCTTTAGATTGAAAAGACAATTAGCTCATATTGAACAATTCAAATGATCTCTCCATTGCTCCATTGTCATACTACTTATAGTCATTTATGGGGGATACCACTCCCAATTACTGATAATTTGTTGAACATTGGTAAGATAGGATGAAAAAAAGAGGGGGGAGGGTGCCACAGGGCCGCCGGTGGGAATAAGGGAGAAAAGAAGTAAAGGAAGAAGAAAACGAAAATGTGAGTCCATGCGGGGATCTACCATTAAGTGTTCCTGGACTCAACACTGTATGTTTGGCACCTGCAAGTAGGCAAGCCAAGGGGACCATATTTTATCAAAAAAGGGGTTGTTTGTCTCGCAGGGCGCTCACTATTTTTTTGTTTAACATGATCCATGCGAGTTTACGTTTCATTAAAGCTATGTCTAAAGCTGGGCTTTTCAAAGCAATAGTAATAGCAATTTTGGCTGCTAAAAACATATAGTACTACATATTAAGGTCTCTGTGCGTCTTGGTACATTTTCAACTGGTTTGTTTAGTAGGGCGATGCTTGCAACTTTAGTAATATTACCCATCGTGACTGAAAAAATAAAGGAATCTACCCTCATTCAAAAAACGGTGCACTTTGGAACAAGTCCACCATGTGTGCAGAACCGTACCACAACCCCTAAAGCAAGATCCCGGGTACATTTTTGAAATACTCTCTGGGACCAAGTACCATCTGGCATGTACCTTATAGCCAGCCCACCTCCCTTTTTTATCCTCACACCCTTCTGTTGGTGTAACTCTTTTCATTCTCAATCCCACATGAAATATCATGCTTCCCTTCTCCTTCTGTTTTGTAACAAATGGTCAAAGTGGATAAGAGCCCCCTTGAGGCATTTTTAACCATTGTGATCAAACTACTGTTCCTTTACCTGAAGTAACAGGTAAATCTCTCTTTCCTTCTGGCTCAGTGTCTGGTTCCATCTTATAACATTCAGAAATCCTAGTTATTAGCACAATATCCTTCAAGTGTTTCATCATCCCACTTGTTGGATCTTTGTTTATTGGAAAAACTGCATTCAGTCCTCCTAATGATCACACCTGGGGGTTTTCCGATGCCAGTGAGTCCTATGTAAGGCAATCTGCATTTGCTCCCAGCTTCCTGAAGTTTAAAAATGTCACGTGTCCACTATAAAAGACAGAGAGTGGAATCAACACATTATATTTAAAATAACGAGTGATGCTGAGCCCTTTCCCAGTTGTTCCAGTGCTTCCATGATCTGATGTGTCAAAAATACATCTTTCCAAGCTTGCCAAATTTGGCCAACTGCTCTTTCGGATCACCTAACCAGTCTTACAGACTGTCCTTGAAACAGGAACAGTCCAGTAACTAATACAATTTGCATCTATTACTATTATTATTATTACTATATGTTATACTCTATTTACTCTTCATATATTTGATAATTCCAAGTGAATATTTCTTATTTAGGTAATGCTCTTATTGGTAATAATAGAACAGAATTTTAAGAATGAAAAAAGTGTGGAATAATGACCTATTCAATTGATAGATGATGAGACATCATATGATCTACTCCATTCCGTTTCTCCGAATCCTTCAAGTGACTAAGGCCTTGTTTACAATAACGTTGTCCTCTTAATAGTGATCCTCAGTGGATCGCCCTTCAGAGGGCACTTAACAGGAGGTGTTTTATTGCCTCCTCACCACCTGTTTTAACCCTAAAAAGCCTGTGCAGGCACGTCACAACCATTTTCGTTGCACCCGGTTGTAAGGAAACCCAATTCATTACCGCTGACCCTGACAGAAGGGATCATGTTTGTGGCAATACGATGCAAAGCAAAACAGTTGCGGCATGTGTACACCTCTGTATGGCTGCCTTTGCAGATTGGGGGAGGGGGGCAAAGTCCCAACCATGTGTTTTTACAGCCCCCAAGTGTAGGCAAGGCCTAAGTGCATGCCTAAAATGAACAATTTAGACAAATATTGGAAATTGCTGATAATTATTCACTGTACTGATAGTAACAAACGGACCTTCTTCCTTCCCAAAAAAAAAATTATTTGAAATTCCTATTATTTCCATTATCCAGGTCACTTAAATTGGACCTATCATCAGATATATCTGTGAAGATGTAACCCTTACAGGCATTTATCATCCATGTTTCTCTTCAGAACACTAGTGCCATTTTTGTTCAGCCACCATGTAGGGTCATTGTCTACTTCCGTTACTAAGATGCTGGATCTAAAATGACATAGTCATATAAATCCCGCTGCCTATGTAGCTCTTCATTGTATTCACAATTGTTCTCTTCAGATAAGCCTCTACAGCAGCCTCTAACCAAATAGAGGAGAATAGTGAGGAAATGCTTTCTCCTGCCAACAGCAAACTAATGACATCATCTCAGCCTAAACAAAGTTCATTAAGTGCAATTTATTCTTGAAAAGTTACTGACAGATTCACTTTTAACCTTACAGTAGTTTTCCTGCTACAAACCAGAAAGGGATGCTAAATTCTAGGTTCCTCCTTGCTGCCTCTGCATTAGTACAAGCCAGCACTCTACCGAACTACAGTCTGAAATTTAGGATCTGCTTTGGAGCCCACCCCATCCATAAACACATACCAACAGCCCTGAAAAAGAGGGAGGCAATTCACCTGAAATGCATTCCTCTAAAAGAATTTTAGTTTATATGAAGTGTTTAACACAACTGTCACAGTGACTCTGTTGCTTTAAGTGGAAGGCAAGCCTAGTTACAATTATTCCTAAAAATGTTGTCTCTTCCCTCCTTCTACCTAGGCTTCACAGCCTGTAAAAAAAAAAATAGGGGAGAAACCTTTTTGTTTATCCTGTCCAGTCATGTGACTTAGAAGCTCCAGTGTTCTGCCGAGAAAGGTCCCCTGTCGGATAGTGTCCGCCCTATACTGCACAGGCGCAGCGCTTGTGCAGTACGGAGGACAGAGAAGGATCCACCCCTTACACGCTTCTCAATAATACATCCGCCCCTTTGAGAAATCCAGACTCATCGTATGAGCTCTTGCCATCATGCGGCCTCTTCTGTATGCATCCACCCCTACACCCGCCCCTTGCAGAGTTGCACGAGCATCAGGAGCGTGAGGCACAATGTAGCGTTAATTGTGCAGGTGCTGTGTACAGCTGATGAACAGCTGTTCATGTTCGCAGACTTTCAGCGTCTTCTTTGTCCTCCGTACTGCGCAAGCGCTGCGCCTACGCAGTACAGGGCAGAAACAATCCGATGGGGGACCTTTCTTGACAGGACACCGGCTCTCCTGTGTTGAAGAGTGGCTGCTGCAGGGGAGAGGAGGGAGTACCAACAACAAGGGAGGGGCAATGGAAGCCTATGGGTAATGTCATGGCTACAGCAATACACAGGCATTGTGGAGTGCTCCCCTATACAGGTGAACCGGAGCTGCTGGATCATGTGACCGCCACTGGAGCCAATTAAAAATTTTTATTCACACAGATATTTCTTTATACAGGTTATGCAGCATAGTTAGGAGGAGGCCGATTTTTTTAAGAATAATTGTTATTAGCCTTTACTGTCACTCTAAGCACACATAGAGTTGATTTACTAAAGGCAAATAGGCTATTCACTTGCCAAAAAAAATTCCCTAGTTTAGTGAATGTGGTGAAGACAGCTGGTCAGCATAATAGCCAGACAACTAACAACTTCAAAAAGGGGTTAGCAATAGCAGCCCTCTTTTTCTCTTATAACTAGTTTACTTTAAAAGCTAAGTTCACCTTTTTTGTTTTTTCTAAATTCCAGCTCCCCTGTGTACCAATATAGCATTAACTACTTAAAGAGGAACTGCAGTCCGCTCACATAATTTGTAATAAAAAAATATTTGCTTCCCTCCCACCACTTTGCATATTATTTTATATATACTGTGATTCTGTACTTGCCAAATATGCTGCAGAAATCTCCCTCCACTGAGTCTGGCTGTAACCATTACCATGCTGCCTGTTCACTTCCTGGATTTACACAGACACACAGGGGCCCTGCAGCTCTCATTGGCCCTCTTATGACTCATCCCCCCTCCCTTCCTGGCAAACTCTCACGGGAGTGAGAAAGAGAGCATTGCATGATGTCATAAGCCTAGGCTTTTTACCAGACAAGAAACAGGAAGTGGGCTGTATAAGGTATTTACTGGCAAAAAAAAATGTTTTACTACCCAAAGTTAAAACAACAAGGGCAGAGGATGTTATAGATGGAAAGTTGAAAAAATGACTAAAGGTCCGCTTTCAGGACCAGGCCCTCTTTTCAAACTTGTTTCTTACTAATTAAAAGGCCCGGATGTGGCCCTTTCCTTGCTTTTATCCATCCCTTGGGGCATTATTCCCCCCCCCTGCTGTCAGCAACAGTGTGGCATAGTTCTTGCCACTGACAGCAATGATGGGGCACTATTCCTTCCACTGACACCAATGATGGGGCATTATTCCACACACTGATACCAATGTTGGGGGCACTATTCCTCCTACTGACACTGATGATGGGGCACTATTCCTCCCACTGACTGCAATGATGGGGCACTATTCCTCCCACTGACTGCAATGATGAGGCACTATTCCTCCCACTGACTGCAATGATGAGGCACTATTCCTCCCACTGACTGCAATGATGGGGCACTATTCCTTCCACTGACACCAATGATGGGGCATTATTCCACACACTGATACCAATGTTGGGGCACTATTCCTCCTACTGACACTGATGATGGGGCACTATTCCTCCCACTGACTGCAATGATGGGGCACTATTCCTCCCACTGACTGCAATGATGAGGCACTATTCCTACCACTGATACCAATGATGGAGTATTATACCTCCCACTGATACCAATGATGGAGTATTATTCCTCCCACTGATACCAATAATGGGGCATTATTCCTCCCACTGACACCAATGATGGGACACTATTCCTCCCACTGATACCAATGATGGGACACTGTTTAGTTCCAGTGACTCCAGGACATTTTCTACTCCTACTGGTCACAGTCCAGCCCCCCTAAAGTTTGAAGGATAGTACACTGCCCCTTTGTTTAGAACATTTGGAGACTCCAATTTTCCTATAACAGTTCTGCCTTTTGCCACTAGCTATTACAGATCATACATTAGCATCCATGCATGCAGCAAACACATAGGCAAACTTTTCTAGACTGAATGCAGAAATAAAATGTACATATTGAAAGCAATGTTAGGTTGCCCAGCATCGGAGACAAAGTCTCATGTGTAAGTTGCTATCTGTTATTCAGTTAAAACATCTGCCTTTATATGTACAAAACAAAATGGCATTGTTTACATGAAAGCAGCCATTACCGTGTATGGTACTAAGTTTATTAAATTATTCAACTAATGAGAGAAATAAAGAGAAAATTGATACACTAAACAGCAAATAATCTGTAAGCATAATAACTGTCTTTTTATGCCACTCCACTGAGAAAACTACACGGGGGTCCCTTTATAAACGTGTGAATGGTTAGCTCAGGTTTGTTATATAAAGCTTTGTTGGTCAATTTATAAAAACTTGTTTGGCGGTTGAGTTCACCATTTCCATTTATTAGGGGGCCACTTTTACATCCTACTATTTTCCTTCATTTTCCTAGAATTATACTGAGATTTGTCACATGTACACACTGGAAATCAAGAAACAACAATTGAAGAACAAATTGAATTTGAAAACCAGGCAAACGTTGTAAACATGTATTCAATTTATCATCCTACTCGAAAAATCTGTATAACAATTTGGTGAATGAGTTACCTTTCTAAAAACTTACACCATTTTTTAATAACATTTGTAACTCACATTAACCTCCATGGCGGTATGATTATTTCAGATTTTTGCGTCTCAAAGCGGTACAATTATTTTGCATAGAAATTTGGTGTTTTATATTGTAGGCCTGTAATTCTTAGCAATAACACACTTAAATCTGTCCACCAAGATTCTAGTAGATATCCCGGGTATGATGAATTTTGAAACACAAAATCATAAATTATAATATAATAAATAAATAGAAATAATTATAAAAAATAATAATATAATAATAACAAAATAAATTTCCCCACAATTCACTATCGCTCAATTCTGCAAGTGTTCTAATTTACTATTGCTTTTTTCTAGCTGCTCTAAAACCACTTTTGACGTAAAGAAAGACACTTTTTGGTTGCCATGGACAATCTCCAGTTTCCAGGCACAAAGAACAGTATATATATCATTTAAAACTGCATGCAGGGCACTGGACAAAGCACTGGGGACAAAAGGGTTGTGAAATGATTTCATACAGTACTGTAATCTGTAAGATTACAGTACTGTATGTGTTATAAATTTTCACTTTTTTGAACTTGCTGCCAGGCTCCGCCCCGTGCGTCGCGATGCTCGCAGGGAATGGAGCCCGGCACACAGGACATCAGGGCGGAGGACAGAGCCCACGGACACAGCGGGGGGACATCGCAGGATCCTGGGGACAAGGTAAGTATACCGCACCAGGTTTCTGAGATGTAATCCCAAGTGTGGCTCGGGGTTATCACTAATGGTTCTGAAATTTAACCCCGAGCCACACTCAAGAAAACTGCCAGGGAGGCTACAGCAATGCTAAACCCAAAAGCAAACATTTTAAATAGTGCAACCTACCAATTCCTAGATGCAATGGCTGCATTTATTTTGTTTTTGAGGCTTTCTTTCTGTTATTTTCACCTGCTGATCCCACAAGTAAGTCTGTTGTTTTTCAAAGGAACAAGCTGTCCTGCAGATGTAGCAGTTAGATTAAGAATGCTGCTGTCCAAAGATCTCTATGTGGCTTCTTCATCCAAGAGGTGTGTTACTGGCCAGATCACCAGGTGAAAAGCCTAAAAAAAGAAAACTAATGCAGCCACCACATCTAATGATTGGTAAATTGCAACATTTTTGGTTTTGCATTTAATGCTGATTTTATGTGCCTTCATCTAATGTTATCACGATTGCCTTGCACGCCAATGACCCCCGCCGTTTGTGCCCTGTGTGTGTCACCTTGCGCTTTTTTCATCCCCCGGTAATTTACTTCCTTTCTATCTTTTGCTTTGGCCTTGAGGTCTGATCCTGGATCGATATGTTTTCGATCCGGTCTCACTCTCTCCTGTGCCCTTCTGCCCCTCTTCCACCTTCTAAGGGCAAAGTATTTTCCAACATGGCGATCAGAGACTGCGCGTCATAGGCGCAGCCCTGATGCCCTGTCTTTACGTGCGGGCGCATGCGCAGTGACGCTCCTTCTATGTCCGTGGAGCGGCGGTGATGTCCGACGCCGCCACACCAGAGTGTAATACAAATACGGGGAATACGAGGCTGTGACAAAGCAGCTGCTTGACCTCTTTTATTATTTGTTACTTGTATCCATATACAAAATCAATCTATTCATATTTAGTTACTTTTGTTTACTATTGCATTCCAGCGTCTGGTTTAGACTGAGCGGGCACTGCCTTCTCTCTCTCCAGTTTTCCCTCAATACACCTGACTCATTACGCTTTACCTACTCCATACATCCTATCTACAAAGTGCTTTTGTCCAACTAACACTGTGGATGTGACTATTGGATATGATTGATTCTACTAATCAATACCGCTGAGGTAACTCTCAAAATAATTTTTTCTATTTGATATATTAATATTCAATTATATATAATATAAATATATGTGATATAAAATTATATATATATACATATATATATACATATATATATATATATATATATATATATATATATATATATATATATATATATATATATATATATTTTTTTTTTTATTTATTTATTTTTTTTTTTTTTTCACTGACTATTTTTTTTTATTGGTCCTTTCTTTGTTAGCAAGGACTTTTTCAACTCTGATCGCCCCTGGAAATTATCTCTGCAAACGTTTCTATGAGGCGCTGGGCTATGCGGGGAGACAATACATGGAGTGAAACCCAAAGCATCTAGGACCTTTAGCCCTTAGTGTATCCCATTGCAATATAATCTTTTTAGGTAAGATTTATTTCCACATAGCAGTTTAATAGTGTAATATCTTGCTTGTACACAAATTGTAAACTCCATGCCTTTACATTTATGTCTTGTAATACCAAATATAGTCTATATCTATTTATACAAGTTCCTTTTTTGTCTAAATGAAAAACTATGTATACCTAATCAATGGTGTATCTAATTGACTCTTTTGTTTTCCTTTGTATAACCTTTAGTACAACAATGATGCCACATGCTAATGCTCCTGAAGAAGCTCTAGTGAGCGAAACATGTTGAGAAAAGTGGTACTCTTATCATGATCTGTCATTGCATTTTGTGAAATTTCTGTATTGGTCGTATACCTTTTAAACATTGTTTAAATAACATTTTCTTGTTTAAACAAAATATAATTTTTGAATCGATATATTTCGAAATTTGCTAAATCAATACACCAATAAAGTCCAGAGGCTTAATAAGCCTCAAAGCCCATTTTTTTCCAAGCTGCCCTGCAGATGTAGCAGTTAGATTAGGAATGCTGCTGTCGAAAGATCTCCATGTGGCTCCTTCATCCAAGAGGTGTGTTACTGGCAAGATCACCAGGTAAAAAGCCTAAAAAAAGAAAACTAATGCAGCTACCACATCTAATGATTGGTAAAATGCAACATTTTTGGTTTTGCATTTAATGCTGCTTTTATGTGCCTTCATCTAAAGTTATCACAATTGCCTTGCAAGCCTTTTGTACACTTTAAACTTTTTTTCTTTATCCACCTTTTCAATATTACCCTAAGGGTTATAAGGATTGTCAAGATTATGGTCTCCCCCTCATTATTTTTTTCTAATATTATGGCATCTGTTTTCCCAATATGCCACTGAGCGAATGGGCAAGTTTGTTCCAAAATCCAAAGTCAGCAGAAAAGAAGAATATGGTCTGGTGTTTATTGTTGAAAATATAATGAAAATGAAGTAAGTGTATGCATACTGAATTGTTTTTCTGTTTTGGAGTAGGTAATTATAAAAAGTGCTTCTAGTTTATTTTTTGCTGTATGTGTACTATTGTGGAACTTTCCTTTCACTTCCTGTTCTAGAGCCATAGGAAATCTCCAAAAATGCCAGGAGTCACCAACCCCCAAGACATAGACTGGTGCTGACCCACGGCAAGCGAGGCTTGATTTGTATTTGCAGCAGCTTACGTTGCCACCTGGGCTCCACCTCTTGTCGGGTTGGCGGTGGCACTTTCCTTTTTTCCTTGTCTTCCACCTGGGTTACGATTCCACTCTTTGTTTTTGTTTTGTTTCTTTTTTTTTTGGTCTTCCTTATGTCTCCCTGGTCTCTGCCCAGTAAGGCACATCTCCTTTCCCACTTCCCATTGTCATTCTGCCATATTGTTTCTCTGCTCTCCATACCAAGGCCACTCCCCACTTTCCATCCCAGCTTTATTCTGCCTCTTGCTCCTTTGGCTTGTGATAGTTCAGCTCTGTCCTGTCTTCTTTTCCATCAATGTTCTTCCCCTCTATCAGTAAAGGACTTTGAGCATTTTCATTGAGAAGGCATGAGAAAGAGAGTGTCCCCTGTCAGGCGTAGCCACACCCATGTGATGGTTTTGGGTTGTTCCAAGGCATGCTGTCAGACTGTGTGGTTAGAGAACCACAACAGAGCAGCTTAGGATGCCACCTGCCTCTACCTGCTGTGCTGGGCTCTGTGTCTGGATAGGCATCTGATTTTGATATGCGTTGTACTCCTACAACAGGTGACAATTAGGCTGCACTCCCCCACCAACAAGTCCATGGAGGGGTTGTCTTCCGCAAGGCTAGATTCAGGAGTAGGTGTCCCCATTAATGTTACATTTATTTATTTTTTTTAATTCTATTGGTAAATGTTCTCCAGGGCAGTGTGCTCCCTCTCATGTTATTTTTTTGACACCCCTTGCCTATTACCTCAAAGAATGGGTATTTTTTATTTCCATGAGGTTCGACAGCTGAATTGTATGCTTGAACCAAACCCAGGGCAGTTCAGTTCATCCCTATTGCAGAACAGAAGTGCAGTACTGTATGTGGTCTACAGTTCTACATATGTATCGCCTGCACAGCATTGTATGCTACATTGTACAGACGACAGAGTAGCATACACAATAATTAAATCTTACATATGCATATATAATCTGCGCCATGACTTCTATTATTGCATAGGGTGTAAACACATTTAAAAAAAAATACATTCAACACATTTATCACAACTACCACTATTAACAGAAAACAAGTGTTTAAAATGGAACATAATGGAATGTAAAGGCAACAATAAAATATATGATGCAGTATGCTATAAGCATTAACAGTCCAGCAATTTTTGATTTAATTTAAAGTGGATGTAAACCTGAAAAAAAATAAATTTTTAATGAAGACTTCCACCTGGTAGAGTAGAGGATGTCAAGTCATCTGTGCCCAGTTTTGTCACAAAGAGTTAATCCAGCTCTGAGCAATCCTCTTGTCTTTTTTAGCAAGATAAAAAAAAACGACACACAGATAAATGTGGGTCATCACACCCCCCACTGCTGTGACTGACATCTGATTTCTTTATCTCATGAACAAGCATGAAAGCAAAGAGAGTGTTACAATTCCAGCTTCACATCCCTCCTTAATTTTTTTGCCAGCTCTCCCAGGATTGGCTGCTCCACACGTCAGCATGATTGGGCATGCTGAAGTCATGTGGTGCCTTTTCTGAGTTTTGACTGGGTGTTACTCAAAACTCAGGAATAGGAGAGTAGTAGAGTGTAGAGGTGGGCGGGGAGTCTTGTGACATCACGACTCCACCCACCGAACTCTGACAAAAAGACCATTGATTCCAGATTTTTTTGGGGCTCCTACTGCTGAAGGGGGTGACATTTTCAAGGTAGAGATACATGCAGGAGGCTTGCATGTGTATAAATACATTAATACTGTGCCATTAGTTTATACTGGGTGAGTGGTGGGTTTACATCCACTTTAAATCCATTTTTCAGGCCTTTTAATAGTCTGCCAGTAGATCCATGTATTTCCCACTTCTTGTAGCAGGGTGACAAAGCTGTCCATTCACAATGTAATCACTAAAGCATTTTCACTGAACTCCGAAGGACTTTTTGATGGACTTTCGACAGAGTTCCAACGCAACGGACTTGTCTAAACATGATCACACCAAAGTCCGACTGATCTGAACGTGATGACGTACGACCGGACTAGAATAAGGAAGTTTATAGCCAGTAGCCAATAGCTGCCCTTGCCTAGTTGTTTGTCCATCAGACTAGCATACAGACGACCGGATGTTTCGACCGGACTCGAATCCATCGGAAAGATTTGAAACATGTTCTATTTCTAAAGTCCGTCTGATTTTTCGACAGCAAAGGTCCGATGAAGCCCACACATGATAGAATTTTCCGGCAGATTTGCTCCGTCGGACCTTTGCTGTCCAAAAGTATGGTCGTGTGTACACGGCATAAAAGTTCAACTCCAGCTACCACTTTTAAAACATTTTCTTTCCTTTGGCAACACCATTTGACCATTGTGAATACCCCTGTCATTATAATAGTTTGTCCCAACTGTCATTTTTTGCTGAGCAGCTTGAGAAGCATTTACAATTAGAGACAAATATAAAGGCCAGTGGAAAAAAAATCTAAATTTATATACTGAATGCTATCATGATATGTATTACCTAAAACATTTACCAGAATATATTTAGTTTACTATAATGGACCTTTAAATTAGGCATATTATTAATTACATTCATATTTTCTGGAACACAAACATGGGGATACTGATCCTTTGGGGACAGCCATTGTTATTCAAATGTATAAATATTAATATCGCCTAGGTATCACATTTATAACTTAGAAACCAGGGACCCGCTATTCCCTACAACTGTACAGCATTGCAAGTGTCAGTTTATTTGAACTGACAGCATATATTATTACCTTTATTATGGAATGAGAGCCTATTAGTATTCTTTATATTATCTTTCCTATTTGTATCGTCACTTATCCCATATAGCCCTTTTAGTCCTCTGTGTCTTTGTGCAATATCAATTTATACATATAATGGTGCCACAAAGACTGTGGAATTTACTGTACTGTTTGATTATAAAGATGTCTCCAGAACTCACACAGTACGTGACATTTTCTCTAATGACCCCTCATTTGTTTTGCAAGTCAATTCCTGAAATATATCACACCAAATAGCCTTTCATTTCACATCAAACGCTCCCGTAATAGGGACCTCATCTGTATGGAGCTTTTTCAAATCCTGGGTTATTCTGAAGGAGAAACCTCTAAGGTATTAAAAACTTCCTACCTGTACAATACTACATTTATACCAAGATGAAGGTGCAGGGTGTCAGGCCAATGTGAAAGAATAATAGCAACTTAATAGGATATGTAATGCAAGCAACCACAATAAATAACGATAATTTCCAATCCTTATTAGAAGAGTCCAGGAATTATTCAAAGATCAAAGTTAAGAATACATTCCTGAAAATGAGATGCACAGGGATACATCTTTTGGCCTGACCGCGGCAATCTCAACACACATGCAAACATCGAGGAACTCTGTGGTTTTCATCATGATCTATGCTGTATTTGAATATTTAAAAGGATTTGCTGTACACGGTACTGTCATTCATCATTACTGCAACATGAGCCTTATGTGTATTTTGTCAAAGTGTTTCGGCAGGATGCTGTGACAGCTCTTCCTGATGGATTGTAAGCACTTTAATTTTTCTGTTGCATAAACTCTTTACTTATTGAAGCCTATTTGCATGATCACTCAAAGCCTCAGGATCGGAGACAGACGTTCTCTAACAAGCAGCTGTGGGGCGTTGGTTGCAGGAGCTTAACAGCAAAAATATGTTTAGCGTAACGCAAGTTTTTATGAGGAATAATCTTCAATCAGCGCGTGTAGAGAAATGGTGGGGAGCGGTTGTAGGTGAGGATGTACACAGCTTTATATTAGTTTATGAATTTCCTGAATTTGATAGTATGGAAAATAGCCGTGAATGTAAAAATGTGTTTTTTTTACTAAGTATAGAATAATTATAGCAGTAACTGGTTGAAATATTAATAACTTTCCTTACAACTCATGTGGGGCTTTGTATCAGAATGATTTGGTTCTTTAAAATGTATCTAACCCTAAAAATAAACATGTAATACATTGCAACTTACCAATACCACCTAAGATGAGGTGCTTGCAATCGTTTTCTTTTTTCAGCCATTTTTACCTGTATTTTCACCTGGTATTCATGCAAATAACACACTTCCTGTACCTGGGTGGCTATGCTCATTTACCCCACTGTATCTATGAAAGGAGCTATGGTTGCCACCTAAGCTGGACTTCACAGGTCTGCCTTTGTTCATCTCCATTAAATGGGTGCTGAGGGCATTAGTAGTTTGCATAACAAACATATGATAGTTTTTGTTTCTGTTCAGCTCAGGAAATGAGATGGACACAATCAACACATATTCTCTGTACTTGCTGAAAGAGTTCTTAGTTTTTAGAGGGTTCTTAGTGCTGGAACCTCTAGACAATAAGGGTTACTGTGGAATGTCCCGAAAGACAAATTAACTACTTCAATAAAGGGTACTTACACCTCCTTCCTGCCAAAGCCAATTTTCAGCGCTGTCACTGTTTAAATGACTAATTGCGTGGTCATGCTACACTGTACCCAAACAGAATTTTTATCATTTTGGTCCCACAAATAGAGCTTTCTTTTGGTGGTATATGATCACCTCTGCATTTTTTATTTTTTGCTAAACAAATAATAAATGACCTAACATTTTGAAAAAAAAGTTTTTCTTTTGTTTCTGTTATAAAATTTTGTAAATAAGTAAGTTAGGCGGCACTGATGGGCACTGGTAGGCGGCACTGATGGGTGGCACTGATATGCAGCACTGATGGGCATTGATAGGCGGCACTTATGGGCACTCATGGGTTGCACTGATAGGCGACACTGATGGGTACTTATGGGTGGCACTGCTGGGCACTGATACATGGCACTGATGGGCGCTAATATGCGGCACTGATAGATGACATTGATAGGCATCACTAATGGCACCGGCACTGGCAGGCATTGGGGATGGGCACTGATTGGAAGCTGCCTGGGCACTGATTGGCATTTCCCTGGTGGTCTAGGGTGGCATACCTGGTGGTCCAGTGTGGTGTGGTGGTGGCATCCCTGGTGGTCCTGGCGGCATCCTGGTGGTCCTGAGTGGGCATCCGAGGGGGGGCTGTGCTGATAAACAATCAGCACAGACCCCCCTGTCAGGAGATCGGCTCTCCTCTACTCGCTTCTGTCAGACGCGGGTGAGGAAATGCCAATCAACAGATCTTCATGTTTACATCGTGATCAGCCATGATTGGACACGGCTGATCACGTGGTAAAGAGCCTCAGAGGCTCTTTACTGAGAACGGTGTAGCGGTGTGTCAGACTGACACACCACACCACCGATCGGCACGATGCGCTCACCCACGGGCGCGCGAGAGCGGGCATTCTGGGAGTCCATCATATGACGTCCACCCAGAACGAGAGCTGCGCCGCCCAGCCATCATTTGACGGCCAGCGGGCAGGAGGTGGTTAAAGAAGTTAATGGAAATCTTTAAAACAAGAAATAAGCACTTTACTAGCAACAGGACTACTTCAGCTTAGCTAGTTACTGAACAGGTCTAAACATCAGGAACCTTTATCACTTTCTGCAAGTGAAAAAGCCAAGAGTTACTCAAATTATCAAATTATATCAATAGGTACACTTTAAAAGAGAAGTATGGCATTATTATTATTTTTTTTTAGAATCATACTTACCTAGTTGAATGCAGCATCAGTCCAATGCTGCATCTGTCCCCCACTGGGTCTAAGGCTGAGAACTGAGTGATCAAACACCACTGATCGCTTGGTTCTCAGAGCTCCCTTAGCAGAGAGCTGGTGACTGTTAGTCACCAGCTCTCTGTTCTACCCCTCCAGCACTTACTGGAGCACTGGGTTGTGGAGGGGGCAGGAGAGGCTGGCTCAGGCTCTCATGTAGGCAGATCCCGACCATATGGTCCGAATCTTTCCCTAGCCTGGACCAGCTCTGTGACATCAGCTGTCTGCTGAAAACGGGTCACAGGAGTGCAGAACAAACTGCACTCCTATGATCCATAGGAGAAGTAAAGCCAAATGAGTTTTGGCTGTACTTCTCCTTTAAGCTAATGTTGAAAATTGGTGGGGAACTTCTTTCAAAATAAAAAAGAAAATATGATGGAGCAAGATTGATTTGACATTGTCATAATTCTCGATTAGACATTCCATACATCAATGTCATCCAAGGTAAACTATTTTTAATACCTTCATATGACAGTCATTCAATATTTTGCTAGGCATACGCATTACAAATGTCCCCCAAGGAGATTTAAGTTGGAAGGATTCCTTATCTGATTCCCCATTGCTGTGCATTTGAGTGAAGAGATAAACCAGTCCTGTTGTTCAGAATGTCCAAGGCGCTTATACATTAGCTAAAGAACTGATACAAACACATTGGTGCTTAAGGCAAAGATTACACATCCTCAGTTCATAAACAGCCTTATGAGCATTGTACTTGCCAATTATCTGATGAGTATGCAGGTCACATGATCCACAAAGCAGCAGCTGATCAATCTCTTTATGGTTCAAATATGGAAAGTCCATGGCATCAGTACTAGTTTACTGAGGTACTGTGTAGCAAAAGAAAAAAACAAACGAACAACATTGCATATATTATTCATATGCACATTAAAATAATACTATTTTCTGAACAAGCAGTAAAAGCGATTAAAAAAAAAGCCCTCGTTCACCTCCCTATTAATAGGCATTGTGGAGAAACTCATCTTTAAAATTTGTAACATAAAACATTTTGCCACTAAAATCTCAGCTATTTTCACACTTTATTTTTTGTGGAAAGCAGATCAAGGCAGCTACCATACCTATGACACTGATATAGGAATGAATAGAGTTGCAAGAAGCAAACACATTAAGAAAAGGATCTGGTGGAGATGTTTTTGGAAGTAAGGCCAGTCCTGAGCATGGCCATTTTGTGAATATTGCTAGAATAGGGAGGAGGATAAGTATGCAACTAGGTGGGCTGCACTCAACAATTCGGGGTGGGGATTCATCAAAACACAACTCCAAGAATATAAAAAATAAAACAACCCTGCAGTGCAAGGGTAAATGCTTGTTATTTCAAGGGGTAGAAGAACAAGGAGAAGTACTTACCTTATTCCTAGCTCCAGTAGGTACTGCCCAGCACTGTGACTGGTCCCTCCATCTGCCTCTGTAAGTTGAGACCAGTCATGGTCACACCCCAGCCTCCTCATTGTAAAATGCAGGGTTAATGTCCCTGTAATATACATGATGTTGAATAGGTTTTTCCCATAGACTAGAACTCTGGGCAGATGAAGAGAGCATCAGAGCCGACTGGAGCCGGATAAGTAAAGCCGACAGTACTGTGCCCTTCCTAGAAGCATATTTTATAAGGTGATTGTTTACAATCCCTTTACAGTGGTTGGTAAAGTGCCCACAATAAACTCCACAATAAACTCCCATGCCAGGTTCACTTATGGGTCAATAGTTATGGCAGGGTTTTTTTTTCAGCAATATAATCTCTAAATACCTTTTCCCAGCAGTGCTTTTGTGCAGTCACATCGTTTTCTCAGGTCTTACTCCCAAGCAGTAACTTTTTAGGTTTTGAGTCAATTCTTTGACAGGTTTTGACATTCCCTACATTTGCCGTATTATGCTCACTACACTAATGATGCTCCTGATTCAGCATAACAAGGATCCCTACCGCTATATCCTTCCCGGCTGGTGGAATACAAGTTTACCATTGTTGTTGTCCACACGTTTGACTGTGTTGCTATATCTCTAACTGTTGTAGGTCTATCTACTCTCTGCTCCCCTAAAGGAACTTCCCTCCTACCTGGATTTAAGACACTTATGTTCCCAAGAGGTGCTTGAACTATCATCACCCCACGGTCTTTAGGTCTCAGAATACATGTGACGGTTTGCTCATCATTATGCCCACACAAGCTCAAACAAGTGTGTTAAAATATCTTGTGACTTATTTAGGTATCCAGCAACACCTCGGTGTAACTATTTACTGAACTATACCTGGACACAATCACCACTATGAGCCAAGGTTATCAGGGGGATTATGTTTTTTCAATATGTTTTTTTTATCTGTACTAATAAGTTTGCTTTAAACTTGTGGCAATGTTCATACTTAACGTAGATAAGACTGGGAATGGTACTTTTACTGTTGTTATACACTTTTAATGCATGAACCTAGAGGCTCAATGAAGCAGTGATTGAGAATACGAGTTTCTCTTATAGACCGGTAGTGCATCATAGTAATCCGTGTAAGATGCTTCTCTCATGGACTGATTTCAGTCCCACTTAAGTATTCTGTCTACCGAGGCCTCGATGCTACCTACTTTGGATTTCTATCCCCCTTCTTTGAGTGCTGGGGTCTTGAGTGGGTGGATTATTATACTTAACCCAGGGACTATCTGTAGGACTAGTGGGTACCTATCCTATTGCTTGCTTCTCCCCAATTGAAGCATCTACATGGGTGGATCAAGCTAACAGTGTTCCACAGGTTTATGGTTAGCTCTGTATGCATGTCATATACTAGAGTTTTGTGTTTTAGTGAACACTATTCTGGGCTGCTGGGGATGTGCTACTGCTGGGATGCAGGCCTTTAGGCCTTCAGATCTTGGTTCTTTAGCACATACCTTCCTTTTTACAACATCCCTGGGGAGGCATGTACCACGGTAATCTGGATAGCTTGGTCTACTTTAAAGTCTGCTCCTTTAACTGTAGCACTAAATAATGGGGGGTCCAAGACCGGAACCTTTTCCTTCTTTTTTTAAAGAAGGTTCCTCTCTGCTCCTCCCATTCCTAACTGATGAAGCTCTTTCTTATGTGAATGTTTTTATTGCCTGAAAAAATGTTGTCAATATTGTTTGGTATTTCTGTGCTAGACTTCGCTCCCACCTCAGAGTGGCAGGCTCCCCTTTGAAAATATCCGACTCACCCTCCCTTTTCCTCATATTACCCTAGCCCCTCCCAGTTAGGTGGGTTAGCAGGTCTGTTCCCACCTGTGGTAGTTGATTTGAGAGTTTCCCTTATTTTAGGTGAACCTTGTGTCTTTTGTAACATAGTAACATAGTTAGTAAGGTTGAATAAAGACACCAGTCCATCCAGTTCAACCTGAGTGAGTGTGGGTCTACACTCTAGGATAAGCTCCAGCCCTATCTTCCTATTTTCTTAGTTTCTCTCCCCCCCCCCCCAGTCTGCTAACCCTATAGCTTTCACCATGACGAATACTTCCATACGCTCGGCTCCCCTCAATGTTAACGTATACGCTCATAGTGGTAAAGAACTAAGTGTCCCTGAAAAATGCAGCAGCGTCCTTGCAGAAGCACATTGACTTAGAGCGCAAGTCCTTTTTTTCCAAGAAGCACATTTTAAGTCAGGATCGTTCTCACACTTCTATAATGACCGCTTTCCCATAGCTTACAACACCTCTTGTTTTGATTCCAAGTCTATTGCCCCGTAAACACGGTCGGATTTTCCGATGGAAAATGTCTGATCGGAGCGTGTTGTCGGAAATTTCGACCGTGTGTGGGCTCCATCCGACATTTTCCATCGGATTTTCCGACACACAAAGTTTGAGAGCATGCTATAACATTTTCCGACAACAAAATCCGATGGCATCAATTCCGACTGTGTGTGGCCTGCCCCGACGCACGAAGTGCCACGCATGCTCAGAAGAAATTCCGAGACGGAACAGCTCGGTCTGGTAAACTTAGCGTTCGGAATGGATACAGCACTTTCATCACGCTGCAATGTTAAAAATGGTTTAATACAGCGCACTCTCTTCTTTATAATGTGAGAAGAATGAAGTAGTTTTGCTGCTCATATTCACACTGACTTCTCTCAAACTTATTTCTTTACTATTTATCGGGATTCTCTCAATATATTTTGATTTGTCACATCTGACAACATTTTTTTGGTGTTGTATTTTTTTTTTGTTTTAAGGCAGAATTTTTTTTTTTTGGTTTATATTTTTTTCAAGGCTGATCTTTGTTTTCTTGTATTTTTAGTTTTACTCCAGAATATTTTTGTGTGTGTTTTGTGTGTCAAGTTACCACAACACCATTGATATGTTGTTATATTTAATCTGTAGGAGATTGTTTGGTGTTGTTGTCTCTTGTTAAATTCACATTGTACTTTAGAAATGTACCTGAATCGTCACCAACAAACTGTCCTTTTTGAATGAAAACACACATAGGAGAGTATAATAGAAAAAAAAATCATTTATTAAGGGCTCACAACTAAACAAAGAGGGAGGCAACGCTGGAGAAACAGCAGAAATGGGTGAAGCCTTGGACCCCAAGGGCACACATCAATTATTTTCAAGCAAAATTGGTGGCCTGAGGAGTCCTTATCTAAGGGAATGCAGTCTGGTCCAGAAGTCCCAGAGATCCGGAAAGCAGCAGATGAAATCTGTGTCCCCAGGCTGTGGTCATACAAGAGACTGCATCTTTTGCCAGACCAGACTGAACCCAGGGCCATCACTCTGTTGTCTTCCTTCCATGCCTCCTTCCATGCTGTGGCTCTGGTGGTGGAGTTGTGGCAGCAGGAGAAGGAGGAGGAGGGGCCAACTCACTCAGGTGGGTATTGGGTGTTAGTTACCCACTCACCCCCTTACTTAGGACTTTATACAGAAGGTCCACACATATTTTACGTTGACCCTCCTGCATGCCCTGCAGTTTTGTGGCAGCCATGCAGGCAAAGGCCTCTTCAGGAGTGGGTAAGGCTCGGAGGGACGCAGAAGGCTCCTGAATTAGCCTGAGTGCAGAATCCTGCATGTGAGTCCCCTTCCTTGCTCTTTTGTATGGAAGGCGGAGGGGAGGAGCCTGCGATTCGGTCAGGCTTCGACTTGTCCCAAGCTTCTCCTGGCTGACACTTAGCCCCGCTTCCTCCTGGCTGCAACTTAGCCCCGCCTCCTCCTGGCTGCCACATTCCAAAGCCTCCTCCTGGCTGAGGTCTTCCTGTGTATGAAAAAGGGACATAGTTTTAGTATTTTAGTCATCAATCACACACAATTTTCACCTCCTGACTGTTGCAAATTGAATGTTAACAAATATAACAGACTATCCTTCTGAGCCCACCATTTTTCATTCTTGTCCCAATTTTGGGTGCCCACTACTGTCTATTGATATGTAAAACACTTTTTACAATCAGCAATTAGTGATCAATAATAACATCTAGTAAACATCATTTATTTATTGACCAGAAATCTTTAGAGGAGTACTATACCTGACTCCAGCTGGGCTCCTCCGCTTCTTCCTGGCTGGAAGGCCCAGGTTGGACATCGGAAGCCTCAGCTGGGGTGGAAGGAAGAGTGGAAGGAAGAGTGGAGAGGGATTCCCTGACTTCAGTGTGGTCTGACAGAAATCGCAGTCTCTCATAGTACCACAGCCTGGGGACATAAACGTCATCTGCTCCAGTTCCGGACCTCTAGGAATCTGTGACTTTCTTGCGCTCCCTAAGATAAGTGCTCCTCAGGCCACCAATTTTGGTTTTTAAATAAGGGATGGTTGCTGTGGGGACCACCGGCTTCACCAACTCCAGCAGTTTCTCCAGCGCTGCCTGCCTCTTTTGTTTATTGTTGTAATGGGGGTGTCTCACCTGCCACAGACAGGGCAGCTCCCTGTATTTGTCTATGAACAGGGGGAGGAAATTGTGGTCGTTGAAGCCATCCATTTTCTCTGCAAGACACAACACAAGACAAACCCTAAGGTCAGGCCAAACTCTCCTAATCTTGATACAATATAGGCTTCAATTTCGAAGCAGTATAGGCCCAAGTTTAGATCTTACCTTCGTTATCACGATCGGCGCCTCCGATGCTCCTTCCTCCGCTCACAGATCGTACGTAATACGCACGCGTGTTGCGCTTTATACACACTGCGCATGCGTGTAACTCCGCCCACCCCTGACATTCTTTCTAGTCTATTCCCCGCCTCTTTTCGTTCTGCGCAGTGGGGAAAGAGCACATGGCGGAGACACAGCAGGTGCGTGCTAATTACAGCAACGGGGAGGAGGAGGACGAAAGCCCGGATCCGGAAACATCCCGATCCAGAAGGAGATGATTTAAGGCATCAAATATGTCCTTTGGGGAGATGTTGGAGATGGTCGACATCCTGAAGAAGGCTGACTATGACGGGAAGTATGGACCTTACCCCAACCCCAATGTCAGAAAGGCCAAGTTCATGGCGAAAGTGGTCAAAAGTCTGCACCGGAATTTCGGGGTACGTCGATCGAAAGATCAGCTCAGGAAACGGTGGTCGGACCTCAAATTACGAGAACATGAGCGGTACAGAAAGATCCGGAGAGTGCTGCAAAAAAGTAAGTAGTCTTGCTGTGTTCCTATTCTTTTTGTCTTTATTACGTTCGTGCTGCTCTATGTGCTTTTCTTAAAAGTGCTGTACATTTTAAAATGGCAACTTTCATGTTCATGGGCACATTATTCGTTCGTATCAAACATTTTTCTTTCGGCCTATAAAACACCATTGTTTTGGCCATATGCATTTGGCCACATTTTTTACGCCCTACTTGTATGAAACTAATTTGGTTTTGTAGACGGCTTTGTTACTAGAATGAAATGCAAACTAGATTCTGTGTAAGGAGAGGACACTGAGCAGCTGTTTTCACATCTGGACGCTGGAGCATTAGTGTGGGACACAAGAACACCATTTTTATTAGGGGGGCCATACAGGTGCTCCAGTGTATACTATAGGGGGGTCTCCATCTGTGAAGCTTGTACCAAACAGGTAAAGTATTGCAGCTTGACAAAGGACACTGAAAATGCTACATTTTGGAACTCTGCCAAAATAGACAATTGTACCCCACTTCCAAGCAATGTTTCCTATTTATAGTTCTGCCATCAAATATCTGTGTGCTAAGTATACCATTTTTCTTTTACATAGGGGAGAAAAGACTCGGAGGACACCCCCTCATCCGAGGAGACCAGAGCCCCCCCTCTGGAAGAAGGGGAAATCCAACCAACACAAGAAGAGCAGGAGGAAGAAGACGTGGTGGAACTAGTCACCACAACAGGTGAGTGTCTGCGACCACACGCTCAGGTAAGAGATGGATGCCGGAATATTTTTTATACCTGTTTTTGTTTGGTTTCTCTCTTTTTAGGTGATCGTGATGTTGTGGATCCAGATCGTTTCACATCAGAAAGTGCACAGATCCTGATCGGGGAGATCATGGGGTGTAATTTAGCTTTGGAAAACCTCAAGTAAAAAAACATCAATGATGTTATTCAAAAAAATAAGAACATCATGATGTTTTGGGTAGAGTTTAAAACCCCTCCAAATCACTTTCTTTTTTTGTGTGCTACAATGTTCAAAATGTTTTAGCGATTTTTAGAAAAGCCAAATTTGGAGGATGCACACAGTGTGCCAACATGTGCTATCTGCCATCACGGGAGATCAATGGATGCGTTTTGGGGGTGCAACCCCTTCCTCAATAATAAAGTAGCTGAGAGGAAGGGGTTTCTCCCCCAAAACACGTCCCTTGATCCCCCGTGATGGCAGCTAGCACATGTTGACATTGGGAAATTTGTGTGCATCTTCCAAATTTGGCTTTTCCTGAGGTGACTTCACCCCATCTGAACGCAATATCAAACACAGTTCCTAAATACTCATGTCTGATATTGCCTTCAAGTTCTACCAAATGTGAACTTTGTAAGTTCAAGATTTGTGTCTTTCTTGTTGGTTTTACACATGCCTGTTTTATCTTAAATGGACATTACTTTTTTTGATAATGCCACCCCAAAAATTGTTATACAACAAACATGTTGGTTTGTTTTAAAAACCTTTTCTAAATGCACATGTGATTGTGCAGGTATTAAAAAGATTGTTAATCAAGAATGTGTGGATTATTGTCTGAACACTACAACACTTTTGTGGTGATGTAATTGCTGTTTTCTGTGACAATGGGGGTTATTTCCTAAGGGCAAATCCTCTTTGCACTACAAGTGCAGTTTCAGTGCAGTTTCAGGTGCACTTGTAGTGCAAAGTGTCTTTGCCTTTAGTAAATAACACCCAACAGTGCTTTGTAAGGTTACACAATCACGCCATTTTCTGGACTCACCACATTTCTGTCAGGGTCAGCTAAAACAAACACAAGCAGTAAATGTCACCAAAGATTTGCGATTTTTTTTTCTATTGGATCAAGGTTTCACAAATTGTCTGGCATATTGATGGCCCCCCTACCCGCAAAGAACTCAAGGTATCTTAACCGGACATCACGGGCACTCAGGGAGGGCAAGCCTGGACGGCCACTTTCAAGCACCGTCAGGATTGTTTCATTTATAATTCCGGCCTCAGGCCCAACAGAGCTATCATAGTTGGCCGAATGTTGACATAAAAAGTTATGTAGAACACAGCACGCCAGGATTATATGATTCAGTTTATACTCCGCTATATGGATGGGTGTAAGAAATAGGCGGAACCGGCTGGCCATGATTCCAAATGTGTTCTCCACCACTCTTCTGGCTCTGGCCAGCCGGTAATTAAAAACCCTCTGTTTCGGGGTGAGGGTCCTCATCGGGAATGGCCGCATAAGATGGTCCCCCAGCGCAAATGCTTCATCCGCAACTAAGACGAATGGGAGTCCTTCCACATTCTCTTCTGGAGGTGGCAAGTCCAAGCTGCCATTCTGGAGACACCTGTAAAACTCAGTCTGGGCGATGACTCCACCATCGGACATCCGGCCATTCTTCCCCACGTCCACATACAGGAACTCGTAATTAGCCGACACCACCACCAACATCACAATACTATTGAACCCCTTGTAAATATAATAGTAGACCCCGAGTTGGGGGGTGGGACGATGTGGACGTGTTTCCCATCAATTGCCCCTCCGCAGTTAGAAAAGTCCCACCGCTGGGCAAAGTGGGAGGCCACAGTCTGCCATTCCTGTGGCGTGGAAGGAAACTGTTGAGGAAAACAAAAATAAATTAGTATTTTTGCATATAAACATGGAAAGCGGATTAGACACAAACATTCTTGGCCAACATCCAGATAACATTTATTAAGGGGAATTTTACAACACCAAAGTATAAGGTACACCTATCATATCCTCCCCCCCATGGGCCATTTCTAACATTATAGGGGGGGAACTCTTGGACAGGTAACCCTCTCCACTTCATTGAGAGATGAATGCCTCAATAATGGGTATTACTTGGAACAGCCCCTCCTTAGTTACACTATTGGCAGACCATTGAACAGGTAAGAAGTGTCATAATACAAAGATATAAATACACATTGTACACATTTGAGCACATTTGGACATTCTGCTATTAACCATCAAGATAATAATATAATACAAAAACTTGAAACAGTACCATTTGAAAGTATACAGGCAGGCCCTTGCACTACATGCTTTGAGGAATTTATCCATAAATCTGACCACAGAGATGGGTATAGTGTGTATGGGTTTGGCAAAGTCAGCAGATAGATGATTGCGGATAGATAGAGAATTGGGATCAGCTGACTTAGCAGTTGGGGGAGGGAGGGTTAATAAAAAGGATTTGGGGACACTAAAAAAAAAGCCTCTGGCACTCTGCCTGAATTTAAAGCACAAATCACATTTCTAAACATTTTAGGGGTTGTTTGGGGTAAAGCACTACTATGGAGCCGATCAAATACATTGTTAAGTGACTACATGAGATGAATATAGGGCCAGGAGAGCATGCTGGGGAGGTAAGTGAAGGCAAATATGTATGAAGGACTAAAAAAAAACCCCATAAAATTCCAGCATGCATGAGGACAAAGGGGACATTCACAGCATATTACAGTCATGGTAATTAAGAAATGAGGAAAGAAATACAATATATTAGCAAACATTCAATACAATAAAATGTGATATTAAAGGATAAAAATCTTACCTTAATATACTCCTTCTGCAGGACCTGTATGATGGCAGAACAGGTCTCTGGGATAATGATTCCCAGAGCCTGGGGGGAGATGCCTGTCGAGAACTTCAAGTCCTGCAGGCTTCTCCCTGTCGCCAAGTACCGCAGGGTAGCGACGAGCCTCTGCTCCGGAGTGATGGCTTGCCTCATGCAGGTATCCTTCCTGCTGATATAGGGGGTCAGCAAAGCCAACAAACGGTGAAATACGGGGTCCATCATCCGGAGAAAGTTCCTGAAATCATCAGGATTATTCTCACAGGTCTCACGGAGCAAAGGCATATGAGAGAACTGGTCACGCTGAAGCAACCAATTCTTGGTCCATGAACTCTTCCCCACCCTGTTCATGGACTGGACTTGTGTCAAGGTCAGGACCTCAACACCAAGCCCCCGCACAGCACGAACTCTACGAGGAGTACGTATACGCAACATGGCTAGAAAACGGTCGGCTGCTCAGAACGAAGTAACAGAACGCACTGAAGAACAGCAAGGCCTGTGAAGAGCGACCTGAAAAACAGCAACGAACGAACAAGAACACAATGACTAATCCAAGTCACGCGTAGCTTGTTTGCACGCACTGAAGAGCAGATACAAACCCACAAGCACAAACTGAACGGCAGAAAACGATCTGAAAGCCACGAGTCTGAAAAAGCGTGAATCGTCTCTCACCAAACTTTTACTAACACGAGATTAGCAAAAGGAGCCCAAAGGGTGCCGCGCTTGATTCTAAAAAGGCCTTTTCTAGTCTCGTCGTACGTGGTTGATGTCACCGCGTTCTTGGCGATCGGAAATTCCGACAACTTTGTGCGACCTTGTGTACGCAAAACAAGTTTGAGCCAACATCCATCGGAAAAAATCCAAGGATTTTGTTGTCGGAATGTCCGATCAATGTCCGACCGTGTGTACGGGGCATAAGGGTGTTTCAATTCTGCTCTCCAAAGCCTTTTCCTTCAACTGTACAGACCAACTAATTGGCCCAGAGGGGAGATTCATATTCCTGAGGGGCATGTGGAACAATAGGCTGATAACACTGCCTAATAGGTTTGTGCAATTCGTTTTGTAAAACAAATCAAAATCCGTCCGAATTTAGCAACTTTCAGACGTTCGGAAACATTCGGCATCATTTTTTGATTAGTTAACGCAGCCTAATGCAACAGCAAGTCGACTTGTGATCCTGATCGCATAATGCATAATTTCATTTTATTCCAATCGACTTGTTTTATTCCCTAGTGAGCTACTAAACAATTGGAAAGAATTGATTCATCCGAATGCTAAATTTAATGAATAATGAAATGAAATCATTCGTTATGCAAAATCATGAGTCGAGTTGCTGTTGCATTGGGCCACATTAAAGCATCAACGAATTACACTGAAGCCATTCGCTATTTGCGATATAATTTATTTTGGATTCGGTTTTATTCATAATCGCTTTGTTCGGAAATTCAAATGCATCTTTCTGTCCGAAAGTTGCAAAATTCAGACGAATTTCGATTTCAGTTCAAATTGATTAGTTATTCCGGATATTAGAGAGTTACAGTTTTTTAGGCCAATCAGTTGATTCCTTGGGGGCTGGATTACTGGCATGGAGTAATATACAGTCCAGTCAGCTACTTTATTTTGTGCTGAAGGTTGGATTAAGGGCAAAAGTTCCCTGCATTCCAGTGGGAACTGAGTTAGAAAGGGAGTTTGAGCAGAGGAGAGGAGACAAAATTTGAGAAGCAGCAGAAGAGAGTCCAGTCTAGTAAAGTTGTTGTCAAGATGGATTCAAGCTCTCAACATGAGGTTCCTCCTCCTGGTACCAGCAGCAGCAGCAGTGGGACAGCAACAACCACCCGAGCACCTTGAGTTTGTACCACCATTGTCTGTGTCATATACAGTTAGGTCCATAAATATTGGGACATCAACACAATTCTAATCTGTTTGGCTCTATACATCATCACAATGGATTTGAAACGAAACGATCAAGATGTGCTTTAACTGCAGACTTTCAGCTTTAATTTGAGAGTATTTACATCCAAATCAGGTGAACGGTATAGGAATTACAACAGTTTGTATATGTGCCTTCCACTTTTTAAGGGACCAAAAGTAATGAGACAATTGGCTGCTCAGCTGTTCCATGGCCAGGTGTGTGTTATTCCCTCATTATCCCGTTTACAAGGAGCAGATAAAAGGTCCAGAGTTAATTTCAAATGTGCTATTTGCATTTGGAATCTGTTGCTGTCAACTCTCAATATGAGATCCAAAGAGCTGTCACTATCAGTAAAGCAAGCCATTATTAGGCTGAAAAAACAAAACAAACCCATCAGAGAGCTAGCAAAAACATTAGGTGTGGCCAAATAAACTGTTTGGAACATCCTCAAAAAGAAAGAACACACCAGTGAGCTCAGCATCACCAAAAGACCCGGAAGACCACGGAAAACAACTGTGGTGGATGACCGAAGAATTCTTTCCCTGGTGAAGAAAACACCCTTCACAACAGTTGGCCAGATCAAGAATACTCTCCAGGAGGTAGGTGTATGTGTGTCAAAGTCAACAATCAAGAGAAGACTTCACCAGAGTGAATACAGGGGGTTCACCACAAGATGTAAACCATTGGTGAGCCTCAAAAACAGGAAGGCCAGATTAGAGTTTGCCAAACAACATCTAAAAAAGCCTTCACAGTTCTGGAACAACATCCTATGGACAGATGGGACCAAGATCAACTTGTACCAGGAGTGATGGGAAGAGAAGAGTATGGAGAAGGAAAGGAACTGGTCCAAAGCATACCACCTCATCAGTGAAGCATGGTGGTGGTAGTGTCATGGCGTAGGCATGTATGGCTGCCAATGGAACTGGTTCTCTTGTATTTATTGATGATGTGACTGCTGACAAAAGCAGCAGGATGAATTCTGAAGTGTTTCGGGCAATATTATCTGCTCATATTCAGAAAAACTGCGAGATACTGCAAAAGCAATCAAAGAGTTTTTTAAGGGAAAGAAGTGGAATGTTATGGAATGGCCAAGTCAATCACCCGACCTGAATCCGATTGAGCATGCATTTCACTTGCTGAAGACAAAACTGAAGGGAAAATGCCCCAAGAACAAGCAGGAACAGAAGACAATTGCAGTAGAGGCCTGGCAGAGCATCATTGGGGATGAAAACCAACGTCTGGTGATGTCTATGCGTTCCAGACTTCAGGCTGTAATTGACTGCAAAGGATTTGCAACCAAGTATTAAAACGTGAAAGTTTCATGGATGATTGTTAATCTGTCCCATTACTTTTGGTCCCTTAAAAAGTGGGAGGCACATATACAAACTGTTGTAATTCCTACACCGTTCACCTGATT